>NW_008239324.1:3667764-3732216 GCF_000691975.1 Corvus brachyrhynchos
TCCCTACACCTGACATGGCATACAGAACCCCAAATTACTCATTTTGCACCTCTTTGGCTTCAAATCAACAACTTTAAAAAGGCTTAGACTGTCTCATCACATATATGTCATGAAGACTAGGGATAAAACTCATGTTTTACTTGTCTACACAGCAGAATGGGTTCTAGATCTTTCTATTGCTGAAGCAAATACCTACTCAGCATTTCCTAAAGTTTCTCATCAATTTTGGCAATCAAGACATATTTGACTTTCTTTTCTCTCTCCCCTCAAGACTATAAAGAAATTGAATGATTTCCAGAGATGTTGGTCTCACTCTGAATCCAAAACACAGCCCTGTAACAGCTACTGAGAAGAAACGAACACTATCCTAGCTGAAACCGGGATACCAAGTCATGATTCAAAATCATTTTGATAGAGAGCCTTTAGCACTTGTGCTACTCAAGGAAGGACAGCAGCTTAAAGAAAATTTTAATCACAGGGGGAGACAGAAACTGTCTGCACTGCACCCTTATTAGTGCTGGCCAGTGTGGGCTTGCACTCCTACATTACACAGGGTGTTTGCACCGCAACATCCACAAGCAGCTTCCTTCTCCCACAGCTTGGATCAGGACAGCATTCCCATTGTGCTGACAATGCCTTTTATAACTGGCAGCTTTGAGAGGCAGTAAAACTTGGACACAGAACACCTGCATCTGTGCTGGGGAACGGAAACACAACCTCTTCTTCACCCCCTGGGTTACAATCCTTTACGGTTTCTTGGTTGTAGATGTTACTGTCAAATTTTCCCCCCGTGCCCTATCAGCTTGTCTTAATTCACCCAAGAGTTAAAAAGATGACACTGTGACACATCTGGAGGGAGAGCTATAGGGACTATAGGGAAGGATCAGCTCTGTGCTCCCAGAATTAAAGCTCTTGTTTCTGACACCATTTGCAGAGTGTCCCTTCAAGCCCTTCCTTTTCCAAGATAATTATACAAAGGACTGAGTGTCACTCACAGCTTCACGCCTTCATCTCCTGGAACACAACAAGCTTCAGAATCTGTAGGGCCTGCTTACACTTCAGGCACACATAGGAGAATGTTTCCAATTTATGTCTTTTATTTTTTTTTCTTCCTCTTCTGAAAATACAAGCCAATGGAAAAAATAATTTTACACATTATTAATGCACATTAATGATAAAACTAGTGAGCATTAGCTCCAGAAGGGCACATTTTCCGTAACGATGAAGAACGATGTATAAATTAACACTACAGAGCTTCACAGGTCCATTTCTGGGCCAGCCATGATTAAATTAACTACAAAAAGACACTTGACACAACCAGCGCAACACTTGACTGAATTTGGGAGTCATGCAGAGATCTCACTGAAAACCAGGAAGTTAAATAAATCCATCTTACAATAGTGACCACGTGTATTATTTAATACAGTGGGCTGCTTATTCCATTGTTAATATTTCAACATTAACATAATAAACTGTGCCTTCACCTCCATCCACTGCTCTGCTAATAAACTGGAGGTTTTCCCAAATGCATAGCTGTGAAAAAATAAACTCTTTAGCTTTTCACAGAACCAGTTTTTAAGAAGGCATAGCATGTTTTAAAGATTCCTGCTATTAGTCACTTAACACTTATATTAATTTGATTCATCAGATACTCATATTTCACCATCTGATCTGGAAGCTGGTTAATCAATTAACTGGTTTATTCCTATATATTTCAGTACATTTTACTGAATTCAATAAATGACTACTTTACCTATTCATTTTGTTAACAGGCTGGTTTCTTCATTGGGGTTAATTTAATTTGATTTCACTGTAACAGCTGACATAGGGGGATATTCAAAAAAACGATGGTACTTCTGCACAAAAGCAACTTCTTGGAAGCAGGATAAAGACATTCAGAGAGCTATGCTTTCTGCTTAATTTTTTTTGCTTCTAAAAAAACAAAGCTACTTGAAAGAAGAAAGTTAAGAGTAAGTTAATTGCTTAACAAACCATAAAAAAAACACAGAAAAGAACTAAAAAGAGAATAGGGACGCTCAAACTAGTGAAAATTCAGGACTATTTTTAATAATTGGAGTTCTTAGGGGCATAAGAATTATATATCAGTTTAAAAGTATGAGTAATGTTTTGAACTTTACAGAAAAAAAAAAAATCTGTTTCAATTCTTTTCTCCCCTGAAAAGATAATTTCCCCTCAAAGGCCACAAGCTTCCCATAACATGTTTTCAGCACTACAGAACTGAACACTCAGAGTTGAAAACTTTCATTTATAGAGCAAAAGGCTCAAGAAAAAAAAAAAGAAAAGAAAAGCCAACAGCCCATCCAAGAAATAAACCTGCCATTGTCATATCCTTGTGAGACTCTAGGATAATAAAACCTCATTGTTTTTTGTTTATCAGATGATATAAGTGATGAATTTTTAAAGCAATGTCTTTTACACCAGACAGGTTATTTCTGTAGGCTAATTTTTCATAGCCACTTTGCATTGAAACCTCCAGCTTCATGAAGATAATATTTCTAGAACAATTCTATTTTTCTTTTTTTATCACCTTAGTAGTCTTTTCCCAGCTGTATCCACAGGGGAATGGAAATACCCAATTGCAAACGTGACAGCACTGACTTCTGCAAAGTAGCTTAATTACTCATTACGAGATTCCATCAACAGAAGCTCCGGTCTGTGGTTTTGTAATAAGTGCTGTTATCTTTCCTTGGATTTTCATTCCTTCACAAAGGGGGATATGGCAGTGCTTTCCACATCCACATTTTATATGGAGAAGAATGAGAGAATTTTAATGCATGAATTTGATGTCATTAACAATGCTGACAGCTGTTTAATCCCAGAGGAAACAACAGCTGAGTCCCAACTGCATCAACCAAAAAAAAAAGAAAAAAGTAAAATAAAATAAATTAGCTCTTCAGTTCATCTCACTGGAGGTACACTATGAATCAAATCACACCCTACCTACATTGTTTGTCAATTCTTTAGTTACAGAATCAGTAACCTCAACTGATAACAAAACTAAAAGTTACTCCATCCTGACTGCTAGACTTTAGTTCTGAAAACACTTTTATTAAATGGTCCTGTTCTAAATTTCCCATTAATTAAAATTTAATTCCTCTCCAAACACGTGAGATAAACCAGCACAACAAATAGTAATGATAATAATATAAATTATAAATATAGGTGAAGCTGAGTTCTAAAAAATAATGTAAACTAATCCAAAAGGGATGGTATAAAAATACATTTTAAATGGATCCTCCAGCAGAAGTAGAAAATACAGTGTGGGTTATGCTGCAACTCTGTTACCGTTCAATTTAAAACAGAACATTTAGATACAAGCCAATGACAGCAAATTTGCTTTTGTTCTGTTTCCCCCCTCCACACACACAGACATACGCTACAAGGACTTTTTAAGGGTATGGAATGAAAAGGAGTACTTATAATAAGTATATTTAGGATATATACCCACACTTCTTTAATCCATATATTTTTCCATTGGTTATGTCATCATTTGCCATGTACATATTTTTTTGAGTTTTGCTACTGACTCAAATATTAAAAGACCCAAGCTATAGCTGATTAAGACATACCTTTACAGTCTGCAGCCCTTGTGCAACAGATAAAGCTTTATAAGCCCTGCCTTGGGAAGGCTCCCATCCATTTAGAACACTAGACTTTAAACAGATGTCCAAAGTATTCACGTTATAAACAGCAACATTATATGAATTTAAATCTCACTCTTTGTCTGACCATCTGTCAGAGACTGAAATATTATAGTTTATGACTTAAACATTTTCTTAAAGGACTTTTAAAACTGTATTACAAAAGCTGCAGAGAAGACTACTGCACCCTGAATGGGGCCCTGACCTAGGTCTCACACCGCTCGCTGATGAAGATAAGACAAGGTAACAACTCAGGGCTGGGGACATTCACAAAGCACAGGCTTAACACCTCCAAGGTGGAGACCAGAGCCCCAGGGCGATCAGTGCCAGGCTCACACAGACCCTCAAACCAAAGGCTGGAGGGAGGAGAGGCTTTGGGTACCTTGGAAAGCCTCTGGTCAGAGGCGCAGTGACTGCCCATCCTCCACTGTGCAGGGGAGCCCAGCTGAGGGGTCCTCACTGGGGGGGAAGCTTATCCACAGGAGGAGGAGTGACATGGCCCATCACAGGGGCCCCCAGACCCTGCACCAGAACACCAGAGATGATGCAGCAGACCCCCAGTGTTGCAGGGGACAGTGTCAAGCCAGCCCCTGCAAGAGAGGTGCGTGGGCATTCCCACCTGGCCCACAGTGTATATTAATCCACGGGATTCTGCACTCTTTGGCGTGTGGTGGTGTGGCCACAGCGGCGACAGGGGACCCCCACCACCAGCAGAGCAGATGGAGGGGAGCAACGAGACGTCGTTGGGACCTTGGGATGGGTGATTTGCTTCCACCTAACCCCTGTCACCTCTCCCTGTCCCCCCACCCCCCACGCACACTTCTTTTTCTATTTCTTTCTCTCCTTCTTTTCTCTTCCCTTCTCTTTGCCTCTTTTACTATTAAATAAAATACATCAATTTTTTGGCATCAACATCTAACCTCGTTTGGTTTTAATCTCATTTCTGGGAACATTTTGAATCTTCTAAGTTCCTTCCAGTTTATGCACAGAGACTTAGCTTGCTTTGCTTTTCTGAGTTCAAACCGGATCGTAACACCATCCTCTCTTTAACAGCAGCTGTTTCCCTTCATCTGGGAGCAGGGCTGCCTCTGCAGCTCCCCTTTTCCAGGGACAGGGCCACCCCTCTCCTCCCACACCAGATCCCTGATCCCAGGAAGGGCTCTGGGGGACAGAGATGTCCGAGGGTGACAGCACGAGTTGGACGAGCTCTGAGATCTGGGGGAGGCAGCGTGTCAGCAGGTTGATGAACTCCAATCCCAGCATCATGAAGAATACAAAGGTCTCCCTACTGACTAAATGAGATGACTCTGGGCACAGCAAATGTGCTGCTCAAATGCTTCATAACAAGACATGCAGTCATATTTTCTTGCAGTTAATACGGCAGAGGGAGAGGGGAAAACAGATTTTTACCTTTTGATGTTCAGAAACAGTTCATTCTCAATAGGGGAATATTATGTGACAAATGTGCCAGACTTCTTTTTTTGTGGTAATATTGCTCTTTGCAAATGGCACACTTCCAATCCAATTGAATGTAATAAAATGAAACAATCTGTGCCATCTTCAATGGGTTTAATCTATACCATGTTAATGAATCCTTAAACAGACGTGCATGATGTTTTCCTGAAATACATGTAGTTATACTGTGCTCAGTATACTTGTCAGCTTGAAAATAATTTCTGCTTGAGAGACCACCTGCTATCATCACCCTATTTAGAAGCAGCTCATATTTATTTGGAAAAGAGAAATAATAGTTAAATAAAGAAGCGACTTCTCTTACCCAAGCAAGCACAGTAAAATGGCTTGGATCCTCTCTGCACATTCAGGGATATTTTTTTTCTTTCTTTCCCCCCTCCCCTCCTTTGCACCAGCTGCTTCCAAAAATTTCTGGTATATTTGTACTAATGCAGCAGTAGGAAAAAGCTGCTTATTCTCATCTCCCAGTGTTCCCCCATTTCCTTTCTGATAAACAAAATATTGGAGTTGAAAAGATGGAGTTTTGTGACAGGTTTCAGGCATTATGCAATATGGGTTGCATAACACTATCATATAATTTTAAGTTATTAAATATGTCAGAAAAGCATATTTGTATTTGATGAAAAATATGAAGTACACAGTATATTTTTTTCTTCTATTTACACTGCAAATGGAACAAAGAAATATTATGCTTCTACACCCTAGCATTTATTTGTTGAAAAGATGGAGTAAATTAGATCAACTTTTCCTAAAAAGATACCTAAAATAAACCATATTTTTCTGGCAAATACTATGGGCAAAACCACTACTTTTCACCCACAGCAGAATAAAAGAATCAATCAATCAATAAGGTTGTGAGAAACTTCATGAAAACCAGCACAGGTTGTGTTAAAAGGACACCTAAAGAATGTTTAGCCACATAATTCTAAAAGCAACAAACCCACCAAATATCTGTGCAACTTGAGGTGTACAACCTGTCCCACTGATTGTGCGATGTTAATGGGATGATATTCAGGCTAATTTTGAGTTTATACCATTTTCTGGTTTAGTAACCCAAGTGTAAAAAAGGGTGAAATTCACCACCATGCAGAGGAATCCAGAAATACAATTTTCACTCTTTAGACCAACAGCATATTAAAGAGACAGGAAGAAAGAAGGGAAGAGTTCCATGCCAGGGGAATATTTCCATGGCAGTTGTGTGCTAATCAGAACTACCAACTTTAGAAAGTGACTATTACCAAGGCAAAATAAACACTTTTCTATCGATAAGCACATTTAAAGCACACACTTGGTAAAAATGTAATGTATGGACTGCAAGTTTGTGGGGTTCCTCAGTTTCAGTGTGTGCTAGAATCTGTCATCCTGTGCAGAGAATGGACTAAACTGATACTGGTTTGATCATGAACAGGTAAAAATAAGTTTTGCACTGCTAAGGAATCCATAACTGATACTGGTCTCCAAACCTCAGACATTTATTGTTTTCCTTGAGGTATAACATTAATTTTATACTAGCTTGCTGTTGTGATCAGGTTCATCTCATCGTACATATAGATGATATTCAGTATCTATGGCATTAAAGCCCCTCCTAGCTGACAGCTGAGGTGACAGGATTTAATAGATAACTTTCCTGTCTGAGCAACTGAATTTTCTCCCTGTTTATATCCTCATATTTGTGTATAATTTTAAAGGTGAAGAGAAATAACACCATCAAAAGATTCTAGAAGACACTTCAGTAGCAACGTGGTAGAGCCTGTGTGCTCATGGAACAATTTTACATGACTCAATTTTTATGGTCAGCCTGAACACATTATCTGCAGTAGTTTTTCTGAGGGGAAAAGAGTTTTTAGGGGCTTTTTTCTCTCTTTAAGAGTAAAATTGCTCACCTCTATAATGGGTTGCTGCCACAACAAGCTTTACAACGAGTTATCTTAAGAAACCACATGGAAATGTCAGTTCTGTTACTGCTAAGTGGCATTTCTGATACAGCACATCCGAGGAGCTGGACCTCAGAGACATTGTTAATTTGTTTCCTGGTGTAATTCCAAGTGTTGGTTTTGAGCTGAGAAATGCTTTGTTGTGTTTTCTGTGGTGACTTTTACAGAATCCTTCTCTGTGTGTTCCAAGGTAGAAGCTGAGACTATTGAACTGACAACACCGACATTTGTATGACTGGGAGCAGGGTTGTTCTCATCACAGAAACTCTTCCTTCCTCCATATAAAGCCTTATTTTTCAGGGCCATGCAAACCCAAATCTAAATCCATGCTTCCTCTGAGCTCATGATGAAAAGATTAAAAGCATCTGTAGAGCCACCAAAGAGCTGAAGACAAACCTGGGACACTGAATGCCTTGCTAAGGACATTTGGTCACAAAAGATAGTGGGTTTATTGTCAGGATTCAGTATTTCAAAGGATGAGAAGAAATCTTGAATTAATAGACAAAGTTGCCTCATCTATGCAGACAAATAGAAACACAGAAAATAAAGGTAAAATACTGCGAAATCTTGTGAAGTTCTAACATAAAGTCAAACACTCAGATACTTTCTTAAAGCCATCAAACACTAAGCAGTGGGATAGAAGTCTTTGCTGTAGTTTCAGTAGATTCTGATAATCTCTTCCCGACAAGATTAAAATAACCAGACGTGCTTTTTTTGTTGCATTTTTACATTTCTAGCCCTATTCTTGTGCAAACTAAACAGACACATTTCCTAAACACGTAATAACTTGAAGATGCCTTTTCAACATCATCAACTGAAAATTTACTTTTAAAAAGTTTGTTCCTACTAAATGCAAAACAATTTTCCCTTCATTCCTAAGCAACAGTGATTACTCCTGCTCACTGTTCCCTTCTGCATTCCTCAGTTTTGCTAATTACCAGTAAATTCAGCAGAGTTGCATCTCATTTCAGGAATTCTTTGAGTATCAGAGATTATTACTGGTCAGGAATAACAGAAAGCACACTGCACAAAACATTTCTGCATCAGTAATGGAACACTTTACGAAGAATAATTCATAGTATTTTAAACAGGAAAAACATCCTAGGATTTTGATGAGAATTATCTAGAAGAAAGAATGCAGGCAACGCTGGAAGTTCAGGCTGTCAGCAGAGGTCACAGAAAGGGACTCTCAAATATTTTTAAATCTTAAACATGTTGCAACCCATCAAACTTTGTGTAAGATTCTAAAATGAAAAATAAAATTACATCAAATCTTAATATACCTATGCTAGAAACAAAAAGTCAATTGACTTTCAATTTATGGATACAAATACTCATCCACAATACCCACAAATGGATACAAATACACCATCCAAAATACCCACACTTTTAAAGCAGAGTAGACTTACAAGAATATTTATTGTGACTGTGTCAAACATCTTGTTCAGCTTACATTAAAACTGGGCAAAGGAATGATGGTTTTAAAAAATCAGACTAAGTTGGTGGGTGCTATGGGTTCTACTGAAAAGTGTTTTAAAATTATTTCAGACTCATAAAATCTTTCCATAGGGAGTGCTTTGAAACTGCAAATTAAATATAGAGCTTCTATGAACTGTATCCATTTTTCCTGGAAGTATAGATTTCCATGGGGGTTCATACTATCTTTTTTGCCTGTTACACCAGCTAATAATGCAGTGAATTTGCAGTAATAGGTTAAATGTTATTTTGATGACATTATCTGATTAAATTAAAGATGACATTAAAAGGACCATTTCAAATGGGAATCAAAACCTCAAAAAGCAACTGTGGTTGAACACTCAGACACTTGCTCTGTCCCAGACTTAAAAGACAACACAATATTTCACTCATCTAAATGAAAAATAAATTCAGATGATATCTGACTTTCAGAAGGTACATCTTCAAACTATGATAAAATAATGTTTTAGAATTTGTGTTTTTACATGGACACAATTTGAATCTATTCACACAAAACCAGTTCATACAGCAACAAATATACAAATATGCAGCAAATGAAGCTAAGACAGGATTGAGAACTGAAATTGCATCTGCTGGCACAGTGACAATAAACCACCAGCACCAAAGAATGAAATCAAAGATGGAAGAATCAGTCACCTTCCTCACCATATAATTTTACAAAATTCCTAAAGTGATAAGAAATCAACTTATACATGACTGAAAGGTACAGAACAGAAGAAAAAAGAACATTAAGGGAGTTAAAATTACTGGAGGTTTTCTGGTGCATAGTACTAAAGAAGTTGTAAAATAAACTCCTCTTACGAGCTACATGTTCACATACATAAATCAAGTGACTGTTTGAAAATCCCTCAACTTAAGCTCTCAGAGATAGAATCTGTCTAAGGAAACATTCCTGAATAACGTGACCATGTTATGAATTACAGAGGCTTCACAGGAAAGAGAGAGAGGATTAAAGGTATGCAGGTCTTGGGCCCCATCCTTCTCACAGCCAGAACACCACCCGCAGTCACCTGGAGCTGTGATACCTCTGCTCTGCCCAGACAAATCCATGGGCTCTGTGAAACTACAGGTTCAGGGCACACAAGGATGGTGTTGCAGGCCAGGGTGGCTGCCAGGGAGGCATTTGAGGCTGCTTTTCTCTGTGACCTAAGGAAGCATCTTTGTGCTTTACAAAGAGTGCTGGTGACGAGTGTGAGCACACTTAAACACCTGAGCGACTCTGACTGCGCCAAGGTCGCATTGCTCAAGTCCAGTTACGGACGAATTCTGCTACAAAGTACCAAAGTCTCTCTATTTCAGAGACTTCCCCTCTACTACAGACACTCACAAACCTGAATTCTCACTGTCTCCATAATCCCCATTTCTAAAAGATGACCCTAACAGTGGACAAGCGTCCATCAGGAGGCGGCATGAGGTCAAGCTATGAGGTCAGGACATCAGCAGAAACTTCCCAGTTTCTGCAGCACTTAATAAAAATACCATTTAACCCATATTAAACCCTAAAACAAAAGCTTCAAGGAAGCACAAGCCAAGAGAACACAGACCTTTAAAACACTTCTCTGAAAAAAGCCTTTATAAATTTTTCTGTTTGCAGGGACATCCATGAGAAGAACACATTCAGGATTTAAGAGAGTTGGAGGGGAAAATAATCAAGAAATGATAAACACAATAAGAAATAGCTGCCCTTGCCCCCTCCCTCAATGGAAAGGGATCAAAAAACTGCTAAGAGTCACCAGCTGTATAAAGACAAAATACTTGCAGTGTTTTGAATAGTACTTCAAGATAATTATTTGCAAACAACGACTTTTCAGTGGATAATGCTGTATTGTATTCCATGTTCATTACATTATACCCACAAAAAAATGCACCCCTGTAAAAAACCCACACACACACACACAAAACCCCCAACAACAACAAAACAAACCCAACCAAATAACCCACACGCCCCCCTCAAAAAACAACCCCACCCAAACCAGAAACAATGGAACCCCAAGCAGAACAGGTATTCTTTGACACACTGGCACATCATTTATAAGTCACAAACTCTTAGGGCATGAAGTATTAAGGACATCATAAATCTTACACTACTGCATACAACAATTACTGTATATAAAGACATTCTGCCACAGGCCTTGAAAACCACAGGCTTCAACCATTTCTAGATATTTGTCGTCAGGGATGTGTTCCCCTATGTTCTACCTGAAGTGAAACACTTGATGCCATGTTTCCCAAAATACTAGAGAGTAAATTTAAAAACTGGCAGCAGTCCCATTAAGTAAAACTAGGCATATACTTTAAAACAGACCTGTCTGGCATATAGATTAAGCAGATGATATTTGCACATATGTATTTTCTGGCACTCAATGAAGTAAACAGCATAAAATTTTTATTCTTATCATTGTGATGAAGTTGTTGGTGAGGGGTTTCTGTTAGAATCATTGGGCATAACATTCCTCATAAACTTAGCTGGAATACAAGCCATAAGCAAAATTGCTTGATTCCAGTCTCACTTCTTCTGCAGTTACTGATACATAATTTAGAATTTTAGAGTGGGATAATTTTTGATGACATGAGAAACAAAACCCTTTAGTGAATTTCCCACGGTTTTTATTGAACAGTGAAATAATTTTGACAGTATTAAAACTAAACACATTAATGAGTTTAAAAAATAACAGAAATTTCAAACACAGGATTTTCTGTGGTTTAAGAGGACAGGCATAAAAGTTAAATATGAATATGCTGTATATATTTTCATGTTTCTTTTAAGGCACAACGTAAGTTTTATGTTAAAGTCCAAGTTCACCATTCTTTCTTGGACAATGAGTACACATCAAAAAAATCAATGAAGCAGCAGAATTATTACCATGGTCTTTTGGACTTACTTCACCAAGGAATATAAATAATTAAATGCAATAAGATAAAAAATGGCACATCACTTCTATCTACCAATTCCATATCCACAAGGGTCACTCCCTCCAGCTCCTAGAGCTTGTACTATAGATGACATTAAGCAATTCTAAAGACAGAGCAACAGACTTTCAGAAAGGACATCCTTGTTTCCCTGAGCATTCCAGCAGCCACAGCACAGGTCTCTGGGACACATTTAAAAGGGTGTTTAATTAATGAGTGCATATCCAGCTCAGAAGGGTTATGATGTCACAATTATAATTTCAACTGCCAGTGGTAGAGCATGCATAGAAACTTTTGTTATACTATCCATACTCTAAAAAAACCCACTCTTTAAACATAAAAAGCCATCTTTCAAATGACCAGTGACAAAGAGAGATGGAGTATTGTCATCATCATAATCAAGTGAAAAATGTTGAAATATGATTTAGAAAATATTGATATCCATTTTGGGGAGAATAAGTTCACCTTACTTTTTGATGAAATAAAAAACTGCACTAGATTGAATCAAAATATTTTGTTAGGTCTCCATATGCCAGAGATATTTGTATATCTTGAAACACATCTTCAGAGCAGACCATTAGTAATCACAAGCCAAATAAACAGGCTGAGGAAAAAACTACATAAGTTTTCAGGATTGGTACTAAAGTGGATTCTCCTTATGACTAGAAAACCCAATTGAGCAGCATGCAAAATTTGCAAACAAAAACAAAGAGAGATTACCTAGAATTGGACAGATTATTTCAGGAAAAATCCATCTGAGCCAACACTAAGCTATTTAAACTGTATCTCTGCTTACAAAATTAGTTATCAGTCTTTCATCTGTTCCATTCTCAGCTGCAAAACTGCTGGTACTGCCTTCACCAGATCCAACAGGTCTATCTCATCATCTTGGTGAACATCTTACACCCAGGAAAAGCCCAGGAACACCAGCTCCACTTTTTATAGAAAATGGATAGTCAGCACGTGAGGGAGAAGCATTTTATCGATGTGTTTCCAGTGATATTCCCCAAAGGATCATCCAGAGCTACTGTCAGTAGCGCAGGTCAAACACCTTGCATGTCCTCCAGGTGGAGGAACACAAGGCTTGGAAAAGGGGATTAGAACAATAGAAATGTGTTCAGCTGTGAAATTAAAAGTAGGACAGCATGACATGCAACATTATGTGTTGAGCTGAGTCAAGAGCAGTAATTAGGCTAAGCTAAAACACGACCACACTTGTAATCAGAACAAATGTGTGTTTTGTGTCCATCACGTTGACTCCTCATAACAAAAGTGGTCACCTACCCATCCCCAAGCACCTCATTACCCTCCCCGTGTCCTCAACCCCATCTGCAGGGCCTCCAGTCCCTCTCCAACCACTGACTCTGCCTTTCCTTGGAGCCCCTACAGAGCCACCTCTCCATGCCCTTATCTCCTGCATGTTCTCCCCTCCGTGTTGTCCCAACAGTCGGGCAGGAGGCAGAGTGTGCTGTGTCCTGGAGCTCTGCCCCAGCTGCCCAGGGCACACGTGCCAGCTGGCAGCCAGCAGCCACTCAGCAGATGTAAAGGCTGAATTTCTCCTACTTTGCTGTAGCAAGAGCACTGATTTGAGTCTGTGCCTGCTGCTCTACCTGCCAGCTTTCTGTAATTTGGGAAGAATGCAGCTGTCTGGAGACTTCAGACCTATTTGGTTGGAACAAGTCTGAGTTCAAAAGTTAGTGGGAGGCACTTAATGACAAACAGGTAGGCAAACTAAACAATGAGCATGAAAACAAAACCAGCTGTCATAAAAGCATAGATGTGCTATTTACAAAAATAGCATCCCAGCAGCAGTTCCAGGCTGAAGTACAGTAAGAAGTGCACACAAGCATTGCACCATTCAGCTAAATAAGTAGTTGCAGCGTAGCTATGGACCAAAAAACACAGGTATGTGTCCATATGGGTGCACATTTAAACTCCTAATAAATTGTCTATCCCAAAAAAATGCAGTGGATACATAGTGACCACAAACAGGAAGACATTAACTGACTTAGAGTATAACTGTTTTGTAAAAATGAAACAACCTGACAAACACTCTGATCTCATAGGTTTTCAAGAGTCTACACATTTTCCCTGCCAGGTTCTGAAAAATAGAAGACTCTGTTCATGTCTTTGACTTCTTGCAGCCTGTCCTTGGTCACAAAACCGTAATTTAAGAAAAAAAGTTATTTAATTGCTAGTGTTTTGTTAATAGCATTATTATATGTCCACTGTGAGGCAAATCAACCTGAATTTTGCCAGAGAGCCCTGAAATGGTTATTTGGGGAGACTTTATATACTTCTCTCCTATAGTTTGAAATCACATTTTCGATTTAGTATACACAGGAAGTAAAAGCTGTTATAAATAGTTGATGGGTGAAACATCACTTTTTCTAGTGCCAAAGCCTGTAGCATATGGGGCAGGCCAATTACTACACTGAGCAATGCAAAGTATTATCCTCTGGCTTTATTATAATAACAAGTTATCTGATTACAGCCCGTGTTCTGGCCTCTGCACGGACTACATTCTCCCATGCCATTAGTGGTACATTTTAGAAATCCATTAACATCTAATTCACCCAGGAAACTTGAGATTTCTGTATTGAGGCATGAAAATTAACATTCCTTGTGCAAACATCCAGTTGGAGCAGCTGTGCTCAGCGTTTGCTCAACAAAACCTTCCAAAAGGAAAGGAAACCTCTTTTCACTCTCACCTGAGCTTATACTGAAAATCCTCAATGCACCTGTCCTACAACAGATATTGAAATTTAGCTATAGGATAGACATAAATGCAGGAGACTTCTTGTACCCATTTTTTTCTCCCTTAAATTTTGGCGTATTAATGTTCTTATCTTTATTGCTTCAGGAAAAGGCAAGAAGTAAAAATCTAAGTGGCTTCAGAAAATATAATATTTATCAAACTTATCTACTAGGTAAGAAAAGGGGTTTGTATTTGTTTGGACTTTTTCCCCTTCTTTGCCAGACATTTTAAATAGTTAAGAGAAGGCTAATTTCTTGTCTTGTCTATTGGACAGGTCAATTCAAAAAAGTGATTAGATGTTACTGGAACACTGAACCCCAGAAGACTCCTCCTTGCAGATCCACACTGGCTGAAGTGCAGCACTGGCACGGTCCAACAGCAATCACATAACACTGGTTTGCGCTGCCAGGTTTCACAGACATGGCATGAACTTCTACAAAAAAGCCCTGACATTGATCAAGGAATTCAAATATCACAGCAAAAAAATGCAGCTTTGGGATGAAAAAAATAGGTTCCTACAAAATTTTGACCATAAAATAGAGGTTTGAAAATTCATGGTCTGTGGGTTTGTGAAGGTCATTGGAGGGAAGGAAGACTTCTAACAGTAGTAAGAAAATAAGTAAAATCTCGCTGATATTTTGGAGCACTGCTTGGTATTGCTCAAAGTAACTTTTTACAGCTGACTTGAACAGCAGCAGCCCTTAGCCAGATTCTTGGGACAGTACCAACCAAAATGCCTTCATAATATTACCTTTTCCCATAAACTGCTCCTTTACTTTCCCACAAGAATGTTATGTGAATACAAATAAAAGACAATGTGGTCCTGGCTTGAATGGGAAGTGAGCTGTGTCCTGCAGTCATAATTAGGGAGGGCAGTGGCCCATGAAATTTTTTCACCAGAAGATCCACACCATAAAAATATCTGCAATCCTGTGGTATATGGTGCACTGTTTTATAATCAATATTCATTCATAACACTCTATAAATGGGTGTTTTGTAACCTGATGCTGAATTTGAGCTGCACTTTGTTTAAAAAATTATTTTGAGGGTAATCAAGGACAACGGGTGGAGGAGTTTAGAACTTGCCTACTGATAAAAGCCAACATAACATGGATAACCAGGAAGAAGCTTTTCTGTTTACTTGAAGAGTACTGAAACCTTCAACTGGCCTTTACACAGTGAAATGTTAAAGAGGAGATCCAGCGCCTTTGAACTAAATTAGGTCAATATTATATGCAGGACAGAATTTTATGAGGGTAGGGGCAGAAAGCTGTCACTTTCTTTTAATTTCAATAAACCATACACAGCATCTTTTAAAAATTAACTAGCTCATAAAAGTTCATCAGTCCTGAATTGTAATTAATTCCTGTGTGCAGAAAGATCATTTGCCCATAGGTGTTGCTTACTCATTTAAATCAGGGGCACTGCAGCTACCTGACAATCCTATTAAAACAGCTCTTGATGAATCCTGCCTTTATTTAACAGCTTTAAACACTGAAGAATTAAAACGAAGTGGCGATACCCATATACTAACAGAGGTAAAACTGCTACCTGCCATTCATTGGGCAGGTGTTGAGGTAGAACAGTACACGGGGAATTCCTGACCTCAGCCACAGAGTAAAGATCTTCAAAGCCTGACACCAGCAAAAAAAATTCACACACCCTGCCCTCATAATGGATGTCAGAAAAGAAAAAGGACAAATATACCATACATACACCTCAAAACAGGGGTGACAATACTTGTCTCTCCTTATCCAGGAGAACCATTTTTATCCATTATACACAGTACTGTTCAATACCTCAGCTCAGTTAGAAAAGCAATTCTTCTACAGTAATGACATAACCAATATTATTATATATCAAGCCTTTTAAGAAATCCAAAGAAGAAAAGATTTCATTATTTCCCACAAGAAGCTGCTGCTATCTGTATCCAACAAACTCCTGTACAAGGTTCCCACATGTGATGGGAAAGTGTTTTTTCAGCCGCAACCACCCTCCCATTTACTCATAAAAAAACACAAAGTGGCACACTGCTGAATTGAATGCCACTTACAGCTTTAACACACATTTTTGGCACGGCTGATAAAATGCTTTTTCTCCCCTGCCTCACACATCCACGTGTTCAGTGAACACAGGAGCTGCCCAAGCCCCACAGAGCAGCGCCTGTGACCAGGTAAGTTTATACTCCTGGTAAGAGTTTCTTAGCCCTCAGCAAAACACATTTTCACTATCACAGGAACAAGTTCTCCTCAACCCTGTGGAAAGTCAACATCTAAAATGCCAAGCCTTCAGATTTAGGGTTCAGATACCCACATATGTAACTGGAGCCTCCAAACTTAAAAGTTCAAAGCTTTTGTATCTTTCCAAACCGGATCCAAGCAGGGCTCATTACACCTAAATAACAGTGTCTGCAGAAATTTCAGGAATAAATAGTAAGTTTGACCTTGACTTGATCTCTCAGTTTCCACTGCAGAGGAAGCTCTGAGCTTCATGTTGGCAGCAATAGGCTTCTCTCATCTATACTCTGGCCTTAATAGAGGCTTTTGTAAGCACATCCAGGGGAAAAAAAAAGTAATGTCTATAAGGAAATAAATACATTTCATTCAGTATTCTATGAATTACACATTAATACAATAATGAAACTCTTGTCATATTATGATGGGCTCTGTAAAAAAATATGTGTATTAAAACACTGAGCCACTTGCTCCTTCCCCACATTCATTTGTCAAAAAAAAAAAAAAAAAAAAAAAAGCCAGGTAGCCAAGACAAACATTTCAAGTTCAAAAAATGTCACCCTCTGTCTTGCTACAGTCTGTCCTTTGTTTTCAGTATGATGTGCTTCCACTGGGGTATAAACACATGGAATGGTGCTGTAGAAAAAATTAATTTTTACAGAGATCCATGAGGAGGCATGGAGTCTGACCTTTCCCAACTTCAGCGTTCTGGGGGTTCAAACTAGAAATTACTTAATATAATAATTTAATTTCTAGCTAAAATTTGCACACTTCAATATCCAGTTCATGTTTCCTTTTGTTCTATTCTTAAACACAGGCAATTTTGCTTCACTACCATCACCTTTATCTTTCTATCAGTTCTGGTCAAAACACGTTTCTCAAAATCAAGGCCTTTCTCCTTGGCTCATTACAGGTAATGACAAGTTGCTCTCCTGGAGCATTCTCAAAAGTTTCCTCTCTGGACCAAAAGGATGATTTCAAAGTATCCACACAAATAATACTGTGTAATAAATGTTGACTTTTCACATCAGGCTAGTTACAGGTTTAATGGAGACCTACATTTATCCCAAGTGGTGTCAGACTCACTGGTAAAATTATTGCAATCTTGGGTTGTGAAAAATACAGAAAAAATACTGACAACACAGAAAAAACTCTCTTCCCACCCAGTACAATATATAGGTGTTGGTGAGTTCAAAAGGCATCAGAGACAGCTTTATTAATGCAGCAAAAATAGGGTCTTTGAGTATAAGAAGCAAAAATACCCATAAAATAGCACTAACCTTCCAGCCTTAAAAAATAACAAGTTTTTTGCCTATACTTTAACTCCTCTTCCCAGTTGACCTCCTGCTACATAATGAGGCAGAGAATGCCCTGCAATATTGGAAGTGTGTAAGAAACAGTTGGCTTCGTACCCACACCAGAAAATTGAGACTCAGTGTGTCTCTGCAGCTAAACAAAGGTAAGCTAAAAATTCATGTACTGAATTTTCCTGTAATTGTAAGATAAAAAACACTAATTATTGGGGAAGAAAAAAAAATGCAAACAGAAGATTCTCCCCCATCCCAAGAACACATAGTGGAGGATGCAAAAACAATATATGGCAGGAATAACAAATGCTTTCTTTTCCAAGTGCTCTCCCATGATTTATGAAAGGTGTTCCTCACTGTGGGAAGATAATGCCATTTGAAATGGTCCATTTCATAAATCTATCCTCTTCATCCCTAGCTGCGTACAGGACTACTATGAGCTCCTGAATCCAATAATGTTTTCATCCTCTATTGACAAAAAAAAAGGACTTTGTTTGGAGTGAGGTAATGATGCAGTTACAGAAGAGTAGCGGCTAAAGCTCGCTCTCGGGGGCTTTCGCTGGCACAGCCCTACAGCTGCAAGGGAGAGGAAATAGTATAAACAGAAAGAACAATCAACACATCCCACATCCCTGATGTCTTTTTAGCACTAGTGGCATTAATTATAATGTTTGACTAATCCTCTGCACTACCACATAACCAAATGTTTTGCCTGAATTTTCTCTTCATCGCCACAATAGATTTGTCACTGGGAACCCAGCTATTTCCTACTCATCTGTTCACCAGCCCAGCATATCTGCTTGTTTATCTGCAAGACTGCTTCCAGAAGATGTTTCCATGCCAAATGTGGTGGTTGCTGTAGACAGGGACTAATCATAAACGTAACTAAAATTCATTTTACTGATTTTTTTTACGTTGCACACAATGGCAGAGGGTAAAGAGAAAAACACTTAATATCCTCAGTATTATGGAACAGTTTTGAGCTGGGACTGAAAACCATTAGAAGCAATACTTGGAGAATGGGAGTACAGGGAAATCAAAAGGTAAAATATGAGATTAAAGTGTTTCTGGGAGCATTTGATATGTAATGCAGCCAACAGAAACATTTTAAAGAGTTTTATATTATTTTTACTATTTAGGAAAGAGGAGATGGAAGCCCCACAAGTTTCTCATTTCATGTTGGAACAGTGAGTTGTCCTGCTCGTTTTGCCTCTTCTGACACTGAACAGTAGCAAAGCAAATGTCATTAAAGAAAATTAGGCATAGATCAGTCAGTTTTAGATACCAGCTTAGTTTTTGCTTTTGTTAGGGAGCTGGAAGCTCAACACTGCACTGGCAGCATGGTCACAGATTTCATGAGCAAATTTTGGCAGTTTTCTCATCCTGCTGAAGTAAAATTGTGTTTTGACCAAATTTCCCTCTGAGTGCTTGAGCAATGCCATTTTTCTACACTTTGCTACACACAGTTTCAGAGACAGATGAATGGCCTTTGTAGAACATGAAATTTCCATGGCTTTGGCAAGAACTTTACAAACTATATACATGTTTTGAACTGTCACTTTGAGATCTTAATTTACATATTTTGACTTGTGCATGAAAAGCCATTTCAAGGTCAGCTTCTGTGGAGAAATACAGGGTAACTCCATTAAAAGTCTACTGGCACTTTGCATATTTATTTTTCTTCCCTGTAGTATGCATGGGATCTCATAAATCAGGATAAACAAACATCAGAGGTCACTCATAGGTGTGCTCAGTGCATTTCCACACCTAGCAGGAAAGCGTTCTGCAAATACCAGGTCGCCTCCAGAGTAACAGCAAAGAAACATTGCTCCCTAAAATATATATTTATTTCCAGGGGTACAAGGTTGTGATGAAGTCTGTTGGGAAAGATGGAGAAAAAAATTAACATCTACAGTCCTTGCACATTTTTGGAAGGCACAATCTCACACAAGACATGGAGCCCTAACTGCCTGCAGCACAGATTATGCAAAGAAAGCAAAAAATGAAACACCGAACATAACAAATCATAAAACAACACACAAAAATATCCCACATGCTTTCAGTTTTCATCTCTCTCTAAAGAGATAAGATTTTATCAGAGATTGTGAAAGTCTTATTACAAACACTTACTAGATGATATTCTGAATTTTTCTGGAAATGCAATCAGGCTGTATTGCCTTATCAACACAACCCATCATCTCCAGGATTGCTGCCTTGGCTGTTGACTCCCCATCCTTTCAGAGCTGTATCACTTTTGGCAGCAATGGAAAAACCCCAAATTCATTATAGTCATGAGCTTTTATGTCACACCTGAGGCTCCAGATTACAGGAGTGGAACTCTAAAACACAGTAGAGCTGTAAAAGCACCGCTGCTAAAACAATGGAGACAAGAACACCAAAACTAATTAATTTGGACAGTAGAGATGACTGCTTTCCACCAAGAGAGGTGACAAGCTAAAAAAGACCACACATCTCTAGGCAAAATTGTTGCTACCTTATTACGCCATTTTGCCATTTGGGGTTTTCTGAAGGCTGTGATCATGTGCACAAGATGCAATAAGAATGCTGTATTTAGGGGACTACTGAAAATTGCTCTATTTTGAAGTTTATTTTTGCAAGTGACTCCATACAAAAATGGCTGATTTTTGTTGGAGCACCAGCAGTGTAAAGCCACTCTTAAATGCAATTGTAGAAACTCTCCTGCAACTTAAAATCTACATCAAAGATTTTTCATATAAAGCTATGATTATACAGAAATATAAAAATACGGTCTTTGACTTTGTGCAGCATATAAATCCCCCAGTCAATTGTGTGCATGGATGTTTGTAAACTTGATTGCTCTAAAAACAGCCCCGACCCCAAAATCTTTCTATTGTAGTGTTACATGCTTTTCCAGGAGGAATCATGGTGGGGTTTTTTTTTTTTGGTTTCTGGGTGAAACTATCAGTATTTGGGACTTCAGGAGAGGCCTCTGCTGAACATGAGAGTGCAAAATCCTAAAAACTTACTTATTGGAAGAAGTTGTAGTGCACTGTTCATGCCTTCTCCACTTGTGGAAGGCAGGAAGGAGCAATAACTTGGAGTCTGTGGACACCAATGGACATTTATTTGCCCTCATTTCACAAGAGAGAATCTCCCATCATGAAATACAGGCTGCCTCCTTCCTGTAGGGTTGGAGGCTTTACTGGGTCACTGCTCCCAGTTTCCCCATGTTCCACAAACTTAGACTTTGATACACAAACTGCCTTGATCATCCTGACTGAAACATCCCTTGTCTTAAAGAGTGATTTGATGTTCATAACGATCAGATTTCTTCCTAACATGAAGTAGGACGAATATCTTCCAACAGGATCATGGCCCCAAGGAACGATGGGGAGAGAAGAGGAGCATTCTACAGGACAGTAGTTTATCACTACAAATAACTCTCCATCACCCAAATTACTGTGCTCCAGAAAACACTCTGTCTCCTTTTTGACCGAGTCAAGACGAAGAAAGGCCAGCCCACGACTTGGCACAGAACAAGGCACGAGAGAACGAGCAAGCTGAGGATCAATACAAACAAAATAGAGGTGACATTAATTGCCTGGAGCATTAATAGACCATGTGAGAGAGTAGAAACCAGCTTAATTTTGAAAGCCAAGGGTGTTCGCCTGCCTTTTGTGCTCTGGTTTTGCTAGAATGGACATAAATGTCACTTTTGTCTGCCGAGCTCGGCGCGGTGCCGGCAGAGAGGCGGCGGCAGAAGGTCTCCCTGGGGTGTTCCACGGGGGGTGGATACAGTCTTGGGCACCCCAGGATGCAAAAGATGAGTTAGTTGTACCACATTGTTGTTCCATCATTTTTTAATACTTGGCAGCATGCTCAAGTGCCTCTTGATGGCTTCATTGTAGTTATTCTAAACTGAAAATAAACCAAAAACAACAACCAACCACCAAACCCACCCAAGTCTAAATATATAAAACTTCAGTTTTAAAAGCCTATTTTTCCAGGGCTACTTGATCTGTTACTCAGGGATGGATCCCACTTAGACCATGGCTTCAATGTTTTTCTTTCAAGACCAGTGATTGCTGGACGCTTTGTGATTCTGGAGGAATAATAAATAAACAGATAAATAAAATTCCATAGGAACATCTTGTGCTGGCAAGACCAAATGTGGAGCCTCAGCCCTTGTGAGTGGCCTTTGAGAGCCCCCTGTAGCTGTTGACTGGTAAAGATTGAAGTAGTTTTGTTAGTCTTACCACAAACATTTACCTTCTGAATCCTCTTGCTAATGAAATCAGCTGGCAGAGCTTCAGTGAAGTTTAGGTAGCAAAGTGCAGGCTCTGTGCAGCCCTGCTGTTCGGGGCCCCACTCACCTCCTCTCTACCATGGCAGTATATTTATTTTAACATTTGACAGTATCTATCAGATTTTAGAGAGCTTGTTTAATGACCTTTTCCAAAATCTTCCATTCATTTCTTCAGTTTCTCACTTTCTCTTCCTTTTTCTTTTTAAAATAAATTACCGTTGTAAAAACAAATCCAGCAGAAGGGAAAATATTCAGTGCCTAGAAACTGAAAAATTGAGTATTTGCTTTTTATGGGGCACTGGAGTCTTCTAAAATACAGACCAGCTAGAAAACTTAAATGCTGAGGACAAAAAAGTTCACTCAGTAGCTATGCAAATACACCACAGTTTTGAATCTCTTTGAAAAATAATTTAAATACTTGTGTTTCAATTTATGGTCTTAAAATGCCTGAAAAACACATTCCTACTTTTTAAATGGATTTTTTTAAGCGAGTCTTAAATACACTTTGATTATTTCCATTCTTGACATTATGCCTACTCAGGTATTTTGTACAGCAATTTGAAAGCAGAAAGGCAATTCGTAGCAATACCAACAGGTATATATTGATTTAACAAACACCTCCTCTTAAAGATGCACTTTCTTCTTCCCATGGAAGAGAAAATGTGAATTTAAACTGAATAAAGCCAAAAGCTAAAACACATTGTCTATAATGATTTCTTTGATGGAAAAAGCTCAGGTTCAAGTTCATTATCTTGGTATTTTCAGAGGAGTTTGCCTGCAGCTTTTAGGAATAACATTTAACTGAATTTTATATGTGAACATTAAAGAAACAGTAATGCACAGGTATAAAATAAGTGATCAAACTGAAAGTAAAGCATACAGCTTTCTCCCTGTTAGCCTACACTGTTATTATCTTTTCAGAAGATGTCAAAACCTTTTCTCAGGAATTCTCATTTTTCATACATTTTGGAAGCAGGTACAATTACTTTAACAGCTCTCTATAGCACTAAGACATCTGTAGCAAAAACGGTTATTTACTTCAAAGCCAGAAGATTTTGAAGGCAGAAAGGAATGACAGGCAGAAACAGAGGGCCAGAGACACTGCTATTGAACTTCTGTGTTTAATGAAACACAAATATAAAGAATATTTTATGTAAATGTGTATTTACAAAGGACAAAATGCATTTGCAGGCATGTATACCATATAACCAGAGGCCAGAGCAATTAGCATTCTCTTTTCAATTCCTGACTGGAGCTTTAGTGTAAAACACAAACTAGAATGTGCATTACGTTTTTTCATCCCAATCATTAAGCACATGCCCCTGATCTCTTGAAAGTAGGAGTTATATGAAAAAACACCTTGAAGTCCAAGCCTTGCAATACCCAGGGAAACACACACATCAACATCTATCCCCAACTCATGCAGGGCAGGCTCAGTGGGAAGGGTGGTCAAAGGTATTTGGGAAAAAAAGGGCTCATGTTGTAAAGAGCTACAATTGAAGGACTGCAACTCACAAAGGGCACGACCATATGAATCAGCTTGGAGATTAGACACTAAAGTCATCACAGCTCTGTGGCAGCCTTAATTTATGTCTCAAACATTTATGTACATCCTCCCCTTTTCCTCCTCCTTCCCCTCCTGCTCTTAAATTTTTCAACTCTTTGAGAAGCCAAACCTCTCGTGTCACACTGGTCCCTCCTGCAGTCGCAGCAGCGCCACTGACAGCCCCTCAATGTACCAGCCCAAAACTGCACTTTGAAGTGGTTTTAAAACACACAAAACAAGGCAAAGAAACTTTGTTCTGGGTGCAAATTCAAAACATTTTATGAGAGTCAAAGTTTTATGCTGGCAGATGTTAAAGTAGCAGAAGGCAGTCAGGCAAGCAAGGAACAGCATCATTCACACCAAGGACTGCAGTGGCCAGGGAGCAGGGGATGCTCAGGTGAGGGAATCTGTTTATATTTATTTTCCTTTAGCAGCATGAGAACAAGACACCTGGTTTTGTCTGGTGCGCACAAAGCAGGCACCTCCCTTTACTGATCCTGTAGAATCTCTGTCTCAGTTTGTCACTAGCAGGGCCCCAATCTCCCAGGTCCCCCTCTGACCTGACTGAGCTGTCTCACACCCAGAGCTTCCTCTTGGAGCTATATTGATGACTGAAATGTGTTTTGATTTGAAGACAAAATTGCCCAAAGGTCCTGTTGATGCCTTTTCCTGGTCTTAAAGTCAAGAATCAAACACGGTTAGAAGGGAAAAAGAGGTTTTACCTCAGTATTTATTTTCAGGATCCTTAGGTGCACACGTCCAGGTGGGACACATGGAAATGCACACCGCAATGCACACACATGATAGATTGGGCATAACGTCATAGGCCTTACTAATTAGCATATCTATCAAAGATTCCCCAGTGAGAGGCTCAAGTGAGCTCCCTTCCCCAAGGAACCTTCCCCTGGATGGTTCTATCTTAGTTTACAAAATGTGTTCTGGAGAGGACCTTGGAGTCTGGGGCTTTCTGATCCCTAACTACGAGGCTTCTAAGATGTTTAGTCTCCTAGCTTAACAAAATAAGTCGAAGAATGTAGGCAAAAAATGCTAATACAAAAAGCTATAAGAAGTTATATAAAAGGGGTATAAAAGAAAAGGCAAAAAATCATTGCGGTATCACTGTTAAATTGGAGAAAGAGGAAATACAACAAAGGTGACAAATATAATAATCAGAGGCTTAGAAAAAATGAACATATTTGGTTCAAGTTTAAAGCACTTGTTTTATAACTGAGCTGTACTTGGATACTCTTCTGCCTGTCAGATGTGCAAGAAAAGCCAATATGGTTGTCCTATTCTCAATGTATATACCTGAACATTACTGATTTTACACAAAGGTACAGCATTACATAAATTGCTGTGGCCTTTTTACAAGTTGAACATCAACCCAAACATTGTTATCTAGTCTGATCACTTCATAAAGTGGTATCTAAGATACTGAAATAGGATAATTAAAATAACACTCCTGTATCTATGATAACTTTTTCCTCCAATGTTTAGTCCCCTTATGTTCTATGATACATTTAGAGCATTTTCATATAAATACCATTTTAATTACTTAGCAAACAGAAACATTACCTTTCCACAGCAAAACACATTTTTGCTGTGTTCTACTGCAGCTAAAAAAAGGAAACCTACAAAAACTTGGGCATAGACAGTTAATCAAGCTTAACCAAAGCCTAATAACAAAGAAAGCAAAATGGAAAACAGACATGCTGGTGTCCCAGTATGTGCTGCCACACTTTTTATTAAGGAACAGCCTTATTTTTTTAGGATTGTAGAAGAGGCTGCATTGCCAACATTCCTAACAAGCTATGGAGTCAGGAATATTCCTCACTCTACTATCCTGCTTGTTAATTGGATACAAAATTAGCTCGAAAGTTATTTTTTCCTATTTCACTTCTCTGCTCAGGGTTCAGCTCCCAGTGACACCTGCCAGGTCAGGAGCAATCAAGTTCACAACCTTCCTGCTCCATAGAGCCAAATGAGAGAAATGGAGAAATAAGCCTGAGGAGGAGAACACTTATGAGAGCCACCAAGCTGCTAAGCTACAGCAGCACTGACTTTCCTGGCAGGAAGCCTTCCAGGGGCAAAACATGGCTTTGGAGGAAGAGACAACAGCTTCTTAACCCACCAGGATAGACACCACACTACTACTGCAAATACATGAGATTTGCATAGAATAGAATCATAAAATCAATTCAGTTGGAAAAGACCTTAAAATCATCAAGTCCAACTGTTAACCCAGCCCTGCCAAGGCCATCCCTAAGCCAGGTCCCTAAGTCCCACATCCACATGCGTTTTAAATCCCTCCAGTGGTAGTGGCTCGCCCACTTCCCTGGGCAGCCTGTTCCAAGGCCTCATGGTCCTTTCAGTGAAGACATTTTCCCCAATATCCAATTTAAACCTCCCCTGGCACATATTGAGGCCACTCCATCTTGTGCCATCATCTCTTACTTGGGAGCAGAGACTGACCACCCCCCACCACCATTCCTCCCTCCTGACAGGGAATTTTAAAGAGTGAGAAGGTTTCCCCCAAGCCTTCTTTTCTCCAGGCTGAGCTCCCCCAGCTCCCTCAGCCACTCCTCATCAGGCTTGTGCTATTTGCACGTCTTTGCTCTTTTTGGCCTAAACCTGAACTATTTGTATAGCTCCAAATAAAACCCATCTAAGGAAGGTGGAGTATTTTCCCATGAAGGAGGTAACAGAATTTGATGTGCTCCTGGAGCATTGTCTTTCCAAAACTGTCACACTGGGGTCTTACTGCCCTGTGAGAAGCTCACCAGTGCTAGGAAGAAGCATCTGTGCTGCATTAGGATGGAAGCTCAGCACCTGGAATATGACCCAGAGGTGCTGCAAAGGTATCAGGGAACAGTTTTGGTTTGTTTTGTATCTCCTACAACCATGAGCTCTCACTCAGAGCAGGAGCACAGCATCGATAGAAAGGTCAAACAAATAGAAGTGTCTCACGAGGATTTGGGAACACGGCTCGTGGTTCTGAGATGCAGCCACAAGGAATGATTAAGATAAAAATATTTAACAGATTTGTATGGTACTAGATTTTGCTAAGGGGATGGTAGAAAAAGCAGTTTGAAGAGATGCTTTAAAGGGCTGAATACACACCAAGCATTGCGAATGCTGCTGACAACAAAGTTGCTCCCAGTGAGATCAGAACAGAGGTTTATTCCTCCTTTATCACATTTGCCTTCCAAGTCTCCTTAGAGTAAAACACAACCACATACACACAAAAGTCTCATCTTTAAAACCTAGGCTCTGCACTAAGCTGTCCTCTGGAAAAAAAAAATAAAAAAAAGAGGGGGGTTTAAAAAAAAACCAAACCAACACATATATTTTTCTGTCCCTGTGTCTTGGAAAGAGGAGATTTGTCATAAAGGCTTTTTGTCCCTCCCTAAATGTGAACACTGGATATAGTCATGCTCTCTCCACTGAGGGCATAAAGTTGAAATAAAGACATACCTGCCTGCTGCCTCCTGCCAGAAGAAAGGGGAGGGGAGAAAAAAACCACCAGAAATCAAGATGCAAACATTAATTCTCATTTTATAAATAATCTTTCTAGTACCTTAATTGGACTGAATGATTTGATACTAAACAGACCTATTTTGTTCAGTCTATTAATGTCTGCACAGTGAAAAAATAAAGAATTCATAAATTATGTAAATACTTTCTTAAGGCTGTTTCTCAAACTTCTAGATCTGTCTAAACCTTGATAAATACTTCCAAACTCTTCTGAAATTCAAACACCAAGAATTAAACTAGAACTTTCAGCAACAGTGTTAATCACTGAAGAAAAGCAGTAAAACAAATGAGGTTATTTTGCCTCCTGAATGTGGCATTTCAATACAGCACATTTCTGCAGATGTCTGTTCAAAAAGCAGTGGTTTTCCTGCAGACCTACACATCCTCATTATAAAGTTCAAAAAAATAAATCCTTGCTTGAAATAAAAAACCAAAAATACAAGATAGCATAATTCTTCAAAAATTATTGAATTGCTTTCTTTTATTACCCCTCAACTAAAAAGGGTTTAAGTGGAGATAAATGCGAATTTTGGGTGGAAACAATGGCCTGTTTCTCAAGCTGTAGTGATTGCTAATCAGATTTAGAAAACTGTATGAAAACAAAAGGGGAAAGAAAGAAAGAAGGGGATACAAGGAGGAGAATATGAACGAGACTGACAGCAGGTATGAAGCAAAACTTCTTTTTCCCACAATTAAATAAAAACAGCATAAAACAAAACTAAACCATGTTCCCTGTAACTGAGAACAAGTCTAGCATCGTTTGACAGTCAGTAAAGAGTAATTGTACAAGCTTTTGTTAATATGTTCCACCAGGATTTCTCTGAGCACTAGAAGCTGCTCACTGGTTTTGCATAATAAAGCCAACCTGAGATCAGACCCAACAAAACTCCATTATTCCCACACGTATTTCAGTACAGAATTCAGAAAGTGCTCTTTGGAATTACTGTCATGATCAGCATAGAAGGATTTACAGATGTAATAAAGGCAAGACAAAGCATCACCAACACCATCTCTCCTTCGTTTTCTTCCTAGGACAAACTTTCAAAGAAGGAATCATGAAGATTAGTGGGATGGAGCCCTGATGGGAGCCCAGATTTTTATCAAATCATTAAATTTAAATCATATATGTATTTATACATATCTATATCATGTATATCATTGAATTTAGCAGATTTGCTGAATTCCTAAAATCTGGCTGCCACACACTAAATGGAAGAGAGACCAATAAGCTGAGAGTGCTCCACAGAAATTTGCATACAGTTTATCAAGGCCATGTTAAAATTTACTTATGCAGCAGATGCCCAAAGGGTCTTTTGATTTTAAGAGCTCCTTGAGATGAGAACTGCTCTAAACCTTTTTAAATCAGGCACAAAAACCCCTTCCAATTACCTAATTTTACCACAATATCCATAGAAAAATAACTGCTTCCCTCTTTACCCATAGTCAGCCTCACAATACTTCAGGGATTGTCTCTTTTTGGGGGTTTTGCTTGTTTGTTTTTTGTGCTATAGTAAAACAAAAACCACAAGCTCTGTCCTGAGTTGAGGAGTCTCCAGCTGTCTGAAGTGTTTTGCTCCCAGAGGAAGAGGGGAACCTCCAAACAGACCAAATTCTATATATCTGACTCTTTTATCACTTGACCCTAAAAAGTACATGCTGATAAGAGAGGACATGTTCACATACCAAGTGCTTTATTTAAACCATTTTTTCACACTTCTCAACGTGGCACTTCAGCATTCTGGGAAAAGCAGCAAATTTTTCTTTTATTATTATTATTTTTTAATATATACTTTGGGTCTGGATAATAAAGGGATATTTCCTATCATAGGAAAGACACAATTTCTTTCTTTAATCTCCTTCTGTTGAAACAAGACAATGTCACCCTAAAGTGTCAGGTGGAATTTATTTCACTGAGCTAACAATGCTCATTTCCTTACCCTGTTGTTCCTTTAAAGCTTTGAGAGTCTACACACAGATGTCTCTGAAATGTAGTTCATTTTGAACACAAGGATGGAAGGGAAGGGGAGGAATAGACAATCTTATCTCACCAGAAAATCTTCATGAAAGCACGTGTCCCTGAAGAAGAAAGGCTTTATGCTCGTAATTTCATTCAATATTTCTTTTCAAGGATTTGAATAATGGGCTTTACAGAGCATCTTTTTTGATACTAACTGATCTCTGTAAGTAATAAAACCCTCTTACTGGGCTTTGGTACTCACATCTAGAATCCACAAAGTGTCTTTTACAAATAATAGCCCTAGCTAATTATACATAGTAAATAACCTCACCTTTCAAACCTCCCCATATATCACTTTGCTAAATATTAATCACAGCTTGAAGCTGTCTAAAAGCATGACATTAGAGCAGGGGATCTCTCTGGTAAAGGATCCCAAACTATCCATCAATATCCCTTTCATGAAAAGCATTGATTAAACCTTCCTGGCATGGGCTTTTATGAGTTTGGATGTTGGTTCTCCCCTTTGCCAAGACGTGGAGCCATCACACCCCAGCCCACCTCCAGCAGGGTGGGAGAGCCCTCAGCCTCCCATATCTGCTGCCAAGAGCCCTCAGCCTCCCATATCAGCCTGCCTCAAGGCTGAGTCTGGGCAGGCAGCAGGAGCTGCACTAACCCAGATCTCCTCTTTCTTAATTAGGACTTGAAACAATTGGTGGGGAAAATTCAGGACCAACGGCTATTATGTATTAGCTTTCATTTCTGTGCATTGATTGAGCTTATGTTGTTTTATGTGTGTGATGAAAGGGCAAATCAAAACCCATTTCTCTTTCTTGTCAATTCTCTTTCTCTTTTTCAACTATTTATCTTCATATTGTATTGCAGCAACAGATGGCACATTAAAAATGAATTCACTTTTTGGGAACTGTATACTGTGCAGCTTATTCTGAACATCTAAAATGATGATGTAATTAAATTTCTTTTGGGAAGGTACCTATAAAATACAGTAACATAATGCCCACTTAAGGAACAAGACATTTTACAATAGAAGCACTTGGGGAAGAACACAAGTCTTCTGGGGAAGCACACAAGTCTTCCTGGCATAGAAACTCTTTTGGCATGGATATTTTCATATGAATTGCTGACCTAGTTAAAACAAGTGTATATCTATATGCATAAACATATAGATATATCACTCAGCTCATTTCCCCCTCTGATTTTCATAGAGGAATAGGTTACAAGTGTTTTCTACATTAATTTCTCCTGGCAAGTTTACAAACAATTCTCTCAGAAAGGATTCACAGGATAGTATTTTCATTTTTTAAACAAATAGCTCCCAATAAATTGAAATAAATAATGTCATTGCTAGGAAGCACTGTATAGGTCAGTTTACATGCAATGCTATCAATGTACACTTAGCAAGGTGCTTAGGAAAAATAACATCCCAATCACATGAAAAACTGTTTACATTTGCAGGCTAAGAATATTTTAAGCCCTACTCAGGGGATCACATTTGAGGAGCAACAAGCCAGGATAACACACAGGTGACAAATTTTCCTCGCCAGCATTAACACGTTTGTCACGAATAGAAAACAATAGGTTAAATTCCTGCAAAGCACGGTGCCTAATTTGGTGGCAATTAATCAGCTCAGATAGGAGAATCATAGGAATATCAGCTTTATAGACCCAGAATAAACAGCAGCATGGAATACATTCCTTTCCTATGATCAGCAGCACCTAACAATTACAGCGATAGTCATTAGCAGGCTGTAGGAAAAAGGAAAGTGAGTGTGTAGGAGGAGGCACAGGTCATACTGAAGCTGCCTTTTTAATAATCAGCATTATAGGAAGGGAAAGAACTATTAAGTTTCCGTTCCTATGAAATGTATTAGTCATTATTTTTTAAACTTGATTATCTATTTTCCGATCCTGAAATCTCTTTCGGATGCTTGAGTGAAAAAACAAACAAACACCAAATATATACTGAAAAAAAAAAAAAAGAAACAAAAACTGTTCAACAGAGCAGTTATCCACAAATCACGGAGAAACCAGCAATATCACATGATATGATAGTGTCTGATAAGTAATTTCTACCCCAGGAGAAAAGTTTCAGTTATACCACCTTTATTTCTTTGGTCTCCTACTGCATCCCCACTTTGCTACATCAGCCTCTCTTTAGAAAAAAAAAAAAGAAAATAAATCTGAAGGAATTTACCTTTTAATAGAAAAAAAAAAGAAAAAAATTCAAAGATCACTGCATCTTCACTTTGTCTTTAGGTCAAGAATATCACAACAGAGAGTACTTTCAGTATTTTCACCTACCTTTAAATATTCCATTAGATAGGACGGAGCTAATAATCCCTGGGAAATGGGAATGGATGGCTTTCCCACCACCAAAGGGGTTAAAAAAATACAGAAAACCCTACAGATATACATGCTCCCCAGTCTTTAAAATATTGCAATGTGAGTTTGGGGGATTTTTTTCAAGTGTTGTTGTTGGAAATTTCCTGTGCCTACATGAAAGATGGCATTTAAACTGTTGTAACTTGGCCAAGTCAAAAGCAATTTTCAGGAGGACACTGAAAGGCAAATATATACATACAAGGGACAGGTCTGCTAACATGTTAAATAAACCACACTTACACACAGAGCTTGACAGTTCCTTTCCCAAAATAAAGGGAAAGTAAATACATTGTCCTGTTGAGTCAGGCTGCATTTGGCATCTCTGCTTTCCCTCCTGCTACCCTCCAAGTGTGTGTCAAGGATGTTTTCATCCCCTTGTTTGTCTGTCTCCCCTAATCAGGAGGCTGTTGTTGTACTGAGCAAGTCGGGGTATTTAGTGGAAATCAAGATGGATTTAGTTTGGAATTAAGTAGATCCCCGTGACAGGAAATATTAAGAGATGATGGATGTCTGACAAATATTTAAATTAAAAAAAAAAATCAACTCCCATTTCAGAAGACAGTCTGCAAAGCTAGATTTATGAAACTGAACTTTAAACTTAAAGGAACATATTTTTTCAGGCTTTATGTATTAGCAACATTGCATTTAATTTAGAGATTAAATAAACACTAGTTTGAGGCAGTCCACCAGGGCTGAAATGCTTCATGGAGGCAGGCTCACAGTTTTGAAGCTATGAAATATGTCTCCTGTTTTGACACTATTGTAATAGCATAGTTGTTCACTTTCCTTGTTTCCATGGGGTTTATGGTCCATAAAGTTTAATAACAATCTTAACAGCTGAACAGTGAGCACACATCTCTGGGAGGCTACTGTAAGAAACAGGATCTGAATTTTATCCATGTAATTTTTAGTGGCAGCATATGTCCTTTCCTCACCACTGTCCACAAACACCCACATCATTAAAGAAGGCACCAAACGACACTGACTCTCCTCAGAAAAGCGGCCACACACCTTCAGGTCCTCCAGGAGCTGAGTGAACACCACTCAAAACATTAGTTCATATTGTAAAATTGCTGAATTTCAGAAAAAGAAAAAGCTTGATCAATAGGTCCTATAAGAAAAACATCCAGGAGCACCCACAAAGAGCAGTGGCTTTCTTCCATCTGAGTTGGCACCAAAAACCCAATGTCTTGGGTACATGTAGACCTTCTGCTCTAAGAGGTGCAGACCTCCCTCTTTACTCATCTTTCTCTACTCCCACAAGATAAGGTGGGAACACTTTGGTTCCTCACAAAACTGGCCCCTAGGCTGCACCTTGACTAATTGCTCTCCATAAAAAGTGAGTGAAAAAGGCCTTATTTTGGCACAAACAGAGAACATGGATCTCCTCAAAACAACATGCAAGCCTCTAAGCATCTTTTCCAGAAAAGACATAGGCCCATCTCTGGTTTTATCCTCTGAGGTAGCCCGAAACAGATGGAAAAGAGCCAAACAAACCACAGAAGGCTCTTCACCAGAGGGCAGGTTCCCAAAACCACTGCAACACACCCCAAACCTCCATCTCCTCCAGCCTCTGACTAGCTCATCTTTGGAAACTGCTTTCTTTCTAGCTACCACCAAAAAAAACCAACCAAAAAGCAAACCATCAAGAAAAGCTGGCAAACGTGAGAACCCTAAAACTAAGGAAGATTCACCTGCATCTTCCCAGGCATCAGGCTCAACAGATTATCCAGGAGTCAGCCTTGCTGCCTTTGCCTGGCTTTCACCTTGGCTCATTTGGGTTCTGACCTGAGTGTATGGATCTGCCACATGGACTGGGGTCTTTCCAGGGCAGGGAAGGCAGTGCCACTGATTTGTGAACTGGATCAGAAAGTAAAATTTGCACACAAATCCTGTAATATTGGTCAAAAGTTAACCTGAGATCTCTTTTATACAGCCTGATGGAAAGTTTTAGGTGATCCAAGGCACAGTGGTAGAAAGAGAAAGCCCCTTCTCCCATGCAGCTTGGCTTTAACTTTGATTAATTTGTGACTGCCTTGGACTGGAGTCACAAATGTTGAAGAGCCCTGTTGGTTCAAACCAACCAAAGGTAAGGCCCTCTGTCTACTGATAATTCCACCATTTCCACTATCTTCGTGATTTTTATGAGTCTTTTGAAAAATATAAGTAAAAGGGAACATTCAACTTTCAAACCTGGATTTACATAACAATTTGTAAGGAGGAGCTCTATACTAGTACAGAATATTAAATGAATTCCCCCCTTTTAAATAATTGAATAGATTTCAACTTGATTGTGTCTCTTTAACATTTCAGTAGATCATTTTTTTTCAATGAATTTGACACATCAACTAATATCAGAGTAAATCTACCTAAAATATTTACAATTACTTGCAAGATATTTTCACATGAACCAGTAAATTGAAACTTCCTCTCAAAGGAGAGACATAAAAAAGTCATTTTTATGGTGGTTATTGTAATTTTAATGGGCAATTTCATTGGTAAACAGAAGTGCTTGATCTCCATTCACTACTGTATAACAGGCTGTGCTGCATATCTAATGGAATCACATGGATTTGTGTACAAAATGAACAAGAATTATAAATGGCTCCTTCTGTGATTTAAACTCTACAGGTTTATGTACCTCAGCTACAGTGCCTAAGAAGAAAACACAACACACATTTATATCACACAGATAGGCAGCCCACTCCTCTGGGGAATAAAGTTTTAAGAAGAAAACGTTCCAGTTTGGCATTAAAGCAGCTGTTCAGCAGAAGGAGCTGTGCACACATTTTCGGAGCAGCCTCCATCCAAGCTGGTTCACTGAAATGTGTGCAAGCTCAGAAGATCCGAAATTTGTGTGGGCAAATGACACTTTCATGGCTGGAGTAGATTAATGGAGTAATAGATTTAAAGGCTAGAAGGGATCATTATGATCATCTACTATGACCTTCCGTTTAACAGAATTTAGCCAAAGGATTCCCGCATCCAGCCCATGGCTCATAACTTCTGGTTGAGCTACAACCAGTATCTTTTAGAAAGACATTCAATCTTGATTTAAAGACTTCAAGTGATGGAGAAGTCACTACACTCCCTGGCAAGTTGTTACAGTGCTTAATTGCACTTTTTTCTTTTTTTTTTAAATTTTACAACTACAATTTGTGTAGTTTCAGCCCAGTCACTTTATCTCCTCCTACTAGATTAAAAGTCCTTTTCTAGCAGAAGGTTTCTCCAAGCAAGGAATATCTTCATCTTTTCCTCACAAAGACAGTGCTGCTTTATTCTTCTGCTTTGGGATAAAAGTTCTTATCATTCTCATAGGTCTTTTCTGAAATCTCCAAACTCTTTACATGCAAACACCAACACTAGTACTTGTCAAATAATGTTTAATTTATAGGGGTAATAAGAGTAATAATAATACTGCTAGAATAAACTTGGAGAAGAAAACAAGCATATAAGCCATTTGGTCTTTCTCTTTCTTACACATGCTCATGCAAATATCCTTTAGAGAGAAAGAAGAAATAAAAAATTATCCAAATATGCTGAGTTTAGCCAGGCTGGAAGACATAAGGATAGTAAAACAGTTTAGCAGAGCATAGATCTGGGGGTTTTTTGCCAAGTTATGTTTGATGCAAGAATTCATGAGGCATAGGTACCCCCACAGTCCTCTTCATCATTCCACCTGGCCTGGGTCCCAGACATGTTTGAGGAGGTTTTTAGGTGCTACACCTGACCCAGGCATGCACAGGGGGCTACAAGAGCAGGCTGCCAGCTCCAGAGCATCCAAAGCTCCAGAAACTTTCTAACACTACGAAAATCCTCAGCTGCTTGTCAGGACAGCTTTATGGAAAGTGAGATGAGGTTCTGGCCCCAGTGTTTAACTACACTTGGCCGTAACTCAATTTCTCACAAATAGCAATTTTGGCATGTTCTGCTTCTCTTGCACAACTGTGATACATGCAGTGGGAATAATAAATTATCATGCTATTACATGACAATAGAAACCTCAATGTGTTTGGTTCCATGTGCAGGACTGAAAACGTGGGCTGTGATTTCACTGCACTTTCACTAGGCTGGAATCTCGTATATTTGCATTGTTTAGTAATGAACTACTGATCATGTGAGACTGAGAATTCATGGGAAAAGTGATTGCCCTCATAAATAGGGTTCTGAATGGGGGGGGGGGTTGTGATGCAAAAGCCTGGATTTCTGCAGTTAGAATTCACTCTCCTACATTTCAGGCATATATTGCAATGACACTAACAACGTGGGGTTTGGAGGAATGTCCATGAATGCTGCTTCTGCTTCAGATGTGACTATACACCTCTGGAAAACACAACAAATGTATAATCCAAACACCAATGTCTTTTTATAATTCATTAAAATCTACTGTTGGATTCCACTAGAGTTGTTGAGAAGTTAAGAACAGGAAAACAAGAGGCATGCAATTCAAGACAAACTCTTACTTAGGGGAAAAAAAAGAAGCTATTCTCAATCTAAGAAGACAGCGGATGGGAGAATGGATTTCTGCTAGGGAAACAAGCAGTCACTTTCACTGAAAAGGAAATACTGAGTTGCTTTGTCCTGAAGTCTCAGCGGAGCAAAGCCTGATGGTTTAACCATGGCATATGGGTTGCAGCCCAAGAGAGCTAAAGAGAAAATTTGGAAGCTCGTGTCAAATTTTCTGCTCTCTATATAGCTTTGGCCTAGGCCTCAGCAGCAGTCTCAAGGGACAGAATGATGTACTGCAATATAACAAGCTGCCTGACATTTTGAAATGCCTTAACCCCCAGCTTTCCATCCACCTTTTAGCCCTTGCAGCAGCCTCCTTTCCCACATGGAGCTGCACAATGTACAGTGCAGGACTTCACTATAAAGAACAAAGTTGTCATATCTTTGTCCTTGAGGGTTTTAATCGGCAATGACTCCTGGCTTCGTTAATAACATTTTCAGTAATATAATAGGAAAGGCCAGTTATTGTGTAGAGGGGGGGGGTGTGAATGTCTAATGTCCCTCACTCAGGCACAGGCCATGCCTCAGCAAAGTCTTGGGACTTTTTCTAATTTTTTCCAAACCAGAACGCAGGATGCGGGGCATGAAAAAGGGAAAGCACCGTTTTCCTATAAATGCAGAAACTGCAACCTCCTAATAACACACAAAGCCTCCTGAATCCCTAACAAAGGAAGATTTAGAAGCACAAATGTGAACGTTGAGGCCAAACTGGTGCACATAAGCAAGAAGAAATTTATTTTATGCTTCCAACAACTTTCAGATTTGCATCTGGCAGTTGGAGGCCAAACCCTTAAAAACAGTGCAATAATTACATAACCAAACCAAAATCTTTCTCCCCTCTTGACATGGAAAACACTGCAGAAACAAAAGCATTATTAATTCAAAAAACTCTATGTTCTAATACAGGCTTGGACTCCAACAGCCCAGCTCACAGGCTCCCTTTTTTCTAAAAAGTCAAAACATTGCGGGGTTGAATAGAGCTCCTCTCATACATTATCTCCCTAATGACTTTGACCTATTAATAAGTGGAATCTATCAAGTATACTCTCTCCTACAGTATTTTGTCAATCGTTATACGCCTCAATGGGGCCACCATTAAAAATCTGCCAATTAATTCAGTATTTAGGACACTGTTACTATGAAATATGCTATGTATCATGCTATTTCTCATTATAAATATAGAAATGTTGTAAATTACAAGGTGAGATTAGTATTTTTTGCAATAAGAAGTGACTCCTTTTAACGATAATCATTATTTATTTTGCCTTTTCTCTCCTTCAGCGGGGTTCTTTCATAGCTGAGCCATTCGAAGGAACAATCTGAATGCCACACTGGATACTGGAAAGATATTCTTTCAACATCCTAATTCTTATTTCCTGCCATTCTGTATTAAATCCTTTTTACAGCAGGGTCTAAATATTCACCCTAATTAATTTTTATTCTTCCAAGAAAGTTAACGGAAGAGTTTTTTCCAAACTTTAAACAATGTCTTATTAAATATAAGAATAATATTTAAAAATAATGCTAGGCATTTTAAACTGAGGGCATGTTTATGTACTACATCTGAATAAAATGCTTTTGCTGACCCAAAACAAAGCTCTTGCCCAAAAATGATTAATTGTGGCTTTCTGGTCAATAAAGCACTAAATAAAATGAAGGATGAGAATCTAATGTGGGTGAAAGTCTCTAATGGCATTTATTAATTAATTTATTTAATTTTTATTTTTTTAAAAAACAATGTTTTGATTTAAAATATTATTTTAATTAATATCCCATGGATTTAAAAAAAACCATTAAAGGTATTAGCATCAAGTTAGCGTGATTGCAATGAATAATGTGAAAAGTGCCTCTAATAGAGTTGTAGCTGTGGTTTCATTTATTCTAGATGAAAAATGACATTTATCAAACATTTGATCTGATGGGCTATATATTTATGGAGAAACAAAAGAGAAGAGATTAACTGGCAAGAAAATCCATTTTGATTAGACTATTTAATGTTCTGTGTATGTGTTACAAATAACCCTCCTCCCAGGAGGATTCCTTTGAATCAGATTTCTTCAGTTATTATTTTTATTTAGCACTGAGACCATATGACCTAGGAACAGAACCTTCTAAAACACTTGACAAAAATTAAAGGTATTAGAATTTTTATCTGTACTGTTTTCTCTGTAAGGAAAATCATATTGCTATATGGAATACACTTGCTAAACTAAACTTCTATTGTTTTTAAAAGTATTTTTTAATATTATCATTTTAGGATCTCCACTTGTACATTTCTGAATGATATTTCATTTGGAACTGCAACCATTTATCTAGTTGAAGCATCTGTGTGTTTAACATATGGACTGGAAACTTTCCACTACAATGACTGCATTCTGCCAAAAAAGCCAGCAAAAGAAAATGTTCTGATGTAAATATAAGCTGATATCCAAGTTCTTCACAGGTTTTGAATCTTTAACCATCTAAGTAAAGGAGAGTTTATCACAACTGCAGTTTTGTTGAAAACAAAATCAAAATAAAATAAAATAAAAAACAGAAAACCAGCAAAAACAGGCCCTGTATATTGCAAATCCCCATTTTGGCAACCCAAAGAGGGAATATAAGCTTAAAGGCCTGAATTTAACAAACCTAATTATCAAGGCTTAATTAGTACCAAGGGTAAAGCTTCATGGAACACCTGCAGACTTAATTTATGTCCTGACAGAGAGGAACAAGTGTTAATGGGCTGTATTTATGTTAATACCTGAACCTTAGAGAGCCAGTGGGATAAAACAGACTATGCACTAGTTTTTTGTTTCAAGCTACAGAACAAACATAAAAGATTTTAATCTTAATATTAGTTTGCACATAAGTCCTTGGGGAAAGTATAGATCTATTTAAACTTTAAAATTGGAGATGTTGAATACTAAGGGGAGAAAAAAAATGTAAAAAAAAAAAAAAAGTAAGTTAATTTAAAAAGTGGTGTCAGTGCAGAAAATATCTAACCAAAAAGGGTCTGTGGCCATTTTCTGAGCATCCTGTGAGTAGATACTGGTTTTTTAAAACCTTTTATGCCACACCACTGATGATTTCTGCAGCATGAACATAGGTTTTTTCATGTTTCTGATGCATAATACAATCCTTTTCTATATTCAGGGGAAGGCAAAAAGGCTGCCTACCATAACTGCAGTGCTGAGGGTATTGCCCCTGCCTGCTGGGACTTAGTGGACATGATCTGAGCTGGCTTTGGGCACGTTTTCAGAAGGCAGAGCCCTGTGGGGAATGGGGCCTCTTACGGTCTTCAGAGTTCCCAGAGCCCAGGTTATAAATGGGCCATATGGTGCCACCAGTCCCAGCTCTCCCTGAGTGCCAGGAGAGTACAGAACATTCTATATCCATGCTGTTCCTCTCTCTGTGTGCAGTAAACTACCTTGGAGCTGGGGGGTTTGGGTTGGAATAAATAACCTGTGTTTTTCCCACTGAAGACGCAATTCTCGTGTAGCAACAAAGAAGTTCATCTTCACTTCTGGCACTGCAAGTATCCTAACTAAACTCAGAAAGATGGTGTTCAGATGGCATTTGTCTGCCCTGCAGTGCTCCTTTTGGTCCTTGGCCACTCACACGATTTTGGAAAGATCCCCCCTGAGTGTGGCCATCCCCCCATGGGAACACAGCTTGGCTTCATGCCCTGTGCCTGGGGACACAGTGCCAGCAGGGCTTCCCAACAGAAGGTCAGTGAAAACTTCCCCTTTTTTCTCTTTTAACTAAAGGTTTGCATCTGCCTAAAGGCCTAAAACAGTTTTGCTGTCCGTTATTTCCTGTAAGGACACCAGGCTTTAGTCTCTACAGCTGCCCAAGGGAGAGGTAAGAGTATTTACAGGATGACCCATAGGGATTCAAGCTAATTTAAAGAGATACATTTTGGTTGAGCAGGAAAGGGTAGTTTGGTTAGTGTCTCCTCCTCTCCATGTTCTTTAGTGTAACAGCAAGAGAATTCTTTAAGTTTTTGCTATCTTTTTTCACTCCAATTTTATAATCCTCTTTAAAATAGTGACACTATTACTTCTTCCCTTCCTGCTTTTCTTTCTGTCAGTGACCACACCCTGCCACCAGCCCATTTGCCACATTTCAGGGGTGTACAAACCATCAGCACTTTCCATGGCTTGACTGAAAATGCCCCTGAGGATGTTTGCACAGCTGTGGAAACAGGGGCCATTGCGGGGCCATGTTTTAGTGCTGTCAGCTGGGAAGTGCAGCAGACCCACTGACGACTGGGACAGATTTGTGTTATCTTGTAGGAGCCCCCATCACCCTGCTTCTATCAGGGGCTCCTTCTGTGTGAGGACAAACTTCCTGAGGCTACACGAGGTGCTTAAACAGCTTGGAACAAAACCCTACCAGAACAGACTGGGCCAGCTCAGCGGAACTGTGGAGGGGACTTACGCACGCCTTCGGTCCTTAGGCCGAAGTGGAGGAAGGCCTTTCCATCTCACCTGCAGCTTTCCAGTGGCCCAAAGCATCACACCAAACCTCAAGGAGAGTGAAGTCAGCCTCCACCTGCCCCCTGAGGACTGTCCACTGCCCCAAAAATGCCTGAGAGCCCTTGCACTATCTTGGAGGAGCCATAGCCAGTGGAGTGTTCTCCCAGCTTGGATCTCCAAGGATGTGAGCTCCTTGTACCTCCCAAGCCACCCACCTGGTGTCCTCAACACCCTAAACTCTTGTTCCTTGGAGCAGTGCTGGAAACATTTGCCCCATTTCTGAGTTTGGAAATACTTTCTGAAACGCAACACAAGTACATCACCAGCACCAGTGTTGAGAGAGTCTTTGCTCTCTGTTTGTTACTTGCTCTCCCTGCATGAAAAGGAGGAACACCAACACCTGCTCCTCAGGGCAATAATTAGTTGTTTCCATGGAGGGGTGCAGTGAAAATAAAAAGTAATATTAATGGTAGCAGCAAACTGCTCTCTCTCTCTAAAGATTCAAACTTTACAAAGGGTCACCTACGAGACCAATCCACAACTGAATTTTCATTCAAAAACTATACATTAAAAATAATAATAGTCATTCTGCAGGCTTCTTTCACTACTTTTATCTGTAATAGTACTTGTATCTCTTTTAATCCCATTTTTTCCTCTGTCAAATTTATCAGACCTTGACACATGGTTTCCAAACTGGACATTGCACATTAACACAAATCTAATATGTATGATCACTGTGGAAACAATTCAAGCATAGCATATTGCTTCTTTTTTTTTGGAGAGCAGCAATAACACTGATGCACAGCACACACGAGTTCTCACGTGTGTCCATGTGTGTAGATGTGTTCTCGTAAATCAGCACGGGCCCAGCGTTACGGGAAGGACACGGCTGAAGCCACGGCGTAGGATTTTGCAGTTCACGTATGCTTTCGTTTTGGTCACGTAACCACATTTCAGAACATTATGCTTTCTCTATATTTTGTAAAACTAGCTCGAGATAGATGATAAACGGAAATAACCCATTAATCAGATTGTCAATGAACATTCTGAGAATTCAAATACAAATCCTGGACAAATTTAGTCATCAATTTCGCAAAACATCTTTGGCATGGGAAGTCGGAGATCTTTGCAAGGTCTAAAAGGTTGATTTCTTGAGTTTCTTAAAAGCAGAAACAACACTTGTCATACACAGTTTCAATCAGGCTTCTTGTTCTGTTTTCTAATTTCATTTCATCCCACTTTAACATGGCGTTTTCCACCTCCCTCAGATCTTCCCACAGAATCAGTCAGGCAGAAGAAACACTTGAGTAGCCTGCGCAAGCATGATGGCTGATCTGGTCACAGCGCTTGTCCTGGACACATTAACAAATTCTGCAGCAAAAAAATGACAATTTTCAGATTGTGGTGTTTAACATTAATCCAAACCGTATTATAGAAGGCTGTCCTCAAAACCACGTATTATCTGCTACCAGGTACAGTGAAGCCAAATAACAGGAAAAAGACAACCAAAACAGCTCCTAAGATTTTATTTTCCACTTGGGAAATTTTCACATCAGTGAAATGAATAGCCGTTTTGCTTCAGTAGGTGCATTTCTTTTGGGGTCATCTTTTGCTCAGCAGGAGTGGACAAGGATGAAATGGGATTTATGGGGCTTTTAATTTTTAGTCTTTAATGTTTCTATTTTCTTGTTCAAATATATTTTTATTTAATGTTTTGAAATATAGCTTCCCAGTTCAACCTCATTTTAGTTTCTCAAAGTAAATGCAATTTATGTGTTGCAATGAAAGAAAATAAAGGAAAGAAAAAAGTAGTGAAATTTTTCATATTTCATACAAGAGCAAAATTTTTACCTAACTTGAAAGATCTTCCATGCTTGCTTAAAAACCCATAAAATGAGCAATTGCTCATCAACTTAAGAGTTATATATGCGAAATCTCCTGCACACAAGTCAGGGCCAATGCACTGTAGGGTATGCAGCTGAGGGAAGACACCGGGCCTCGGGAAGGCGATTCCTTTTGGAACCATCTCTCCAGACCGGTCACAGCTTCCACAGTCAGAGCTACTGACCCCACACCAGCTGTCATAATGCACGACTGAAGATTTCTAACCATTTGTTAAATTTCCCACTCTGCAAGTGCCAAAGGATTGAAGAGTAAAAATGAATGAGTGAAGACAAGTTTCCAAGTCACTAAACTGCAGAGATGCCACAATCTTTTCTGTAGGAAGATACTGCAGTTGCACTGCAGTGAGGAGAAATCTCTGTTGCCTTTACATCAACACAGGATGTTTGACTTTTAACAGAAAGAAAACGGCAAAGAGAAGTGCAGATAAAGATAAGAATAAGCAGCTCTACAAACAGACCACAAACTTTTATCCTGGTACTGTTGAGCTACATGAAACTGTGCATCAGCTGCTGACGTTACACTGTCAAATCATCTGTTGACTTGGTATGCACTTTAATAAACATGGATGGAAGTTATTTTATGAATTAGAAACTTTAGCTACTGAGATAAACACACAGACAGTGTCTTCCTGTGCACACAAGACAGCTTAGTTAGACTGAAACTCTGACTAAACACATTCAGTCAGCACAGTCAGCTCACAATAGTAGCTGAGTTTCCTATGTCTTCAAATGCAAACTTTTATCAAACATCATAAATATACTCAGGGGCAAATCAGATCCTTATTATGTTCCATATTTAACATTTGATAAAATCAATGAAGTGATCAAACAGAGGGTTCCAAGAATCTTTTTGTTTGTTTGCACTTTTATTTAATGGAGAGTTTAAACCTCTGTTATTCAAGGCATTTTATGATCTCTGTGCAATTACATAAATGCCATTTCAATTTTGCTAGAATTTAATATAAAAAAGGCAAATATACTGCACACTGTATTGAAGTGAGCAATGTCCTACAGGTACCATCAGGCAGTGATAGGCAAGGCCACAAAGTTAGTCTTACACTTTCAAAATACTACCCAGCTCTTAAATAACTCTCATATCACCACCTGCACCATTTGCTGTTCATAAATGAGAAAAGCAAGGCACAGAAATGGAAGAGAACTGCTATGGAGGGATGCAGCAACCTGGAAAGATTGAAAAGTTGGGAGTTCCTGATTTCTCCACCTGACCACTGCTTTTTTCCACTGCATTTGTCCTTGGTCCAACTGCTTATCATGAGGGACTCACTGATGGTGCTAAACTGCTCCTGTGCTCATAAATTTTAGCAATAATGTTAAAAAGTGCAATTTCAGAGTGGAGGCGAATTTCCATCAGAGTTAAAATTATAAATCTCTAGACTTCTTAACATCTTTACCCTTGTGATTTCCACACTTCCCCATGGAAAAGATGCAGAGGGGCTGAAGCAGGGTAAGGGTGTTAGACTCAAGGTTTCAAACAGTGAAGAGTACCTTTCCTCTTCCCCTGGAGCCTGCAACACCATCTGGATTTTGGCTTGGATTTCTTTTTCTGAAATGCTGACCTAAATATTGAATTTACTCCATTTATCCCAAACCTTGTCAAAGGCTTTTTGTTAGAATATGAAAACTACTATTCTATAATGAGTAAACATTTAATATCTCTCTGTTACACCATTAAAATACTCTGCAAATAAATAAATTTCTTTTTTTTCTTAGCACTTTCCCCATCCCTGATCCATATTTTTTCATGGCATACACCAAAAGTCTTTCACTGGTATTAACTTCACTGACACGCAATTTATACAGCTGTAACAGACAAAAGAAAAAGAAAATTCTGGTGTCTTTATTTAATAAATTTCCAAAAGTGTCATTTTTTGAGTGTTAATACATAAATCTGGCACAAATTTAAAATAAATTTGTAAATTATGAGTATTTTGGACACAAAATAAAATAAAAAAATAGAAAAAACAACAAACTGGAAGAGCAAAAGATGACAAGAAGATTGTCTTTTTAAATTTCTATTGTGTCCACATATCAGTGCAGCTTTGCCAGCTTCCTACGGTAAGCAACCAAAAACCAAAAAGCAGGAGCAAACATCACCTCCCAGCTCCGTGAACTTCCTGGCTTCTGTGAGTTTATGTCAATACCTCCATAATAATTCTGATCTATATAAGCTAAGATGTTAAGGTTTAATAATATTTTCAAATGCAAGATTTCTACAATAATTATGTCACTAGAAGTACCCCTTTATTTTCCAGAATTTTTAAGTTCTTTTTGCATCTCAAAGTACACATATACTGTCCTAAATTATGCCACCTTAACCTAGAAAATGCTTACTAGATTACTCAAATATCAGGGTCTTTTTTCTATACAGCAAAAAAGAATGGTCAGTAGTAAAAGAAGGGATCAAACTTTGATGTAAATCTCACATGTGGATGCCCTCCCTGTGCACACTGAGATTGCAGCTGGTTGCAGCAACAGATGCACTGGACCTGCTTGGCACCCTCTCTGATGTTACTGAGATTGCAGTTATCATATTTTCTTTCTGCTCCTTGAAAGAAGTAACGTCAGATGCATCCTAGCTGCTCCCAAACACCAAACCACAGAGAACAAAAATTTATACCAAGGAAGAGGACAGAAGGAATTTTTTTAACTCCTATATGACTGGGCATTAGGGAAGGAAATTACCCCTCAAAACAAATCAACAGCCTTCTGAACACACTTACACATTGGCACATTCCAAACTGTTTTCCTTTTATCTTCCTCATCAAATATAATCTAAAAACCGAGGAAGAACATATTTCAATTCACTGCTTCAGCAGCAAAGTGGACCAGGAGCTTTACTGGTCTCATCAGCTTTTAGTTCTCCTTGCACACAAAATTTATATTTCTCAGTGTCAGTGTCCTTAGAAGAAGAGTGAACACAGCATTAGGATCATTAGTCATCTTTCATGCTCTGGAGGTCTTTCTTGACCAATTTAGTAAAGAACAATGCTGTGCAAAAGAGACAGGGTGGCTGCTAATGACAGGCAACAGTTCAATATTTTATGCCACCTTAAAAAAGTTTCAGTAACTGAAGGTGTTCTCACATTAATTCTTTGCATCAATTATTGACAGAGAATTTAATTTAAAGGCAACTAGTCAGTAACCTAGGGGTACTGTTTTAAATAATTTATAATTGCTGCATGGGTGTAATCATATTGCTATTGATTAAGATCCAGTCACTTCTACCAGTCCAGCATGTCTTATGCTAATTAATTTTAGTGATATCACCTTTTTAACTCTGTATTCCCTGGTAACAGGAACTCATTATTAAAAATAATTTAATCAGGAGCAATCTTTTAAAGTTTATTTGATTAGTACTTGCTGGGCCATTGAAAAGGAGTATTTAAATGCAAGTAAAATTAGAAACTGAAGAAGGATAAAGATGGACTGATAATTTCAAGAGAAAGGCAAGAATGCTTTAAAAAAACTAAGATTTTAATTAGATATGGGAAAGAAGATTAAGAGACCGTTATCATCATTGCCCCTTGATCCCAAAGTTGTTACATGCATTAACTCCCATTTAAATCAATAGAAATTCTGAAGATCAGTGCCTTTCCAGTGAATTGCAACTCTCAGTGTGGCCAGCCTAGACCCTTTTAACAACGCAATAAAATACAAAATAACATTCCAGGTCAAGAGTGGGAAGTCCTTCACAGTGTATCCCTCTCCTGTCCCACATATCAGGCCCCAGTAGAGACTGATTCTTCCCTTCACCCATCCACTATGTCAGATTGAAGTGTCTACTGGAAACACTTCTGCTTTTTCAGGCTGCCTCCAAGTTTGGGAAGTGCTTCCTCAAATGTACACAGAACTATCCCTCAAGAACCTTAAATCTCTTTGAGAACTTCCATGCCAACAAATGGAATATTTAGGCTGTTGGGGGTTCATGAAACCCACTGCCTACACTGGTTTGTCTACCATGGTGTCCATGTTTCTTTGTGCTCTACTGTCCACTCAGTGCATTGGTGGTCCCCTGTCCTACTCCTGGACTGTGAACTTCCAATCAGGAACTGCCTTTTTACCCCAGGTGTGCAATTCTGTGGTGCTCAACAAAGCAAACATGACTTGACCCTTGGGTGCTGCAGGAACACAAAGCAACAATAAAGCACCAAAACCACCTCAAAGTGTGGGACTGCACATTTAGATCTCCAAAGCCTGCTGCAGACATCCCATTCAGGGACTTGGGTCAAATTCATTTGGTGCAGCCAGCCCCTTTTTGATGTCACTAATTACTGATGATAAATTCTTCCTGCACGTAGAAGGCTTCATCTACAAACAGCAATCTGTAAACACAGAGTCTTCAAGGGTGGAGTCTAAGCACTTTCTTGTGAAGCCTGGTGAACCAGTTCCAGGTTTTCCCATGAAGGATTTGACAAAGCCTACAGACAGTTTGTGACTGCAAGGGCAGCACACAGAAATGTGAGCAGTCAATGCCAAAGGAAATAAAACCTTTCTGAAAGCAAGTCTTTTCTCCAGTTAAAGACAGTGGAAAGGATGCTACAGATTTCAACGAGAGCAGAATCTGAGAAAGCTTTCTTTAATAAGCACAGGTGTTTGGAAAGAAAGTTAACACAAGGATAGAAGCCCATCATGGAAAGGAAGAAACTGAAACACAAGGAGGAGATTGTAAGAAAAGCACTAAAGGGACCTATTCCTGATTTTTTGGGAACCTTTCAATGGAGATCGGGTGCTGCCTGGGAGTGTGGGCAGACAATTCCTCCCATATATCCAGTCTCAGCAAGGACACAGGGCAGGGACTGCAAAGACAATGAGTATAATCATATCTCCTGGAGTCAAAGCATTTAGCCTATAAGTAAAATGACAAACCCTGTAATTTGAACTTGACACATGCTAGGAACAAACATCCACCAACTAATGCCACAAAGGACATGCAATCTTTGTCCCTGAAGACACCATTATGTAAATTAAATTGAATCTAGTCCACTTTGAGGTTTGCAATCAAATGGGTATTTTTAATATCAATAAAAATTGAGCTTTCCCCAGAGAATCCAAATCAAGCTGCTTTCGCAGAACAAAAGGAAAATGCTGCAACATATATGCTTTTAAGGTAACTCCATGAATGTAAAATTGTTAGTAAAACCAGTACATTCAAATCTACTATGACAAATAAACTGTGAGGAAGAATAAACTGATCTGACATTTGTATTCTCTTAGAATAAAGAAATAGAGAGTTTGGGGATACCTGGGTACTGGGGGCCATAGCTGCAGGAGGCTCTGAACACCCTTCACACCCATTGCAACCACCACTAACTTCACACCTTTGGGGAAAAAAATAACCCAAAAATGCCAACAAGGACTGCCTGTGATTTGTTCTGTTCACATTGTAAGGAACAGGGATGCAAGAGGGTGAAAGCTTCTGTTGTCTGCTAGACATGATTTTCATATATAAAGTCTTTTACATAAATCTGCTATCACACACAAGTACTAAATAAATGTAATATACCATTAAAAATAAAAGAAACATCAAAACAATAATTAGGCAAGTATGCTCTGTTTTCTAATAAGGATCAACCCCATCGCTAATCTATCTTGAATAATGGCTTTGTTAACAAAATTGCAACTGCAAAAGGTTGTGTTTGACAGTCACACCTGGTAGTATGAGACTACATTTCAAACAGTTTGGGAAAAAAAATACACTATTAAATTTACTGAATACCTTGGCTAGGGTTAAGTATTTTATGCAGGCATCAGCATCTTTAAGGAGTTCACCTTTTAAAAGGAGCAGGTTTTTTGTTGTAAATGGCACTGACACTACAACAAGAAAGTTCATTTCACAAAGATGATTCATTAAGAAATAAAATATTCATGGCTGACAGCTTGAAGGATCGCCATACAGTTTTATTCTAATGCACCTGTCCTCTTTGTCAAGTCCAATATGGGATGTCATGTCGCCAAAGTTTTATTTAGAAATTGTTTGTCAGAGTGAGCTTTCTAATGTGAATGAAAAATTCATTCCCTCATTAAGAAGATTTTCCATGAAATGTCTTGGATTTTCAATGAACACCAGGACATGAACCAATTACTGTTAAACACTTAAAGAGACAGTGTCCTAGCTCACTCAGCAAAACCCTTAATGCACAAGTATATGGAAAGAACTCCACATCTATCAGCAAAACACAAATGAAATACCAGTTTTATTTTGGTTTATGTGCTCCTTCCTGCTTCCTATCTTCTTTCTTTTCTCTTCTTTTCTCTTTTTTCTTTTTTTTTTTTCAGAGACAAATGGAAATTCATGAAGTTTGAGAGTTCTTAGTGAAATGCACATACTAGGTGCTGAGAATTTGTATATGACTTGAAGGAAAAAAGCATGGCATAAATTTATAGAGACTCATATTAATTAGCTGAAAATATACATACATGTAAAGCTGACAATAACACTTACCTGTGTTTCTTTATTTGATGAAGTCCTGTTCATTCCCTTTTTGTTTTTTCCTCAAAGTTTACCCACCCCAGCTAGAGAGAACCTGCACCAAGCCCTGAGCCTGGTGGATCATAGACCAACACATTGCAAAGCAAAAAGTGCTGCCAAATCTCTCCCTAAGGGGTGACTTTTCTTTGTATCTCACAAAAGAACTGTCTGCATTCACGTCTGCAATGATCTATGTCCTGTATACTTTATTTTTATCATTAAAGGAATTGCACTTGGACTGAGGTGTTCCCACTGACCAGCTCTCCACAGGTATGCGCTCTCTTCAAATGGATTTTCCACTCCGGAAAATAATTTATCTACTCATTCCAGACTTCAGGCTGTCAGACAGCCCACCTGGAGCAGAGGTTGGGCTGCTGGGTATCTGAAAATCTGAGACATCTTCTCCCTGGTCTGATCTCTTCCTTTTGCACCACTGCCTGGCATCAGCCTGCTCCAGAGCTGCCACCGCATGGTGCAGGGCGCATGCAGAGAGGCTCACACCTCCTGAAGGAGCCAAACTTCTCCAAGGGCCATAAAAAGTATCTGTCAATGTTGAGGCTCTCCAAACACAGGTCCTGCTCATGTGTGCAGGGACAGCCTTGCTCTGTCCTGGCCTGATGAGCAGAGCTGGGAGATGTCCTCTCCCTCCAGACTGGGGCGGACACCACACCCATGCTGGGCTGCCTTGGGTTGTGCTCCATCTCTCTGCAACCCACAGCATGGAACTGACAGAGCCTACACAAGACCTTTCTCTCTTGTGCAAAAAATGGTAATGATTGGCTTAAAAAACCCTCTTATTTTCATATCAGAAATTCAAATTAGTAATTCAAACAAGTAGCTCTTTTCCTTTCTAATAAATATTAGAAGCAACTGGAAATCTTGTAATTTTCTGATATTTAGATTAATCCTGTTACTGGTAAGCAGATATCTCCAAATATTGTCTATCATACTGCTCCAGCCACCCAAATCCCCCACTACTAATGATAGCTAAAAAAACCCAAAAAAACAAAAAACCAAAAACAACAAAAAAAAGGGGGGTTACATATTAGGGTTCCGTTTTAATCTGTAGGTGTAGCTGACTTTCCCTTTCTGCACCTTTGGGAATTTTTTATGTAATCTATGTTTTAGAAAGGACAGCCCAGTAACTTTGTGCAGTGCTGCCCAGAATAACTTTCACCAGGAAAATGGTCAAGAACTGTCTACATCCTTTTGAATTCATAAGTTTTGTTCCAGACTACTCTAGGAAATATTCTAACAGATGAAGAAGCATTTTCTTAGCAAATCAATATTAATTTATCTAATTGTTATGGTCTCAAGAGCCATAAGAGCTAAGCTGAGAGGAAAGTGTTTATTCTGAGCAAAAGTTATTCAAATATTTATAAGACTAGGTAATTTAGAAAATACATATGGCAGAAGATAACACCGTGCCATTTTTTTTTAGCCAACATTTCACTTATTAAAGACAAGAAGTCTAAATGGGCAGATAATGGGATCCCTAATTTCCTCATGCCATTTTCAGCTGAAATTCAAAATTCAGTTTGATTTTTGTGTCTTGAAGAAGTGATGCAGCTGGGGGTGTAGAAGTAAGTCCGTATAGAAACGGGGAGCTGTTATTCTTCCTTGACTAAAGTTTTCAAGATATTACAGAAATCTTCCTATCAGTACTGTATATTTACATATACATACATATATATATACCCAGAGTGTGCTTATATATAACAAATATGTACATCAATTTCTATTCCTTAGTACAATTCCATAAATAAAAAGCCAGCTTCTTTAAGAGTACTGTCTAAGCCTAAGCACATTGAAGGCAACTGTTCTGACCTTTCTGCCATGTGATAACACTGATATGAACCAATCATCATTATGTGCCCCAGCTCATACAGTCCATTCTCTACTTCACATAGGTGAATAATTAAAAGCAAAAGCCAGAGGAAATTGTTAATCATTTGTCAACTGCAAAGGTCACCCAATTGTGCATCACAATGACATAATCAGAAATGCAAGGCATTATTATTATAAACGTGAAGAAAAGGAGCCAATACTCAGGTCCAACACTCATCTTGAAAATCCCTTGCTCATAATTTTATTTACAAAGCATACTTAGAAACTGCAACTATTTTAGTCCTTGCAATCTGATAGTATTTTTCTCTTGAAGAATAGAACATGCCTTCCAGCTACCATTCTTTTTTAAACACTGATTGTACTATAAGGTACAATAAATTATTGCAATAACCTTTCACCCCTCTAGACCTAAGTTCAAATATAACGGATGTCAGACAGAAAATGAGTTTGTTATTTTAAGCTTAATCACATCAGACACCTAAATTCTCACAGGCAGTCCAGCTGAGGTGCTCTGCATTTGGCAGGCTGGCTTCCCTCATTTGCTCCCAAAAATTCCACCCACAAATCACAGCTAACAAACTCCGTCCCTGATTTAGGAACACACGTCAGATGTGTAACCCTACCCGTGTGAGGAGCCCACTAAAACCAAGGGGGTTTTGCAGGCACGTAAATGTATATGTCTGCTGAAATCTTGGCAGAACATTTGGTGCTGGTGGTCAGGAAAGGGTTATAGGAACCAGAACACAACAAAACTTTCTGCAGAACGGAGCAACTTGCCTGCTAATGCAACGTTTTGAAAATGTACTAGTTTTTTAAAGGGCAAATTAGGAGTTCTGGGGCTCTCAGAACTAGCAAACACAGAAAATCAATTAAACTAACATGTGAAGCTTAAATATATCACATTGTAAACTCATATTTTATGCCTCCACTTTAAGTGCACTTAGATGATCTCCTGGAGGAATTCAAAAAGTGTTATCTTATTTTGTGCCCAAAACCAGAAAAAGAGCTCCACTGGGCTTGCCAGGCTGTTAAAATTAAAATAGCTGTTTGAGCACAGCATAATATATGAGATGTTTAAGGCATTTTCCTCTAGAATTTTGGTTTATCTCCTTTAGTTAATTTTCTGAGATAAAATCCAGTTATAAATAACCTGGAGGCACTCTCAGTCTGCTGCTTGTGGGATGGCAAATCTTTAATAGCCAGAAATTCTGCCTCTTAGAGATCTCTTGAGGGAGTAATAGTACTTTGAAAATTATCCAAAGGAAAATAAGCAAAAAGCATTATAAAAATTATAAAAACTAGTAATTATGCAGGAAGTTATACTGTATTTATAAGCTAATAATGAACTATCACCCACAGGCTTTTTTTCCCCTTTTTAAATACAAACATAAAAATATTCATTGACTATATTCAATTCAAACTGCTGATTTTCACCAGAATTGATTATATAAGTACATACTAAAAAAATTTCTGCAGGATAAACCCCTACAGACATGTGCCAGACCAATAAAAAGAAATAAAACCTAGCAATTAAAACAGATGTGGCTGAAGAATTGAAGCAGAACTGCCCAGAACTTTTCATTTTCAGTACTCTAGAATCAAGGAAAGAGTTATACCCTGACAGCATGTAAAACAACTGAAATATGAAATTAATACTTTCTCTAAACCAAAGACTACAATAACAATATCCTGGCTGTCATCCACTGACTATGTCTATAATTACCACAGTGCCTACGACTAGAAAAGTAGGAGGCAATTCAAAACAAAAATTGAGTCTGTCAGACTAGACACTGTAAGATTTATTCTTGTCAAAGATCTGTAGGCCACAAATCATAATTGAAGTTCAAGAGGTTTTTTAAAAAATAAAAAGTTTGTGGAATATAAGAGCAGTTTTTCTTTGTTTTTTTAAGGTCTAAACTGCTATAAAAATCTGCAAGTCAATCACCTTGTCAACATTAGCAAGGAAAACAGTTGAAAGCTATTCAGACAGGCAAGGTAGAAAGGAACACATATTTGTAACATAATAGAAAATAACTGGTAGAGATTTAGAAAAAAAAAAAAAATCCACCTAACTATTCTCCTTGACTTTTCTGAGGTTACAGAGAAGGTTGATGATAGCAGAGCAAATGGCATAATTTATTTGGATTTTCAGAGTGCTGGCAATGAAATTTAATGTATGAAAGGTAAGAGCTACGAGGGAGGACAAAAGACCTAAAGTTGAGTATCAAGAGAGAAAATAAAAAGAAAAGAGGGGTGGTTTTACCCACACCAGCAAAACCCAAATCTTATATTTTGCAGGTAATGTCAATTTGTCTTGCTAATTTTAACTCAATACAAATGGCTAGACAAGTGAAAAATAAAGAATTTGAAATCAGAAATAATCAAAGAAAACACTCTCTCATAGGGAGAATAATAGAAGTCTAGAAAGATTGGCTAAGCAGATTTGTTGTCACTGTACCAAAGGACAAACCCCACAATTTACTGTGTACCTCACTTTCTGAAAATGGTACAAACCCTGATGATTCTAATCCTGGTTGTTTTCTCCCATCTTGCTCAATTTAAAATGAAAAAAAGGAGTTGTTTGGGTTTTTTTCAAAAGCAATCGCACTTTCTCTCACTTAAAATAAAATTTAATGAAACAATACCTAATCTTTGATGGGCACAGTTTTAGAGATACCTTAAAAATGCCACTGAAGACATCAGATTTGACAGTTTCTAATGCCACAGAATGCTGAGAGTTCAAAAAAACAGATGTACATTTACTTTTCATTGATATTAAGCTCTCATTTATTAACTTAATTCTATGCTGTGGAACTCAAAGAGTTGGAAATGCTTGGAATGTTAAACTTCTTTCTCCCTAGGATTCTCAAAACTTCAGTGTAAGCCATCTGCAGGCCTTTCTTCTACACAGAGCAGCGTGGCAAGCCTTTAAGCAACAGTTCAGACACTCGCCCGAATATTCATTATCTGCTCACACAAAATTCAGATGAAGCATTTCCAGTACATTTTTCAATTATTCACAATCTGCAACATTAGCTAAAATTGGTCCTAGGAAATCCATTGCCAGCAGTGTGTGTATTTGTGCGTGTGCATGACAGAGACACATTTTTATGCTGATCTCTCCAAGATCACACAGCAAACATTATGACTTCTCCCTTGGACAATAAAACAAACATCTACTTATTCAATGAAAATAAATAAAATTCTGAGTTACCAAAATCAACCCAACTTTGAATGATTCAGTCAACAGGAGGAGAAGTTTCTGCAAATGATGGGACTGTGCTTTGGAGATATGAAATCTGGGCTGCCTATCTCTCAGTTCTCCTTTACCTCCTTAACAACTTTAGATGCATAAATAAAATCTAGGACATTCTATTTATATTTTTAACTTCAAACCAGGCATGAGAGAAAGCATTTTGCTAAATGTCAAACTCACACAAATATTATGCATTAAAAATGTAGTTGCAAGATCATTTTTGAGGTTTTGGTTCCATTAATCATGTTGCCTCTAGTGGGGATCACTGGATCTCACTCTAAATAGTTTGTGTCCATGCAGCATCATCTACAGCTGCCTTTCCATTTTTTTCCCTTTCCTCACCAATACTGGAAAAAAAGGTAGCTATTCACACTATCAAGGATGAAGGCTGACTGGGAAGACTTGCAGAAAGAACTTACGATGCTCAGCAACCAGGCAACAAATTGGCAGATGAAATTAAATGTAGATGAATGATGCCCATGGGAAAAAAACTAAATGCAACAACACATGTCTTCACCAAACTTAGAATGCAAGAGCAAGATCTTGGGGATGTATCACACTGATAAGAGAACATCAGCTCAACACTCATAGCAATTAAAAAAGAAATAGAAAGCTGAGAATTATTAGGAAAGAAATAGAGAAGAAAATAAAAGACACAATTATGCCACTGTATAAATTGAAGATTTTCTGCAGCTTGTGAGTTATTATATCCTCATTTTAAAAATCTGTCACAGCAGTGGAAAGCTACAGAGAAAGCTACAGAGAAGGGCTAAAGAAATTATTATTGCTATGGAATAACTTCTGTACACAATTCTGCATCTTCTTCCTCACAAAGAGGCAGCTGAGCAGGGGTGTACTTGTGGCCTCAGAACTGTGAGCAGCTTGGAGAGGTGGAACAGGGACAGGTGGCCTCACTCAGCACAGGAGCTGGATGCAGCTTCCAAGCTCAAAACGAGTCAAAGAAGTCACTGATTTTTTTCATGCAATATGAAGTTAGGCTGTTAAATCCCTCCCACAAGACACTGTGGTTGCTAAAAGTTTACAAGGCAAAAAACTAACTGATTGATGTGAATTATTAGAGGCTGGAAGATATTTCTTTTGGAAAAATTCTTTACTGCTTACTGATTCTGTCTCTTTCTATGGGTTCTGCTCTTCCCATTTGTCAGAGTAAGTGCACTCAGCTGGTTTGAAATTTGGTCTATTCCTGTGTGGGCATTTTTTATGAAAAACTGCCACACATGAAATGCTTCACCAAAAGAAAATGGGAGAGATTGGATTGAAAGGTGGGTGAGAATCAAGACATGCTGAATAAACCTGAAGAACAGCTCAAACAGGTCCTTTCCCCCTGAAGATTTATAAATAAGCATGGCTGTCTATATTTTATCAATAACATGTACCAAAAAGTTAGGTCAGCCTTTTGATTTCTAATATCCTCCTTTTCTTTTTCACCAAGTTCTGGACTAACAAAGTTTGATTTAAAAAATAAATCCCTCAAGGGATGACACCTGGCTGCTTTCTTACACCTGCAGCAAAAAGCACAGGGTTTCCCTAGGATAGAACCTTCCTACAGGAAAACGATGACACAAAATCCCATCTCTCTTCACCACATACCCCAAAGGATTCTCTGCTGCAACCACAGAGAGCCCCATATCCAAAATGGTGGTTTCAGGCCCCTGGAGCACAGCCCCTGCCCTTCATTTATTGGAATAAATGCAGGTTTAATGCCTTAACTACAAATGAATCAAATAACTACAAATGAATCAAATGTAACATTTAATACAATAATCATCCTGAGAAAGAAACAGAGATTGTGGACTGATGGCAACATTAACCTGGGGTATCACTTCCTTCTTGCCTTTTTTTATGCATTTTTTACAGGTCTGCACACAGATCATTGCAAACGGAAACCCCTCTCATGTGAAACCCCTTTCAGATCTTTTCTCTCTTTTCTTTTACCAAATGTGGATTAAGCTGTTGCAGGGGTCAACACAGCAACGCTCCTTATTTAAAATGTACTTTCTTGATTGACAAATACAGAACAGTTACCATTTCAGCCAAAAAGAAAAAAAAAAAAATCAGATAATGCTATCAATGCTGGTCCTCCTCAGTGAAAATTCCTTTACTTCAATACAGCTATCCTGGGGGTGACCTCTTTTCCCTTCCCTTCAAACAGAACTACACCGTTGCCATCAGCATCCAGAGCAGGATACAGAACCAAAACTACCTCCCCCAGAAAAAAACACTACAGAGATGTGGTTAACAGGGGAAGGCCTCAGTTTAACAACAAACATCCACTTGGAAAGGCAGACAAACACAAAAACCCATCCCAGAAATATATTTCTTTGGGGATTTTGGTTTTGCTGTTGATCTTCCCATTCTCCTCAGTTAAAACCACCTTAGAGTGGATATACCCCAGTCCTCTCTTTTTTCCTAATTCCTCTTGTCATTCTTTAAAGAAAAATCTTTCCAAAAAAAAAAAAAAGAAAAAGAAAAAGAGAAAAAGAGAACTTTTCCCTTCTTGAAAGGATTTTAAACTTGTGTTTGAACTGACTTTCAAAAGAGAGGGGCTTCAGTTATCCTCTGACACCAGGTCTGGTTGAACAGTATTCAATACCATTCAGCACCATCTTTTTCTGAAGATTGTGTCTTGGTTTACTGCCAATGTCCTTGATCAGAGCACAGAAGCATTTACTTAGGAAAATAACATTAAATGGCAGCCCATGGCAACAATAACAGCTCCATCGCTGGAATACACTCGCAGAGGATGCATGGGTGGCTCGATGGCCCTGAACACTTAAGTACATTTTTTTCCTTTCAATTCCCTCTGGTACATTAATTTTTATTGATAGCTTATAGCTATGGCAAGTGGTCTTGGTTTTACTAACTTGCAGGACTGAAGAATATCACTCATGTGGAAAAAAAACCCCAACATAACAACAAGCTACCTGGCCACCAGGCTGTGTGTTTGTATTTTTGAACCACAAACCTTTATTAAATTGGAAAGCCAAAGGCTCTTCCCTTCCCTAGTTTATCTACTCACACATTAATTTATTTTAAAAATTAAAAAAACATTAATTTCTCTAATTTCACAGAAATATAGGTAATTTGCACTGCAGACCAGGGTACAGTGTAGTGGATTTGGGAAATGCATATTTTCTCCTTTCTCAACCTATTCTTAGCAGCCTGGCTGATTCCTAAGAAAAATTACGTAATACATGATGTTACATGGAAATGTAAACCTCCACAAGCTGCAGGGAGAAAATAAGCAAACATCACTTCATTAAAAAGAAATTTGATACTGCCTAACGTTTCCTTTACCCTGCCTGTATCTTTGCATGTATCACACAGAGGCATCTGTGTCTGGTTTTATGTTCAAAAACCTGATTTACTAAAATGAAGTAGGAAAAAAAACCAAATCCTCTGTTCATTTGCATTAAATAATTGATTTGTGACAAAATGACTAGGAAAAAAAGGTTATGGCATCCAGGTGCACTGCAATCAAGTGTTTCTAGAGCCCATGCTGGAGGTTTATCCCCTGAATCCTGATATTAATGGATCATCTTGAGGTTTGTTTGTTTGTTTTTTCCCATTGAAATCTTAAGGGGATTTTATGTTAATTCAGAGTGAATCCAATTTCTGCTATTTCTACACATATGACATAAAAATGACCTTGCATTGTTGCAGAGCAATGCAGCTGCCTATCAGTGGCCAGAAATCTGGAACATGTGGAAATTGCTGAGTCAAGCCTTTAAAAGTAACACACACATTAGTAATGCTAATGATACTTGAAAATAAGTGTTAAAAAAATACCAGTGCATTACAAATCTCCCATTACAAACCCCAGAGCTCTTATAAAACGCGTGTTCTTTCACTAAACATGACAGCAGCTCTGGCTTCATGTATGGTTTATCTTTTACTGCTCACTAAAACATCACCACATGCTCTGATTAACCCTGCACAGGCAAAAAGGAAAAGAGCAGGGCACACACCAGTCCTAGAACCACAGAACCATTAGGGTTGGAAAAGACCCTAAAGATCATCACCTTTGACTTAATACCATATCATGAAGTGCCACACCTACTCATTTTTTTTAATATTTCCAGTCATCCCATGGCTCCAAAAGCACTGGAATGTGCATTTGACAGCTGCAGAGACGGACTTTGCAAGCTGTGGTCTCAGCACATGCGTCCTGCAGGACAGAATCTCTCCTAACACGTGTCTTGGCACAGTTGCCAGCGGAGCAGACACTCATCACAAGGGCTTTTTTCACTACATTATACAATGAAATACCACTGGTCATGATCTGACAGACAGAAAATAAAATTAAGATGGAAAATGGGGCTCATCTTCACTCCTAAAAAACAATGGAAGTTTGGGTCAGACTGTTAATGATTAGACTAATAAAAATTATTTCACAAGCATCTTCTTTTCCAATTTAACAATGATTACACAGTGTTACACGTTAATTACCTGAACTATTCTCTATTTTAGGGCATCTGTGGTGGGCAGAACTGGAAAGGAGCCTGATATTTGCACACTGTGGGCACACAGCTCCAGTGTGGGATCACAGCAAGTCCAAAAGCAGGAGATTGCCAAGGTAAAGGCTTTTTAGAAAATGAGAGATGTAAGTTCCTTTAATTTGGTAATGCATCTAATTTTTATACTCCCACCTTTGTTTTGCCTTTTTTCAACATTTCAATACTCAGAAAGGATGTAATGAAACCTGACTAATCAGCATTTTCAGAGATGAGTCTGATCTCCAGGAGCTCTTTGGGAAAAATGATTGAGGCACATGGGTTTTCTAGTTCTGATTAGGAATCTGCAATCAAAAATTATGTTTACATAAACTTAAATATTATCAACAGCATTTAGCGCTGCAGAATTGGCACTAATGATAAAAATTAAGTACTGGTGAATCACATTTTAAAATTTTAACACTTGAAACAACAACAACAATTTTCCCTTTTAAACACAAGAGCTGTGACTTCCTGATGAAAGTCCCAGAGGTATTTTCTTCTTCTCTGGAAGGCACATTTCCCTCTAATTAATTAGGGTGAGGGACTTGAGGCAAAGTGAAAGGATGAAGCAGAACCTGACTGCTCTCTGCAGCTCTGGCTGCTCTTTATAAACTGCAGGGAGAAATTTCCCCTGCAAAGCTGTTTTCCTGGGGTTTTAGCACCTGTTTACAAAGTGGGACCCCAGTCCTTCACTCAGTGTAGTCTGAGCAGCACTGGCTCTGTACAGGCTGGCTCTACACTGGCCAGACCCCCCTGTTTTGGCACAGTAGGCAGGCTTAGAATGACTATCCCGAGAAAGGGCTCAGGAACCCTTTTACTGTCTGCATTGAAACAAAATATTGATTGGGACTGCTTTTAATATGCTTCCTAAATTAATGTTAGGTTTTCTTTCTTTTCCTTCAAGGATTCCCAGTAGCTGAATTTTAGAAGCAGCTCATCAGCTCTGAAAACATTCCCGTCTCTATGTGACATTTCATATTCATGTGAAAGGAGAAATACATTTTAACTGAATTGAGAAACATCTTTTATAACAGTGAAAGATAAAGAGGGAAGAGAGAGATTGTTCTACAATCATATAAAAAGATCTTGGCAAACGATTCTGCTGCACTGAGATTGAATAAGGGATACAACAGATATTTTGTCATTTGTTCCCTGGGTTTTTGACTGGCTATAGCAGTGAGGGAAGTGTTATCATAAACATCTCTGAATTGCTAGAGGAAATTTTATTGTCTGCCAGATTCACAAATTGAAATCGATCTTCATTCTACCACTACTGGTTTTGCCAAAGTTTCTGCAAAGTAGACACAACAAAATACAGTAACCTTTCAGGTTATTTCTGATTAAATTCATATCATTTGTCTTGAAACAAAAATTTTTTTTCTTTTTTTTTTTTACCTGACTGCAACATATAATTTTAGTCAGCTAACACTAAATTAGACACCCACTCAGATTTATTATGATAAGAACATTCAGTAAGCTAATTTCAAGATGATGACTCCTATAAATTCTTATAATTTATTATTTAGTACTTTGGTTTTTAATCATTAAGTACGTGAAGACTTTGTAGGTCAAACCTGTATTAATGAAGACAGTAATCTATTTTTCAAACTCTCTGCTTCTCACCCACCTTTCAAATTGTAAATTAACAGAAATATCTTTAAACATATGTAGAAGAACAAAGGGAAAAATTGGGAGTATTTGCAGCACCATTTAACCAACCATTCCTGAGACCGTGTCTATTAAATCCATTTTCTCACAATTTTTGCAATTCTTACCAAAGGGAATGCTGAAATCAAACAAAACAAAAGATAGTCCTTAAATGAGCAATTTTAATAATCAGAACAGCAAAAATGAATGGAAATTATGCAAAGATAAGCACTAAAGTTTTCATTAGATTGTTACATTAGCACAAATGGGGTCATTTAGAAGAACTTTCTCTTGCTGGCCACAGGTTTCTGAAACTTAAATATTAACCATATGAATTTTTTAATAGGCAAGTAAAGATATCAGAGAGGAGCTTCTCTTTCACTCAGCCCGTGCTCAGCACAGGCTGTCTGATGGCTCCTCTGTCTGGAAGGGACTGGAGGAAGCTCTGCTGCCCTACAGGCCTCTGACTATTTGAAATTCTCATTCTGATTTCACAGATGCTGGTCCTCAGCACATATTGACCTTTTACTTATTATGCTACATCTGTTTGTTTTTACATCCAATGTTGCATTGTCCTCCATTCTCTGGTGCTTTCATTCCCTGTGGGACATTTAATCCTTACAACAACACTGGACATTCTTTTCAGGAATGCATCGGGACTCTGAAAATCCGAATATGTCACCCACAGCACATTAAACTACTCAAGAATGCTGTAAATCAGTAGAAATGTATTTTTAGGAAGAGCTCCTATAACTATTGCAGATCTCACACACATGCATTTATCTTCCGTCTGCTGTCACAAACTTAGTGACTCATTTGTTACTGGGAATAATAGTTGTGTCATTTCTCCATGCAATTAATAAAGCTTTGTGCCATGGGTACCTAGTAAATGAAATTCACAACAGGAAACAAAGCCCTGCAAGCAAACTGCATTGCTAGAGCTGCACCAACTTACAATGATTCACTGGTCCTTGCCCCTTTTAACCTTCCAACACAGGAACAAATATTTCTGGGAAATACTGAACACTGTGCATGCATGAAACAACATCATGAATAATTTTATTCAGACTGTAGACAGGCTCCTCCACTGTCAAAAATATATTTGGGTTTGATGGAAGAGTCTCACCTTCACTCAGATGTATGGAAAAGAACATGGAGGAATCCCAAAACAGGACAAAGGATTTAAAAAATGGAATCCTTTAGGCACTGACTAATTTAGCCATAGAATAAACCACTGGTGATGACCATACTATAACTAGAGCAACAGACATTTCCTTGGTCCTCCATTATTCCCACAATATAAGCTCAAAAACAATTGTGTCTGGGGAGTGGGTTGGGGGGCCAGAGGGGACAGGAAGGAAGGGTGGAAAGCAAGGAAGGAACTGGGCTTGATTTTGGCCAGGAAAAAAAAAAAAAAGAAAGGAATGGAAAACTGCAAGTCAGCATCTCTGTAAGTACCATAGACCCAAGAGGAGTAAACAAACCACAGTCCAAATGGAGGTGAGGCAATGGCACTGGTCACAAGAAAATGGAAGAAAGCACATGTTAGTGCAGTCCTTGAGCATGGGCACCCTCCCTCTGTGCTGGCTTTGTAAGCACCAGCACAGACCAACTACAGAAGGGCAGAGGTTTGTGAACCAGACTGACTCCACCACCCGTCTCAGTGTGAGTGGGCTCCAGGGACCCTCATCCATACAGACAGCACAGAGGAAACCTTGGTTACCTCACTGCCTCCCCAACGAGCCAATTCAGGAATCACCACAGAGATGAAAGCCAGAAAACTCCAAACATGCCCTGAATGTCTTCAGATCTCACTGAAGGGAAAGCAAGTGACAGAGAAGACAACCAGCATGAACAGATGAACTTTGGACACTGCCAAATTTGGTAGGGGAAGGGCACTATGCATGAATGCAGAGCATTTCAAAGCCTCTAACCCAGAGCCCCATGGGCCATGATGTGAGATGGGAGAATAAACCAGACAGGTTGTTCCCACATAGTTAGACCACATCCAATCAAAATCTACCAACAAGGTATTAAAAAAACCCAAAAATTAGTTTTCTTAATTTGGATACTAATACTTTACACTTGGTGGGTCCCCCCTTCTATCACATCCAAGAGCAAAACTAATTTATCATTCACTTAGAAATCTTTAGCAAGATTTTTACCAACAAAATGGTGGAGATGGCTAAACTGATGGCACTGGATCTCGGTGTGATCACTCAAATCGACCTCTGTTTTTTGAGGCATGTTTGAAGCCTTTCACTCCTCTTTGTCTTAGATTTCCAGGATAAGCATTCATGACACAGGAGAGAAAAAATTCCAGTAAACAATGTTCATCTGCATCCCTGCCTGGAGGAATCACTTCCTCCAGGCTCCATCACAAAAGCCATTTTGTTCTTGGCTTCTGCAACTGGCATAGGATTTTTAATGATGCTCTAATACTCCAAAATGCAGGTTTTGAGATGATGGAGGCCAACCTCTCTTGTTTCTGCTGCGAATAAAACTGCTCACAGGGCAGCTGGTTTCGGGCTGCAGAGCCTTCCTGCTGCGGTCTAGACCAAAACCAACAAATCTTTTTACAAAGGCCACTGCACAGCTGTGAAATGATAACTTTCAGGCACTGCGGATTTGGGTCATATTTGACCTAATGATCTAGAAGTGAAAGTCTCCTTAATCCCATTACTAATGCTCTGACTCATCCGGCTACTGATTCTAAAAATATCTGCTAAGTTCCTTAAAAAGTTACGTTTTAATCTGAGAATATTAATTACATTTAAAGTTATGACTCCCCCATGATTTATAACCTCACAGAAAATACTGCATTTTCATATGTGGTTTTGCAATTTTCACTTCTATATACCTATCATTGTCCATTGTTTATTTTCCTTGATTGATGGTAGGGCTTTGGAGGTTTCCCATTATGAGCCTTATAATTATCACTGGTAATAGAGAAGCTCTTCCTATTATATTCAGTGAGACTGCCCAAATTATTCATTGTAGACCATTGGTACAGGACTACAAGGAAATAAGAATTTATTTCCAGTCTCAGGCATATGCTAGATAAGAGGATGTATTTATTTCTCCATGTTTCAAAAGGATTAAGGTTTGAAAAAATAAATATCACTTAGCTTGTCAGCATGCAGAACATTATGGTGCTGAGTTTAAAGTCCCTTTCCTGGGTTAAGTACGACAAATCTAAAAACGGAAGGGGGGAAATCTCAACTATATCCTTACTCAGCTAAATAAATGAATACTATAAATTTTAGCTGTTAAACAGGTTTACAGAACAGACTGCACAAAACTGTATCTTGGCTTTAACAGTATAATGTGCTTATTTAGAGAAATGCTACAGAATTCCAGAAGTCCTTGACCCTTGGCTATACCAAGAGCTTGCTGAATACATCATCTGGGTTTTGCTTAATTACACATAATTAGGAAATGCAATTATGCTTTCAGTGTTACTCTACCATTAGGAAGGAGTGTAGTGGACAGCAATAACATCAATAGGATACAGGTCTTGAAATGAAAAAAAATTACAGTCGACCTATACAAACAGACAAAACATAGGAAGACTACTAAACCTTAACACAGAAAAAAAAGCATTTTGCTCTTGGCAATAGAAGAATACATGTTTTAGAGGCATTTTCCCAGCCTTTTTATTCAGAGCACCATTTAATGATATGCTCATTTGCATCAACAATCTGAGTGTCACCATTTTTTTCTCAATTACTTTGATATGCTAACTTTCTAACATATTTATGACCTTTTATCATTATTTCATATGCTAAACTTCATCCAGGCCACAGATTAGTGAATTACCTTAATTATGTGTTCTCTAAGAATTTAAACATTTTCTTCATGTGCTCCTCCCTATGCAAGTGGTGCTCAGGCACCATGATTAGGAATGCTGTCTGCAATAAGCTCATTCCCAAAGCAAAATTTACATGGCTTGGTAATGTGGGAAGGCAGCTATTTCACGCCTTGATGACTGCCCACCAAAGAAAACAGAAAGCAGATGAATGCAAGTTGACAAAACAGATATAAGGAAAGGAGATCTGATCATCTACCACATCACACTTGCGCTGCTTTAGTTTATCTGCTTTAACCGCTATTATAGCAACCAGCTATAATAAAATAAAACACTCCATTAAATATATGCGTTACTTGTAATGTTTGTTCAGTGCTGAGGAATATTTCACCAAAGTACAATTTAACAATACTGCATTTAGTCTTTCACTGGGCTCTGCCCTCCAAAACTTCATGGTAAAGACAAGTATGAGGTCAGCTGCATTCAGTCCTGAGGGGCGGTGGTGGTTCAGCA
>NW_008239324.1:3732414-3748262 GCF_000691975.1 Corvus brachyrhynchos
AAGGCAGAGGGTTGTCTGCTTAGACCGTGCTCCCAATCAGCCAGGGAATCCTTTTCTGCCACTTTATGAAAGAATTCCAAATCAAGTTCCATCTTGCAGGTCAAACACAGGCAAAAGTGACTCTCCCAAACGCAGCCTCCAGCCATTTGGAAGAGACAGAAACCCATGGCACAGAGGATGTCATGTGCCACTGCGGGATCGCTGGGGTCAGCCCTTAAGTAACAGCAGGATGGAGAACTCAGAGTCACTGTCCCACCCCTGTAACACCCAAACCAGTCCCATACTCAGAGGCTTCAGTGGGAGAGCACAGAAATACATCTCTCAGGGTGCATTCCATATGTTCCCAGCACCTCAAGGCACCCCACGCCTCCTGCCACTGGCCCTTGGTACCAGCACCAGAGGAACAGTCACCCTGGGAAACTGAAGGTGAAGCTTCTAATTAAGGGCAGCAACATTTTTTAGATATCTTTGCTTTAATCTCAAGAGCATCTGAAAATAGCAACAATTCTGTAGTAGCATTTCAATTAATATTTACAGCCTGTTTCTATGTGGGATAAAGTCTTAAATACTAGAGCAGCAGGCTGATTTTAGGGTTTTTTAAGAATCTAACACTCCACAAATGTTATTGGGTTCTGTTATTAAAATATTAAACAGTGGTTATGCCTTAAATACCAGAGGCAGTTTGAACTGGATATACTCCCACCTTTCCCTTCATGTTTAGCTCTGCTGCCATGCACTCTTAAACCATGTTTTGTTCCAGAAGTAACTGCAAGAGCTGAGGAGGTGTGTGAAATAAAATCCTCTGCATAAAGTGCCTATCAGTTTATCAAACTTTCAGAACTCCTTTGAAACATGCAGCAATCAAGCATCATATAATACATTTATAACATACATGTAATATACACTAGATGTAATCTAGGCTCTTTTTATCTGCATTATATATCTCACTACCTAATATAAACTACTTACATGTTATCAGATATAATTACTGAATATATTTACTATTTGGAAAAGAGTGTAGCAAAAGATAGAGAATGAAGATAAAATGTACGGAAATGCAAGTAATTCATTACTTTAATTGCTTCAAGAAGCTATGATGATGTTATTCTGCTATTAAAATAAGTTCCTTGATTAATCAGCAAGACAAGAATACTTAAACCCATTTTTACCAACAGTAATATATTTGACAAATGTATTTTTTGAAAATACAGGATACATAGGATAATTAATTGTAATAAATTTATTTACAAACTGCACAGCATTCAGGATATGATTAAAATGGGTGTGAAAACAGAGAAGCTATCCAAAAAACCCCTTATTTTAGTTCGCCATCACACTCCAGCTCCGTATACTGGACAAGATTTTAGATTTTAACAAACTGTACAACAAGATGTTTGGGTTTTAGTCTGCAAAGCTGTTCCACTGACACTGCTACACTTGTTTTTATATTGGGTCCTATACTTTTCTTCAAAAAAGTTTCTATAAATAATAAAAACAAAAAAACACTTTCAGATTATGAAAGGATTGTTCTAAGTACAAAGTGTTGTCTGCTACTCACTCAGCAGACCTCTATTAAACCCCCACAATCTGGCTTCAGAAATAAGTGGAGGAAAACCTTGCTGCACCTCCAAAGTGTTCAGCTTTGAGCTCTGCCAGAGACCTTTGAACAAGCTCTATAAATGACATCCATATTTGTCCATTTTTTGACTTAAATTGCTTTTGGTTCAACTGCATGCAGCACTGAATTGCCTTGATGCAATGTCATATGGAATGACATAAAACACAGAAAAAAGCAAGTTGCTGGCTAGGATTAGGAAAGAAAGGAGTCACGGCCCTTGTTCACTTCAGTAAATGTTGGAGAAAATGAAAATGAAACTTCTGTTAAGAGGTAATCTCTTCAAAGCTCGATAAGAGCAGGTGACATTTTACAAGTCTCAAGTTCTTCATGTTATATTTAGCAGGTACAATGAAACAATTTACATAGAGTCCAAGACTGCGCGTGTTCCTTTTCTCTTTTTCAGAGTAAAGGGACACATTCTGTAATTCATTGTGTTCTTAGCGTGCAAGCTGAGGTTTAAATTCAGTTTCACTCCTGAGCAAGGAATCTCCCTCACCATCTTTTGCCCACAGCAAAGGTGAAGGTGAATCCCAGAATTTGGGAGGAATGTTTTCATCTGCCCCAATTCTCTTCCTATCAGCAGCTTCCTGAACTATTCTTCCTTCACAACTAAACCACTTCTCCCACTACACCCCAGGTATTTAAATGTTGTGGACAAATTATTCTCAGAGATTAACTTTTGTAAGAGCAATCTCTAATCTATGTGACATCCATCTTTCCATGTTTCCCATCAAAAATCCCACAAAGCAACTGAACAGGCAGAGTAGTTTTCTGTACATATTTTGATGACATCAGACAGGAATGTGCCTTGTGAATCTGAGACTTGAGGGACCCATTAAGAGCACGTGTAATTTGGATGCTGACTGTTTGCATGGATCTAGTTGTGGTAGTTCACATCTTTCATGTTTTATGCAACCAAAAACAGCTCAAGAGTTCATTCACTGAAATAGGAGCACCCACAATCTAGGCATTTTTAAAAGCCAGATAATAATGTCTTGTTATACACAAAAACATCTATTTCCATGAACTCCTGGAAGGTTTTATCATTTTTTACCATCAATAAAATATTCAAATATTCAACTGGTAATTATTTTTGGCGTTAAAATCGTTTGGAGTAGCACTAAATTATATTATATAGAATACATATTAAAGATAGATCTAGCTAATAACTTAGAAGAACTTCATAACATGCATTCTTTTATGGATAACCCCAAATTACTCATAAATTGCTGTAGTTCTCACATCATTATCACATAGTGATTTTGTATTTATTATAAGATAAAATCAAGGAAATTTTGCTTACAAGCAACCATCACTTCCTTATTTGTTTAAATACCTATTTAATAGTCCATGGCTTCCTAAAGCCTTACAAACATCCCCTGATTCCCAAGACTGGTAGGTGAGGTTAAGGCCTGTAAGAAGAGTGGAAGCCAGATTGGGGTCAGTATTTTTAAAAGAACAGAGGCCAAATCCTGTAAATGACACTGAGAAAGATATGCAAAACTGGAACCTTGACCTCTTCCTCATCACCATGTTGTGTTTATAGTCAGAGTGCAGCAGGATTTAAGGAAGAAAATGTTTTCAAGACAGGTAGATTAAAATAGTTTCATTAAAACAGTGCAGCTCACTGTTTTGACTTCTTTTTTCTAGGAGTAGAAAGCCAGAGTTTGATATCATTCTCACATTTCAGTGTGCATTTTTTGAATCAGCCTAAGCAAGAATTCATTCAAGTTTCATTATAAGTGGAGTATACAGCAGTTTTCAGCTGCTTTGGAAAGTTTGCCCTCTGTTTCTTATAAAGCCAAAATCTCCAAACAGGAGAATGAGAACATTTTTATTTTCCAGCAATAAGGACTTATATTCAGTGCCCCTACAAGGGTGACTCTGGGCTGCACAACTGTATTTTTTAATAAATGCAGATATTTATATTATTATTATAATAGCAAGAGGCTTGTTGTAGGAGATAGAACATTTCTGAAAATTTGAGTGAACAGAAATGGAAATGAATGTTCCTAAGCTGGCAGTCCCTTTTGGCAGTTTTTATAGTTATGCTAATATTAAAATAGACTGCCTGACTTCACTTGAATTAAGACTGATACCTGTAAGAAATTCGAGAATAAAAAAATTAAACACTACAATGCAATGTAATGTACCCTTATATACTGCACACAATGGAATATGGGTAATTTATTTAGGAGCTTAATATCTTCAATAGAACGACTGATTTGCAGGAGTCAATAAATATCCTTAGTCTGATATTTAAGATGGCAATGTCTTCAACACCTAATAAGAGCTTTATCAAAGAAAAGTATATTAAATTTATGTATTAAATGAATGTCTCAAGGAGACAAGCAGTTCAGATTTGATCACACGTATTTTATTAGGTAGAGCCCCAGCTTTGTACATCTGCGTATTCAGCAGCAGGATTAAGCTGATGCTGTGAATGGAAACCAAATGAACCCTTTGCTTTGTTTCTGTGCAAATCTTTTATATTGATATTCTATTTCTGAGACAATGAGTAGCAGTTTTTAGTGATGAAACCCCATCTCCTCTGGCTGAACTGGGTGTGCAGGAAGGGGAGGCAGGCAATGGGAAGTTGTGCAGCCTCTAGCAAGACATATTTAATCCACAGCAGACACTCCCCAGGTACTGCCAAGGATCCCATGTCTAAAGTGAGACCTATGTGAGTGAATGCAAACTGGGAACCAAGCAGTGACACACTGATTAATGCCTAGGAAAAAAAAGAAATATCAAATGTAGATTTCCTTCTGAAAGCCTGACTGTTGCAAGTGAAACATTTGTGAAAACTCTGGACACGAAGTTCATCAACTAGTCTCAGCTCCACAGACAATAGAAGTTCAGAAACCAGTCTCAATTCAAACAAAAGCAATGGGATTTTGCCTATCTGTAGCCATGCTCTCTTTTTTCCCTGTGGTAAGCATATGGTTGCATTCAAACTCGGGACATTTTTGTCCCAGCTATGTCACAGATTTCAGGAATGGCTTTGCATAAGTCACTTGGCCTTTGTTCAGTTTGCAGGCTGCAGAAAAAGCCAGCCTACTGCATTTTTCTCTTTTTGCAGCAGGGAAACACAATACTCAGATGAGCATAATAATTTATGTATCAAGCAGATGTGCAAAAGACAAGATCACAACCTTTACATCCAAATCCTGTTCCACTAATAGTACTAACATCCCATCTAACATACTTGCTTCAGTACAGTGATACATTTGTTTGCAATGATTGTTACATTGCTTTTGATTAATAATTAAAGAAAGATGCCTAACCCAGGAGGAAATCTTAGGGAATGACAGAAACATCCATTTATGATGGCAAGGAGGTAAAGTAGTACAGCAGCCCCAAGAGACCAGAACAGCTCAGATGTTACCTCCAATACATGCTGATGCCATCCTGCACTGTCAAATAAAACTGAACAGCACAATAGAGATATGTGACCAAAACTGTCAGCACCAATAGGTACTGCAGAAATTGCGTTAGGAAAATGGATGTACTAAGATTCAATTTTTGGATTGTATAAAGGTTTAATTTGGTGACCTTGTAGGTCTTGTAAAAGAAGGGAGAGACCCCACAGTCTTTAAAGGAAAAGAAAAGAATAATCCATTTTTTGGCAATGCATATTTATCTCTTTATTTTCAATCCAGCTGACTGAAGATAAAAACTAGCCTGTACAACATGATGCCTTTGTTCCAGTCATCCCTCCTCCTTGCTTATAATGACCAGGATCGCTGCTTGGGATTCCTCTGCACACAGTCTGGGGTGGAGGGGCAGAAAGGGAAACTCACATTTAGAATTTTATGATAATGACAATGCCAATAAATCTGTGGGCACCAACACATTTCCCTGCACAAAGACATGAAAAAATCTGGACAACTAAGTCCATGGGTGAAATGGATGTAAAATTTCTATGTGATATTAGTCTCAGACTTAAGGCATACTTGTGTTTCATTTGAGTCACTTCTGCAGGGTCTGAAGATGTTCCTACTGAGGCCACAGGTACAGCTTAATCTGCATAAAGAGTAAGGCTACCCCCGTCCACTTCTCATGAAAAATGGACATCCTCCATTTGCTCATCGCCACCTTCCTGCCTTTTCCCACCAGCACAGGTGGCCACCCCCAGAGTCCACCAACAGAAAAGTTTGCAATGACAAGTTATCTAATTCCTGTTGGTCTTTTGGATTAACACAGATTTAGCCTTTGGTGCATCATGGGATTCAGCCTCTCAAGAGGGAGCAGGGCAGGAGGGAGGGGGCATTTGGAAGGAAGAGAGGCTTGTATTCTCAATCCTGGATCAGTCAGCCCACAGCCTTCAAGGGCACTGATGTTACAGCAAGCAAAACTTTAAACCTTTCTAAGCACATTCATCACACAGGTAAGCTGTGTTTTCCAATTTGGTGTGATATACGACCTAGGATTAATCAGCATGCATTGGAAAAAAAAAATCAACACATCAAAATTATTTCAACCACCTGCACAATATCTCTTGATTGTCAAAACACATCTCCAGGCTGACAAATGGTAACAAGATTTCACATTAGAAAAAACGTGCTGTCGATGGACTTAAATCGTGCCGTCAGTTACGTACTGCTGTCGCCTTTTTTCACAAGGCCACTTAAGCAACAAAGTGATAATACAGTGCAGAAGAACCAAATTTATCACACTTCACCACAGCCCTCCACACTAATGCAGAACATAACAATCCAGCAGGCTCGAGTGCAGCTTCCTCCCAAGTGATCTTTTCATGCTTGCACTGCTCCACTTCTCGTGCAGGTTTTGCCAATGACTTTTAGAGGGAAAAAGATGCTCCCTCTTCCCCTCCCGCTCCACCGACACTGCACAAGCACATGTGGCAGCACAGGAAATGCACTGGGGAATTAAAAGTCAGCACAGGGCGCTCTGCTGGTTCATACATTGTTCTCAACAAGACTGCAGAGGTGAACCTGAAGGTAGCTTTTGGCTCCGGAATCAGAATTTAGGTTATTTATTTATTTGCAATGATAGTGATGGAAGACCCAGAGGGCAGCTGCTCATTCCCCTTTCCTACGCTCCGTTAGCTCCAAACAGCAAACAGGCAGCACACTGGCTTTGCCCTCTGCAGCAAGCCTGGGTAACACTGCTGTGTACAGACCTTTGGAGAAAGGACAGATAGTTTGGAAGCAGCCTTTGAAATACATATCACATGGAATGTGTGCCCCATCTGACAGGACACTGAGTCCTTGTTGACTTAAGGAGTTATTACAATTTACAGCTATGCACTGCCATATATTCACCCCCCTCAGAGACCACCAAATGCATTATAACTGGATAAACTTATGATGGAGTAGGTTCGAATCACAGAGTATTTGTGAAGAGTTGTTATTGCTATAGCCTTAATGACAATCACCATGGCTGGCTTTAATTATCTGTGCACACCAAGGAGAAAGGTGGCAGTGAGGAACTAGGAGAGACGACAAATAAAGCTCACAACAGCAGTAAATATCCCATCCTGGTGTTACACAGAACGGCCAAACAAAAGGCTGGTCAGCATTTGGTCATGTTTCACTTATTTGCTTTTAAAAATACTATAAAATTATTTTTTAAATTGCTACAACTGAAAGGACAAAACTTCATACATGACTTCTAGCCTAGGAATATAGCTTTGCAAGATGTCATTAACACAAACTCCTGGAATGGAACTGTCCTGGAATCCTTTCTGTTTAGTGATGTCGGCTATGTTATGTTTCTGAGCGAAAAAATACCAGCCCTTTTGGAACAATGTGTTTTAGAAGGAGGTGGAATAGAGATCAATTTTAAACAAAAAAGAATAACAAAGCATTAAGAATGCAAGTCTGTATTTAGAAGCTCCAAACAGTGCAGCTTGCAATTCTGTCCATTTCCTTGATTTTTAATATCTTTATAATCAAAAAATTATTTAAACTGGCTACTGTGTAATGCATGTCCTCCTAATATATTTATACAAAATCTGCACTTATTTATATGAGCAGCGTTGAGTCCATATGACAGAACCTGCTTGGCACTTCATAATTCTTTATTGGCTCCTTGGTTATTAATATTTTCATATTCATGGCTATTTTCAACCCTTTACGAATTATGACATTAATAGAGAACTAAAGTCTATACATGTAATACTTAAGTTCTGACTTATAATGGGTAAACCCAAAGCACTTCAAAGTCATTCTTACGTGTCTCAATTTTCCTAGCCAACTGCAGCCTATTTATTTAAGTTTATGCAACCTCCCAGGGCCCTGACAATGACTAAGCACAATAGGGACAGTTAAGAAGGGCGTAGGGAGAAAATTAACTCTGATTTTGCTTATTTTTGTTGGTTGAAGGCAGAACTGTCACCTTATTTTAATGCATTCTTATTCCCTACCTCACAATACAGATAGAATGAAGATATAATAACGTGATAATCGAGTGCCTTCACAGAGCCCACCAGTGCATTACAACTCCAACATGCAGAATGCAAACATCTGCTGGCATCATTAAACCATTTCTATACTCTGCATACCCAGACTTGACCCTGTGACCATTTCTACCATTAGATTTGAATGACCTCAGCAGAAGAGCTGAAAGGCCAGAGTATTAATTCACAGAACCACAAGCTCAATTTAAGATTTAATTTGAGATAACTAAGAGCAGCTGAAGGTATATTCAAACTTATAAGTGTGGAATAAAAGATCTTACCCTGTTTTTCAAGTTAAATATAAATTCAATTATTTTTAACAGATTTATTCACAACTTTACAAACAAGGCCACGGTTCTTTTAGCATACCTCCAGATTAAAATCTGGCAATATGATGCTTCTGTTTAGCAATTTTTTTTTTCTAATTTATGAATGTCTTTCCTACAGGGATTTTTCTGCATTCTGATTATATCCCTAAGGGGAAAAATGCCTCATTTATGAGCTATTCCCACCATACAGCTTTGAAACGCTCACTTTTATTCCAACTTAAATTAGCTAAAAGCCTTTTTGCTCAATCAAGATGTTTTTACATCTAAAAATTTTAACGTGACAATTAAAGTATCTGAAAAGTCTTCGATACAGTGCCTAACAAATGATACAGTGTTGAAGGTCTGTCCCCATCTGGCTCTTTGGTAGGTTCTACAGGGCAGGCTGCACAGACCTGCTATGCCGGTACAAATACACACACTTTATGCACATTACATTTCCACAAAACTTTACAAATGAGAGAGGCACAGGGAGCGCAGAGCTGTGTGCCAGGACCTGTCGGTGTAGCTTCACGTCACCCGCTCCCTGACCCTGACGCACCTCCTGGAGATTCATCCTGATATCCTAATCCTAAATCTGTTCCATTCATCTGCTTTTTCTCAGGTTTAAATCACCCTGCTTACTCTGTCAGCTCTCCCTCGTGCTGGGAGATCATGGTGCAGGGATCACAGAGGAATCAGCTCCCTGGTCCGGCCGTGGGATGAGCACATCAGTCACGACTGCTGGAGCCATGGGGACACCACAGTGCCCCTTCCCATCAGGACAGGGCCCTGCTCTGGGGAAAAGGCAGGGGGTCAGGCACCCTCCCCAGCTGAGGGATTGCCCCCACAATCATTGCACAGACACAACTCCCAGCAGCAAACCTGGGTCATCTGAGGAGCTCTGGCAGGATTTTGCCGCAGCACAACAGTGCAAGATGAAGATTTCATCTTTCACTGCTTTGCCACCGGCCTGTCATCCCTGAGTTCACAATGGAAAAATGCTTTATAAACTCTTGGATCATATCTTTACTTATTTTGTAACTAGAAATAGCTACAGAAATTATATAGATATGTCTACACTGTCCTCAAAGTTAATTTTACATCATATCTTAAAATCACTGTTGTTAAGCCAAGCATTTTGCAGATGAGCAACTGCAAAGCCTGATAAGCTTTACTTACACCTGACTTTAGGACACAGAACAGAGTGCAATATACATTAGAAGATTTGAAATCATCTATGGAAAATCAGGCATTAAGCTGGAGTGAGAGGGAATCTTCATAAAAATTACAGTGACTTCTTAGTTCTGTGTGAAAATGTTTTCTACATGATTAGGACACGAGACACACAGAGCAAAAATACAGCAAAAATCCCAGTTCACCAAGGTGAGTGTAACACAGACCTGTCCAACACAGAAATACTGCTCAGATTTTTCAAAGACCATCCCCTTGTCTGAACCCCGTAACCAAGGTGCAAGGGGTCAGGCTCTCTACTCGCTTACCTGAGGGGAAAAGAAAAACAGGTATGCAGATCCATTTAGCACACATCACATGCGGCATATCCTACTTTTTCTTTTCCCATGCCTTCTCCCTTACACCCCTCCCTGCTTTTGAAGAAAAACATTTATCACTTTGCTCCTAGGTGCAAAAAGTGACTATGGCTAGGTAGGGCAGGTTAAAATTTTCTTTGACTCCTCAGCACATTTGTCATGCAGGCTGTCTGCCTGCCGAGGAAACCTTTTCACCTCGGGCTTATTGTGAAGACGTACCCCATGAGAAAGGAATAAGGTGAAAAATGATGATGTCACTAGGTTGTTGCAAGGTTAGCACACCCTTAAATGGAGTAATGGTAAATGAAGCAGCTGCTCAGCTCCCTACATATATATGACATTCATCCTCCTATCCTATAAAAGTGCAGGACTCTGTGAGGACTGAGCACAAACTACTTGTTGACATAATTAGTGCTGGCTCAAGGGATCCTTCTAATAGCCAAGTTGGCTGTATTTTGCAAGCTTTCATTGGCAAAATTCAAGTAAACTTCAGCCAAGTTCTGTATCTATTTTGTTTTGTGTCTTATGTGTTTCCCAACTTGGAAAAAGGAGCCAAAATATTCTGGTAGCTTTTCAGTTCTGTGGTAGTTGGTATTTTAAGACGATACTGGCTCTTAAAACACACAAATGTTTGGGCAAAGTATAACTCTCTAGGAGGAGATAGAGACTATAAACTCACAAGAAAAAATATAGGAATAAGATTAATTAATGAGTCTTGGCTTGCTACTATCTTAACTGCAGACTTTCTGCATAAGCACTGCAGAAGGCTTTGAATCTGTTGTCCCCCGAGTTTTCCTCTATCCAGAGAGAAACAAAATTTTCCCAAATAAAAGTAAGGAATCTAAAGAAACCATTTTTATATAATTTCTTTTCTTCGTTACATTCATTAAATGTTGAAAAAAATTATAACCAATTTGACTTCTGCAGTTTCATATAATTGTGTTTGGATCTTGGGACAATGAATGCTTACTTGCCTTCTGTGCAAAGTTTGTTCTAGTTTGCCAGAATTCTTCAGTCCAGAACTTTTAGTTGCTCACAGAAAATAATTTATGCAAGAAGGACTTTTTTTTTTTTTCTCTATTGTTTCACATTACTTTGAGTCTGCTCTACTTTGAAAACAGTTCCTAAATGTCTTGGTAAGCAAAATTAGATAATGTAGCTTCATAGTGCAATTTTAATTTAAAGGGACGGAAATCAGTTATCTGTGCAATTACTCTAACTGTAATGCACATTCTGTTACATTGCTTGGTGACAATAATCCACCCGTGGGTCATATTCAATTGTTTCCCTTTTATCAGTGACATAATGGGGGATTCTATTCCTCACAGTAGTTCATAATGGTTTTACTAAAACACTCTTACAACTGTTGCAAATATTAACACATTCCACACAGCACAGAAAAGGCCAGTTTGTAATCAAAGATAAATTTTTTCTTTTCTATTTTTAACTAGATAAACATTTTCACACTGCATATAAGACACAAACCAAACCCAGAAACACCTTCAAGGTGAAAATCTTTCTAAATATCCCAGTATTACTCCCACTTTTCTGCTGTTATTTTGAAAATGGCAACGCTAATGACTTTCTTTGTAAGATCTCATTTTCCACTTTCTTATCCCTGCCACAGATCTGCCCCCAAATGCTGCTGAAAAGACACCTGACATAAACCCTGACTCAAGCCCAGGAGGTACAGAAACACGGCACAGTTAAAGCAAACCAGCAGGAAAAAACATGTAATGTAGGCAACAAGAATCTTTGTATACTTCCAGGTACAACACACACCTTAAATACATATTTGTATATGTATTAAATTTATTTCCCTATGCAAAATATTGTGTAAATGTATATAATCATGTACATATTTTCTGGATTTGTGTGAGAAAAGACCAGATTTCAATGTTACGTCAACATTAGGCTCTTCTATAAAATGTGTGCTTCAGCATCTGCCTTGTGATTAGTAACAGGCAAATACATTTTAAATGTTTCCCTGTTCGACGACCAGAACTATTTTGAAAATAGTCCTTTTGATATTACGTTCAACTGCACTGTCTCATGACTTCTGTGTTGGGTTTGTCTCGTGCATTGTAACTGTGCAAATTAAGCAGATGCAGAGCTCACCCTGCTGTTGTGAAACCCTGGAAAACCATGGCATGTTTTGTGTTTCAGGTCCCATTGGCAACCCCAAAACACAGACTTCTACATTAGAAATAATACATTCTTTTCATATGGGTCTATAGATTTTCCTCCCCCACCAAGAATATTATGCACTGACCAAACACAACATGCATTCATACCTTCCGATAAGAGAATCACCCAATAAAAATTAAGTGATAACATTAATGCAGTCATTAACAGCAGACCTTTCCTCTACTGAAACAACAGAACTAAGCATGTGGCATATCTCAGGGAGAACAGCAAATAGTCACATTCTTGAGATAGCATACAATTTTCTGGCTTGTTTAATAAACTCTGAACTACATTTCAGGCAGGACAAGACAAATGCCCAAGAGAAGAATGCGTGGATTCACTTTCCCAGAAATTTCTTTCTAAGCAACAAGGAAAACAAATAAAATAAATAAAATACTGTAAGATAAAATATAAGTAAGAGGATGTTGAATTGAATCAACAGATTGCCTGAGAAGAACTCCATCCATCCCAGCAAGCAGTCCCAGGAAGTATTATTTAAAGTAAGGGATGCACATGTCACAGAGACCAAACAGATTCCAGCAGGAGGTAAATCCTACAGGGTGTTTACTTATGCCCCACACTCCTATATGTGGTGTTGCATTTCGTAGGATATGAAAAAAAGAAAGTAGGATATGAAAAAAAATCCTCCTGAGGGCTGAAAGATGCTTTTGTTTTCCTAAGATTTAGAAACTCTTGCAGCAGTCTTTTGGGATTCTCACAGCTTTGTGTACACTAACTGCTATGACGTAAACACAAATTGTATTTTTCATGTTTGCTGTTTCTTATATGATTCCATACAACAGTAAAACTCTGCTCCTCTCCTGCACCTAACAAGCCCATCATCCTCACTGGTACCTGTGCCTTCAAACGTCTGCAGAAAGAACAGAAATGGCTTTAAGACAATCACCAGGACCTTCCAGAGGGTCTGGCAATATAAGGAGGGCCTGAAAGAGTAACAAACGTGGGGTGGGTTACTGTAAATTCACATAAAAGTCTATTTCTATTTAAGTTTGTGAGGACCAACATGGTAAATCTCAATCTCAAGAAACTCACCCATCTGCCTCTTCAACCGCAGCATTGCTCAGAATACAGAGGCACAGATTAAAGCTGCACTTTACGCAAAGTAGACTGTAACAAATGAATACTTTTCAGACTTTTTACAGAAATTCAACTGAAGAACTTTTACATTAATTGTTCACTAATTTTGTCTCATCTTATCTCTGCTGTGTTAAGTACTGCTGCATCCTTCAGATTATTACTTTTAAAAATAAACCACAGAATAATTTTGCAGGAGCAAAATGTTATGAATGCTGATAAATGGATGAGAGTAATATGATTTGTGTCATTATTAGAGGATGTATGCTCACTATCAGAAGTGCTTTCATGACAAGGAAGGTTTTGATATTCAAAAATGTTTAGTAAAATGTAAACCTTATAATCTTCCAGGTATTTATCCTGCTGCTAATTACTTCCAGGGGGCCTGGCACACATGTAAAAGAGCAATGGATATCAGCAGGGAGCACTTGCTAACTCAAAAAGTTAGAAAGACCACTTTCCCTAGAGATAAATAGCTGTTAAATCTGTCAACTTAAGCCTTAATGCATAACATCTAAAATAATCTCTATTCTCTTTACAGACAGCCTGTATGAGAATTAATGCAGTAATAATCTGGTAGACGGCAACTAGCAGGAATTTAAGATATACAAGACTCCAACCAACTCAGCCTGACCAATAGTTTTGTGAGGTTGATGCCAAAATTGACTGTTCCACAAATGAATCATTTTCTCAGAATATTAGAACACTTTTTGCTGAAGTCTCAAGTGATGGAGTTTTGTCTCACTATAAATTTGCAGGGAAATGGTTTGTGTGGATATATTCCTGCATGAAAGTGTGCATCCAGAGCGCTGCACACACCTGCAGACCCTCCCAAAGGAGCTCACTGCTTTCAACACATCGCTCAGATTAGTGGCAGCTCCCAGCGTTGCAGTCTTCAAGGTTATTAGTGCAAATGTGTACTCTTAAAATATTCTATTCAATTTCTTCCCAAAAGAAGGATTTTTGCCTTGACCAAACAATATCAAGCAGTCCTTTAAAATGAGAGCACTAAGCCCAAAGCTTCTTGTATCAGCAGTGACTGAAGCAGGCCCAGCAGCAGGTGAGCCCGGAGCTGACCCAGGCTTTGGGATTAGGGACGGGACGGGGATGTGCACTTTGGGATGCACACAACCCTGACACAGATGGAACAAGCAGTGCTTACAGGGTCCTAGGAAGTGCTGTTCCCCAAAGGCTGCACTCCAGACCTCTGCAGTAACTAATCCAGACAAATGACCCAGTCAGAAACAGCAACTGTAAACAGGCAGTACTTGCTGACATTGCACAACTGCAGGGAGAGTCAAACGTAGAGGAGGCAAGAAAAAGAGAAGAAACAACCAAACCAACCCAAACCCAACACTAGGGTTTGGGCCTCCTCCCTGACTTTGTTGACACAACACATGGAATTAATGTTAACACATGTAAACTACTACACATTGGCCAGAAGTAAACAAATACCAGATAAATCTGATGGATTTAGAGCAGAAGGAATTCAAAAAGGACCTTGGGATAATGGTGAACTCATCACTTAAAAACAAAAGGTGAAGTGACAGGGGAAAATAGTGAAAGCCAACACGTCTTCCACTTCACATACTTATATCCACAGCTGCTTAGAATGGGAATGCATGTTCAGTGAAGTTAGAATAGGATTATTTAATTCTCCAGCAAAGCCCAGCCAGAATATTGTGTCACCACCTTATAAAATGATATTAATATAGCACTTGAAAAGGCATTAGGAAAAGCAAAGAAGCTGATTCACGGACTAAAAAGTGTGAGCTTATGGGACCTAAGTTCACATAGCTTAGAAAGAAGACACTTAAACAGGAATTTGAAGATCATATACATATATGCGTATATATACACATATATAACAGAAACCTTTAAAGTAAAAGAAGCCAGTTGCACTTGCTTTTTTAAGAAAATACATTAAGGACAATAATAAAAGCTAAAGAAGATACACATTTCACATAAATTGAGACACTCTGACATAAAGAATATTGAAGAACAAAATACCCTTCCTTAGTCAAATGAAGTCTCACTTTAACACTTATCAAGGACATAGAGAAAGGTAATTTCCAGTGACTGAATCTAGGTCATATGCTCTTTCATGCAAAAGGCAGAACTAAAAAATTAGATGGAATAGTAATTAAGCAAAAGCCCAGAAGTGTCCAGTTGTGCTGGGAGGAGCTCAGAGAGCTCCAGCACTTCAGGGAGGTTGCAGCTCTCTGTGCTTTCCACTGCTGAATAAAGCTGGGCAGGAGAGAGGCCAGACATCTCTTTTCTCCCTCTCATTCTTTGTACTGTCTCCTTCTAGGAGCAAAAGTCCTGACAGGATTTCCCTGGGCACCACCTTGCCTTCACCTGAGCTATGGGACACAGTTCAGAAGGGTACCAAGACTGGCCCAGAAACTCTTCTCTCCCTTTGCCTCCTTCATGTCAGCACCAGGTACAGCTATAATCTAACCCAAAGTGAGTCCCTATCTGCTAAAATAAAAAAGTGCAACCTTCAAGTGCTCGTTCATTTCTTTTAACCACCACTTTTCAACATTAAGGATTATTAACTTTAATGCCATTGGTGAGAAACTTTATTATGTTTTCAAGAAATTGCTTTAAATCAAAACTGCAGATAAGGCATTTTTCTCCCCTCTGAATTCCATGGTTGTGTTGGCAAC
>NW_008239324.1:3748427-3825927 GCF_000691975.1 Corvus brachyrhynchos
GCAGGAATCCATTTGAGCAATAGAATTACCACCTCCTGGAGGTGAAAAATGGGACAAAAGCAGGAGGAGTGTCCCTTCTTAAAAGTCAAGGGAAAAAGGGCAAATCAGGAAGGAATGGAAGCCCTGGGAATGGGAAAAACTAAACAATCTGCTGTTGATTTAAGCCTTACTGGAAGTTACCCTAACACAACATAGCAGCAGTCCTGTACAGAGATTTTACAGCAAAGCTGCAGAAATCAGAGACAGAAAAATTAACTCCCCCCCCACCCCCCACCTTCCAATCCCAGTCCAAGTTCAGTATCACTGTGAGATTGTGAGGTCTCAGTGAATTGAGCAGGGCTGGGCCATTTGACACCAATAAATCGACCCTGTGTTTCAATGGCAGAGGCTGTAGCAGCTGTCATGACCATGAAGGCTCACCTGGCTACAAAGTGAAGGAGTGTCCTACAACTCTTTAGGAAAACATGAAAAATGAATAGAGAAATCCCTGTCTGAAATTATGATATTTGCAAGAACTTTTTAGTGTCTGGAGTACAACATATAGCTGGCTTCCAAGTAAATATCATGAGCATGTGGAAAGTTAAAAATGCGTCATGCAGTCAAGGTTTATGGAGAAAAACAACTTTTGGATTCTGGATTCGTTTTCCTCCCACAATTAACAAAAAGTTTCTGTAGGTATGCAAGAGTCAGTAACACATACATGCTAAAATTTGTGTAAATGTTTTATCCCAGTAACAAAAAATACTTAGTTTTTAAGTTGAAATTTCATTTCAAAGCTTTTGCAAAATAAATCTCTGCTGGGCTGATCTGCTATCCTGTTAAAGCTTACAAAGACTTTTTATCAGAGTTATAAAGCCACTGAAATTAAACACACTTTAATGGACACCACATTAACTATGGTATTCTGAACAAGGTGCAGCAGTATAGACCACTAATATTTCTTCTTGGTGTAAAGGTACAGCACGGTGTAGGCAGAACGCACGGATAGTCACAAATCCCCAGCATTATGCCAAGATGACAGAGTACTTGTCTTTTTTTGTTCTTGTGCTGTAATTTATCTTAAAAAAAATGGACCCAGGTTTTCCTGCATACTACAAAAAGTGTCCAAGAGAATGTCATCGTGGCATTACTCCTGCTAGAAAAGCTAATCTACTTTACACTGTCCTCCTTTATGAGGTACTGTCACTTCCCAGAAACAAAGGTATCCGCATAACACTTGCTGAAAATAAGCTGTAAAGCACTGTCAGTTGCTCTGCAGAAAAATGCCAATTATATCCCATGCTTTTCTTTCTTTAGCTTACAATATATGTAATGTTTGATGAAAACTGTGCCATGGCCTCATTTAGGCCCACATGATACAGATGTTATGCCATTCTCAATGGTGGAAAGAGACCATATACACCGTAATAAGGATCCAGCAGAGTGCTCCTCTTGCAGCAGCCAGGTGCTTGCACAGAATGACATCCCCAGTCAAAGCAAAACCATCATTTTGCAAAGTGTATTACTGCCTCTTTGGTCATGTACAACACTGGCTGTCATTTTAAGACTAGAAGTATTTCAGTCTTTCATATCATGACTTACCCAACCTGTCTGATTTTATTCTTAACTTTGTCTTAAATTCATTTTAGGTGATGTCTTTATTTTTTTTATATTTCCCAAGCAAAATTTAGGGCATCTCAACCATCCTTTATACTGACTACATTGAAAAAATAAACTCCAATGATTAAAAAAAGATTCCAAATCTCAGATGGAAATTTCATAAAGTTCATCATATTAAGAGCCGCTCATACACACACACCCCAGTATAATTTGTATGTTTCCAACTATTTCTATTTGTCTCCAAGCTTCTTTTCTCAACAGAATCTTTAATTTCCAGGTTTGTGGCATCCCAGTGGCATAGACGACTTGACACTCCCACATGATCTTGTTTTTCTCATTCCCATTTCCTCAAACAGAATATCTTAATACAAACAAGTCTGTAGAGGCTAAAGGTGACTAAGTAATTTAGTTGTAGGAAATACATTTTCACAGAACACACAGGAATATAAGGACTATATAGAAATTAGTGTCTGGAATTCAATCATACAACACCAGAGGACAGTAATGTCAGAGAAACTTGCTTACTGAAAAAATTTATTGTTTGTCATCTTTGAAACCAAGCTGTTCTATGAGAAGGGTTTTTCCACATGCCTAAATATAGAAGCCAAAGGACATCAGCCGATAAGAGGAATTTAGCAATACCTCTGGTAACTGGTGTTGTTAACTGACATGGTAAACAGTTTGTTTATTTATTACAGTTTATTTGGGGCCCTAAAAAGAGGACTAAAAAACCAAAAAAAATGGTGGGTTTTTTTCATTTTAGAATACAGCTATAAGCTACCAAAACATTCTATTGGCATAAGTTTCTCTTATGCCTCCCAGCCAGCTAAGAGGTTCCTAAATTGAATACCAAGAAGAGTAAGCAGTAAGGCAAAAAAATACTGGGGGAAAGGACATTGCAGACCACAGCCTGGGTATGAATGAGGAGGAGACAAATAGTCATCACTGAGGACAGCATGTTTCTTCAGTATCCCTCAAGATTTACATACTATTTGAAAAGCATCCACAAACCCAAATCTGCTCAAAATTCCTCAGAGGTAGAGTGGCCTTATCTAGTCTAAGCCTTACATAAAATCTTCCTGTGCCCAAATGCAGGATTATATTCCACAGTCTTTTTATATGGGCTGCTTGCATTTGTCCTCTGTTTGAGAGAAAGTAGAATGACCTTGTTGGGGGCCTCAGATCAGTGGCCTCTCCTAACACAGCCTATTGCAGCCACAGGAATCTACATCACAATGTAGTTACACTGAAATATCAGATGCCCCAGCCTGCTGAGATTAGATGGCTTTTTTTTTCTTTTATTTTCTTTTATTTTCTTTTTTTAATGGTTTCTCCAGACCTTTAAGTTGAACTGGGAGCTACTCAGTGCCAAGTATTAGTTCTGTTCCTGTGAATTTAACACTGCTTAGTTTAGAGCTTTCAAATTATTAATTTTAAAATATTTTCTGGTTAAGACTACATATCTGCCCCTGTGAACATCTGTTTAGGAGCAGAACGCTGATAGAGAGAATTACTCTGGTACACAGAAAATATCTCCCCTTTCAATGTATCACACAAGCTGGTACTTTTAAAAATAATGATGACTAGATGAGCCTAAAACTTTTATCAACATTGTTCTGTTGATTCTGACCACGGGTCAGAGACAAGCCAGTGGATTCCAGTAATGTATATCCTGATGTTGTAACATGCCCCTTTGCTAAAGTTTTATCAAAAGCATTCCCATCAGTTTGCATTCAAGAACACATTTGCCATGTTCTGTAAAATTGGTCAGTTCAATTTCGTTTTCCATGTATTATTTTGCACAATGCTTTCCTAGCTGTCTTCTTCCAGGGACTTGCATTTTAGGGATCAGCTTGAAAGGAAAACCCTGGAAGAAATCTTGAGCATGAACATATCACAAACACACGCACACTTCTATTATTGCTCTGTCATTAGGCTCCTAAGCCATATTCCTTCTACACAGACCCCCAAATAAATCCATAAATAGAAGGAGTAAAAGACACTAAAGCCCAGTATCTGATTTTCTCTCTGTTAGAGTAAGCTCTTCCCTGGGAAGAGTTGGCACTGTTCAATTCAGGCTGCACACTGCTGCCGTAAATGATAAAATGTCCTAGGAAGGAATGTAAATCCACATCCCTGGTATTTGATACATTTAAATCAGGTCATATAGTCACTGTTATTAATTAGAAACAGTGTCGAAGTAAAAACATTTTAAATAAACCCAGGGACTGAATGTTAAAGCTGTCACTTTTTACACGGCCTCATGATTCAAGGATTAATGGACCTTAAAACAACCATAAACCACCGAGGCCCCTGTTCAGGTTTGGAAGAATAAGAATAGTTTTATTTCTGCTTCAGTCTGCCAGTCTTAAATTCATTGTGTGTCAGTGGGCACTGTAAACACTTTTAAGTATTGTGAAATTGTGGTACAAGATGCTGCTAATCTGTTTCCTGCCTGACCTTCACCAGTTCCACACCTTGCGATTCACGGAAAAAAGAAAACAAAGTAAAGAAAAAGATGTATAAAATACAGACCCTGTATCTGTATGTATAAATACTGACTGTTAAAATCATAATAATACTTGAAATATTTAAGCTTTACTTTACAATACCTCTTTCACAGAAGCCTTTTCTGTATCTCTTTTTACTGTCTGCACTAATGGATGTAAAGCGTAACGCAAAGGGTTGTGAGGTAGGGACTTCTCAGAACAAAAATGCTGCAGTTTGGAAGCAAGATCAAGTATGCAGAGTACATTTCTGGAAGGCCAGCAAAATGAAGTAATCACTACTATTTAAAAAAACAAAACAAAAAGCAAAGGGGGAAAAAACCCAAAATAACAAAATCCAGCAGTGCCATCATAATGGGCGCCAGGAGTTGCGATTACACTGGAATTAAAGTATGTGCAGCTATCACTGGATACAGCAATGGGATACCAAACTAAATGAAATAATGACAGATAAACAGAAAAGAAACCCAACATTATTTTATTTTTAACCTTATCTGATCTGAAGGTCAAATTTTCTGTGGTTTAAAGATCAGAATAACACGACTGGAAGCTTCGAAGGTTTCAAATTCCAACCTCATTCTTAGAACTGACTTTCTGACCACCCTAAAAAGGTGCTTGGTCAGGTTTTACTTTAGTTGCACAGCCTGGAAAACTGGGAGCAGAAAGCAACTGTATTTAAAGCAAATGTAGCATGTGAGTGAAGCTTAACGTGGTACATAAAGTACCCATTAATTTTCACTATTTTCTAGTATATATAATGCCTTTCTCTCAACTGCTCATCAGCTTGGAACCATAGTGCACTGGCTAAAAGGAACTTTGTCTCCTGAATTGTTTGACTCACTTCTTTCCTAAAGTTTTTGCTGCATCTATTTCAAATGTTACTTGGTTGCCAACATAATTCTCACAAAAGAACATAAGAACATTAAAAAAAAAGAAGAACAAAGGAAGAAACATAACTCTATTAGAACAACATGCCATAAATGTCTAGTAATTAATGAGATCAGGACCTAAAATTCATCACCAGAGTCTATACTATACAAAATAATTCTCTGTCACTTGCTTAGAAATAAGAAATAAGTGGACTGACATTATAAGGCAGATAATAAATACTTCTGTCCTTCTTATTCTAAAAGAATTTAATTTTCATCATCAGAAAAGAATCAAATGGTTTCTTTTGAGGCTAAATAAATAACTTGCTTTTAAAAGCAATTTTATTATTGACTTTTTACTGATAGATACATAGATATACACAGACCTTTTTTCCTGAATATTCTACCTATCAAGGTAACTTTTGCTATAAACAGCGTTTTTAAATTATCACATAAAAAACTATCAAGCACTAAATTAGAAACAAAAAAAGAATTTTGAAAGTGATAGTTAAATTTATGAAGCAATTCTGCTGCACTCAGAGGCTTGTTGCTTGGCATGCAAGCAAATTCCACAGTGCCTGTGTGCCATGCAGGTGAAGCTCTTTGCACAGTATTAAAAGGTGGGAGAAAGGATGAAAGCACCAAAGGCTGCACAATTACAGCCATGTGCAGAACACATGTACTTTGGACTTAAGCTTGTTTGCATGACTAATAGAGATAATATTGAATGTCTTCTCTCATCTTTTTTTTTTTTTTTGGCTCAGTGCCTCTTTTGCTACCTCCAAGAGCTGTTAATTTTGTTCACTGCTGAGCAAAAGTCAAAGTCAGAGTCTAAACAGCTTGTAATGAGTTTTCAATGGCCCATCTCACTGAAATTGAGGGCAAAGGAGCAGCAGACTTAGACACTGTCAGCCCTCGAAATTTATTATTGAGGGAGCAACACGTTCAGTAGAAAATACATAGAGGGGCTGAGAATTCTGGCAGTTTTGCATTAAGCCTTTAGCATAGTCTGTATTACTTATGTAAATACCTTGACAACACAGATAAATGCTCAAAAATCAATGCAATGCAGCTCAATTAACTGTGCAACAAGATTGGTAGTAGAGTACGCAGCAATAACTTTATTTGGCAGCTACTTAGTGCTCAAGTTTTAAGTCCTGCTCCAGAAAAGTGATTAATACTTTGCTAAATACCTTAAAGTCAGGAGGAAACTGGGGGTTAAGGGTGCTTAGCACTGATAAGGAGTCGCTGATAATTTTGTGAGTCCTTAGTGGCCGTTTTATGGGCTGCACAAGAGGGGTTCTTCGCTTCGGTGGCACAATGCTGATGTTTGTGAGACTGTCACACTTCACCCACTGCTACAGGGCTTGGGAAGAAATTTTCACAGTTCTGTCTCTTTGAGTGTGCCCTTGGATATATTTCACTAACCTCTCCTATGTACTTCTTCATTTTTCTGCTTCACATTTTAATTCATTGGCGTTTTTGTTCCCTACTAATGCTCTTACAGATCGTGAATCCTATTGCTCCATCATCACTGGATCTCTGATTGAAAATTACAGCTGTAAACTGATTTAACTGCTCTTATTCTTTCAGAACCAAGCAATAAAGTTATTACTATGGTTTCCAAACCCGGAAAAGAGTTCTCAACAGGCAAATTGTGTATTTATAACTACAATTCTCTCTTTCCTGGAAGCCTGCAATTGAGTTCTTGTTAAGAAGTCAGGCTTCATGGTTAGGCTGGTGAAGAAAAACAATCCAAGATTTTTTAAAAACTGAAGGAGTAGCCCCAGAAAAGAATGCATGCAAGAAGAAACAAAGAACAGTGGATGAGATCAAAAGTATCAGTGATTTATTAATTCTTATTCTGGATGAACTAAACAGGCATTTAGGGTTTTACACATTGCAATGTCTGTTACCTCAACCTTTCCCCAATTTTGATTTTACCACAAATACTCCACATTTTATCTACACACACTCCACACAGCTTCCTTTTGTTCTTATGTTTGTTACATACCCATAAAGAACTCTGCTTCTATCATATTTTAATGCTACTTTTTCATACATCACTACTTACACAGGGAATGGGGAAAAGTTAGCAATTAAAAATGCAAGGCTTTGTTTGGCTTGATGTTATTTGGTTTAATGCCTATAAAGAAACACCTCCAAATCACATAAACTTCTGATCTAACATCAACATTACTATGTTCCACTCTTCTAACATTACATAAAACATGTTCACTACCTTTACTGGAAAGTTTTTACCTATCACAAAATTTGTAGGTTTTATCTATTATAGAAATTATAGTCATGTATGTTTTGAAAAAATATTTACACACTCTTTTTGAGTAAAGTACTAAGAAAAATAGGCACAGTTAAGTACCTGAACTTCCAGATAATGTATTGTCCATATTCAGAGGGAGAGACTGAAATGTCTTCTAAGAAGAAAACAATATTAAGAGGACAAGAAAACTTTCCACATGTCATTCAATGTTGCACAAAAGCACAAGGAAGAATTGTATGAAGACAGTAATAAATGGGTAGAAAATCACATGACTTAGTATGACTTACTGGGAATATATTCAACTCCTCTGTATTATTGACAAGCATTATATTGAGGTAATTGAAGTTTAAACGTAAATAAATGAGAACTCTGTACCACCAGCATCAGGATTCACTAGAGAGACAGTGCTACACAAGACACAGCTCTAGTGGATAGAATATGCAGCAGCAAATAGAGAAGTGTTGGCAAAAGGTACTCAAAAGGACAGTAACAAGGGAAATGAAAACTTAACTGAAGGAAAAATATTTTATGATGTTGCTAAATCTTTCCAAATATCTCAATCTATATGTTCCCAATAAATCTCTTAGATTCTGAAAACAAGCATCTTTTAAGAAACCACATGCTTAGCACACTTTGAACTTTAAATTCAAATTCTTTTACTGGCAAAAATAATGCTTAACATGTATTTGGTGGTACCAGATAAAAGGGTTTGTACAGTTTGAGAGGAATGTCACATCCATCCTCTTTTGCGTATGCATCACATAATAGCCTGTTTTATATAGGACACAAGACCTTTTCAAAAAGGGCCTTGAATGAATAATGTACTACAGCGTTGTGTGTGTCATCACGAATAATAGAAGAGTCTCTTGTACCATGTATTAGTGAGGGTAGATCTCCTCTGCAATTCTATCACCACATAAAACACCTCCCAAAATTGTCATAGTCAGGTCAGACCAAGCATTTCAATTTTTCACAACCCTGTTGCCAGTTTCCCTTCCTCTCACTCTGAGTGTTGTCAATAGGCTCCAGATACTCGTGCACGCCATTTGGCAGAGAGAGCACAGAGCAGCAAATCATTCTAGCAGTGTCTGTCCACTGCTGCACCTTCCCAAGGACACTAATTTGGATGGTGCACTCCTCAGTAACATTTATTTCCCACCTACACTAACCTAAGGAACAAACAAAGTGCAACATATTACTCCAGATGACTTCCAGCCTCTCAAACAGGGAAAAGGGGGATATATCCTCATATCATTACAAACCAAAGGGGGAGTATGAGCTTTTCTTCTTCTGCTCAAAGCCTTGATATTTCCAGCTTTCCAAGCAGAAATTAAAACACCATTTCCATGCTGAAAACCCACATAATTCTAGGAGCAAAAAATTTGGCCCTGCACTTCACATTTCACTGTTATGCCTATGTTGAAAAGCTCCATTTTTTCCCATGGAACAGTGAACATTTATACAATCATTAAAAGCTCATCTTGCACCATATTTTTATCCTTCTCAGTTTTAATACATTTTTATAATTGCATTGAGGATATTCTAACTCTGTTTTTAGTGTAACAATAAAATTTACGAACCATGACAAACGTATCATATCAAAGATCACCCGAAGAATAACAATGTGCACGTCAATAGAAGAAACCTCAGTTTCTGCTTCATAGGACCTTAGGATTGGGGAGGTGATAAATACTTAAAATAGTATTCCCTTGTTAACTGTGAAATGGCAACGATATCCATTTTTTTTCCTGAGCAAAAGGAAACATGGTGTTGTAAAAGACAATTTTTTTGCAAACATGCTGTATTGACAACTTTAGTTTTAATGAAATCTAGAATTTTTAAAAATCTACTTCATGTGCAGATTTTACTGATTTCACCCTTGTGCTTTTTATATAATAAATGTGATATCTCATTACCTTACAGCTCTTGCTGCACAAGACCTATTTCCAAACCTGTTTCAAATATTCTTATTTTTACCTGTGCAAATTTCTACACACCCCCCACGCCTTCACCACAGCTGCTGACAGCCTCCTGCATTAGCCTGTTAGAGATAATATTCTCAAAAAGTAAATGGTTTTCAATTAGAAAGCCCTTACAACCAAATCTTGTTCTCACATCATATTATTGATTATAAACTCATTTAAACATGCAATAACTAAAACACATACATGAAAACTTACAATTTACTAAATCCTAGTGGAGCTTAAACCAAATATTTCCTAATTAAACACACTGTGTATTTGAGGTTGCATGTATATTTTCAGAGTTTCCTTGGTGTTTCACAATACAACATCATATTTTTAAATTAATCATGAAAATGAAGAGGCAGGGAAAATCCATTGCAAAACTTAAAGTTCCCAGGCTATTCTGTCTCCCTAACATATCAATTTGTTTTCTCTGGATAAGAAAAAAAGAAACAAAGGGAAAAAATATCCTGGTAAGGTTCATGCAAAAGCACAGATAATCTACCCATTTTTTTAAAGAGTTATTGTGACAAAACGGATTGAAAAGGTATTGTAGATACAAGAATACATAAATGAAATGCATCCCACTGGAAAAGCTTTTTTTGCACACATTGTCATTTACAGCTTCTGAATTAATAGACCAAGAAAGGCACCACAGGCACCAACAAAATGCAGTAAAACCATTGGCAGCCAGTAGTGTCTCAAAGTTTAATTCCCCTGGGGAGAAAAGGACACTGCCTAATCTGTATTCAGTCCTGACATTGTCCACATCTGATATGGAACATTAGCTACTAACTCTCTCAATAGACTAGTGTCCTTCAGTTTATATTACTTTATGTTAATAGTAGAAAAATTACACACAACATCATTTATCATTGTTATACTGTACTATACAAGCCATAGCTTATTTTAATATATTTATTTATCCTTAAGAGGAACAGAAATTTAAATATATATCTCTCAATCTATATAAATTTAAAGATAAGCTTATGGTGCCAGATTCAGTGCAGAGCTGCAGAAGGGATATCCCCCTTAAAAATGTGTTTTAATTGTACAAATAATCTCATGAGTGATCACGCTGCTGTAATATGAGGAAAGCACTTTATTTGTGCCGTAAATCTTACAAAATCTGTACACAACATTCCATCTCAATCATAATTTATTTTTCAATTGTTTGGGGTTTTTTTCAGTTCCATCACAAGCAGCAGCTCTGTGGCTCTGTTTTCACATCCTCCTTCTCCCTCAGCTAACTGCCCTTACATTATTTACCTACGGTTCAGGTAGGCAAGCACAGTCCCCTTTAAAGGGAAAAAAAAATGCAGTTCATGAATCAACAAAGAACTAGGATTTGATTTTTTTATGGATTGCAATCTACATCTCAGTACATCTAAATTTCAATTAGTCTGTTTAAAAACACTCCTGCAGTCAGTGATGTGTGCTGTTTGCCTGGGCTATCCAGAAAAGAAAAAAAGACAGCAATGATGAAGAAGAGAGAGAGACAGAAATCTATACTCTATTAAATGTATATTACTTTACCTTTAGATTTTAAAATCTAAGAAGTCAAATTAATGATGGATCTGTTTTTCAGAAAAGGTAGCTACCTACAATCATCCTTACACACTGAATTTCAGACAATAATTCCTACATAAAATTCAGGATTTTTTACTTGTTAATGGGGACTTTTTTATTTCATTTCATACAGAAATGTTAATCTTAATTTAAAGTTTCAAGCAATGAAAAATGTAACACATAGCCACAAATAAATTTTTTTCCAAGAGGTAAAATACTCCTATTCTAAAAATCCATCCTATTTTCAAGTTGAATTTGTGCAACTTTGGATCTTCTTCTCCCCAGGTTCCTCCATCATGCTTCAGTGCTGTATAATAACTCATCAAAGTCTGAGTGGTTTTACAACTATTCCAGATTAAAAGGAAATTAAGTAGAATGACAGACAACAGCAGAATATCATTGGATGGTGGGCACCCTCTGATTTTACTACTTACCAATAATTTTTTAGCTAAACTGCACCAAAAACAAAGTGAAAAATAACCAAACCCCTCACACGCAATTCTTCAGAATACCATAGCCTGTCTCTGCCAATATTCACCGAGACATTTTCTCAGGTCAGGTTTTACAGACAGCTTTACTGAGCGAGAATACTCCAACATTTCCCAGGTACAAACTAAGTTCACACTCTGACATCCTGTTGAATATTGCAGCATTTGTCAAGAAATCACGACCACGGCTTCCTTGTGGCAAGGAGAGCAGGTTACGAATGAACCTCTCATGCCATAAAGCACAAGGAGGATCAGATCCTTAAACAGTCAGAATTTCCATTTCACAGCACTTTTTCCCAAGCAAGAAAAGAGTGATAAATTCAATATTTGACCTTAGAATTTGTAGGGCACCAACAAAAGGATATAATCCATCCAACAATATCTTAGATCTATTTTAAAATGAAGTGTTCACGCTTAAGATTGTTTCGAATTTTTTTTTCTGTTACAAAACAACTGAAGTTGTAACTTAAGTGACCAGGTGTGATTGTACAATGTCTGCTCACCAAAAAAAAAAAAATAATAATTTAAACATGACAATTAAAGATGAGAGTTTGAACACAAATGTTATCACTAACTTATAGTCACAAACAATCAACTTTCCATTAGTGGTGTTCATTTATTATTTGTATTAAAGCATTAAAATAGGGGGCAGAAAAAAGCAAATTATTAAGATAAAAGACATTAAAAACTAGATGAAAGAGGGTGAGGAAGAATTGGTCCGTTTATCCAGGCAGACAGACAGACTGGTAGATGGAGGTTCCTGCTGGCTCGTTCATTAAGGTCATCTCATGACCCCTGTGCCACTGAGGAAAAGGCAACAGCTGTTTCCAGTATCAGTGGTAAGAATGATGGAAGTGAATTAATCCACAGATGGAGACCAGCACCTGAAGGGACCAGTCTGGTGAGCAACAACAGCCTTTGCCTGAGAAACACACTTAAATGTTACCAGATGGAACACTAACAGGAGACAGAGGAGAATGAAAAGCTCTGCGCGTCGGGTTGTTGCCACGAAAGCTTAAGGATCGTTTTATTGATAAGGATAACAAAAAGACTGTCTGCCTTGGCATTCCTGAGTTACAATTCATAAACTATCAAACTGGGTAAGATGCCTTAATTAAGAGAAACTAGGTGATTAAATTGCTGAACTGAAAGACTCCACCCAAATAAAAGTGTAAAATAAGATTGCAAGAGAACAGAATTCAGAGATGCAAAAGCCCCATTAAAATCTGAATCCTGATGACATGTTTTTCTGACTGAAGATGCATCAGCTGTTAAGCCAATATGACACTTCATGTTAGTCAAAAGGCTGAAAAGCTGCAATCATGTTTTATTAAAATAACTACACACGCTGGGCTGGGCTGAGGGAGAGTACCAGGATGCCAGAAAACAAGAACAATTAATTTAATATCTCTGAACTCTTACACATAGCATTTCAAACACCAGAATGTAACTGTCCATCTTTATTTGGATGTATTTTCTACACATGGCCTCTGGGTCTTGGGTGAATAACAGACTGCAAGAAACAGAGCTGCACTATCAGAAATGCTGAAAAAATAAAGCTCAAATATATTGAGAGAGCTGGAGAACGGGACAGTAAATATTTGGAGGTCACTGGCCAGTTTCATGTCTCCCTTATGAAGCATAAAACCCACTAAAATAAGGAAAACAAATGCTTGTTGTTAGCGAGCCTGTGTCCTGCAGCCCCATGGGCTGTGTGCAGCTGGTATTGCACCAGGGCAGAGCAGAAACCACCTTTGCCACCCAAAATTGCCACCCGACCCGGCAGAATTTGACAGACAATTTTCACTCTCCCAGTTGACGGCAGATTTCCTCTCTCTGGACATTTTGCCACAGCCAGAAATTCAGGATTAGATCAAATGAGCAGATATGACCACCCTCTTCTGAGAACAGGTATTTGTACAAGTGCCACACTACTCCTTCCTCACCCTCTTCCATCCAGTTTTATTCAGCATAAGCAATTCCAATCCTGTAACAAGCGTGTTCACGTTGCAGAACATATCAGAGGTTTTCCTGGATTTTTGCTCCCTGAAGTGTGCCCCCAAGGTGTCAGCTCTGGGATCATCAGATTAAGAAGTGTGTGTACGCTGCTAAGGTTTTTTTAGTGTTTACATTAAAACCCACATTTTAAAGTAGTTTTAGAACTAAGATGTCAATAGATCTCTAAACTGAGACTCAGAGAAGATTTCAGCCCATTCAAGCAGCCTTCAGTAAGGAAGGTTTACCTACTTTACACATACTTTTGCATTTCAATAGGTTAAAAAAGCTTCACTGCAAAATGAAATTTTGCAGGTCATTTACTGATTATGATTAAATCACCTTCATTTATTACCATACGGAAAATAAGCCACTGTACTCAACATGGGAGGTAATCTTAACTGCTTAGCAATTTATTCAAATACTCAGAAGTGAAAATCATTTCTGGGCTGTTCTTTCATTAATAAGGGCAGATGGATGGCAGTTTGAGATATTATTTAAATATCTTTGAAATATAATTCCTAGTTTATAAAGGTCAAAGAGGTTTCCCTGTTTACATATTCAAACCTGTGCAATATAGAGGAAGATATATTTCAAGATGTGATTCTGTGAGGAGATTCAACTTCTGGGCTAAAATACACATATGCACAGAATCAAATTACAACACAGAGATACAAAGAATTTTTCCTGCCCTATATCCTTTATATTGCAGGTTCCATTAACAGTGAACTTACAAAGTCAAGGCAGCAGAGCGCAGCTGTTCTACAATGCCGAGTACATATCAGGAATATGACACTGTCTTTTTCAAGAAGCACCTTTTATAATTATTTCCAAGAGTTTTCTAAGGGTTCACCAGTCCCAACTGGGAAACAAAGCCTTTCCCACCCTTTCCATGTGGATTCCACAACAGGTGCTTGAGTAAGGGGATTTGGGTGCTGCAAAGTATTTTTATGAAGTATTTTGCCCTTGTAGAAGGTGCCAATTTGTGTAACAGTGTGTTGCAATGAAAAAGAAAATGCTTTCATAATTTCAGAGCATTTTCTCTATTGGATGGGAGCAGGGAGGCAATGTTTAAGTACATCAACTATGTCTCTTTAATTAGGTCATTAATCAGCATCTATGAAAGCTGTTGAGATGCATTTTTTCAAGCCCATATGCTTAAACTTTAGACGAAAATATCTCCTCAGCTCTGAAACCAGTAAAATACTTTTACCATTTCTACCAGAAAAATAATCTGCATACCTACCTATCACTGAAATTCTTCCGTGCACAGTCTTTCTTCAGTGCAGTAGCTGTTCACCTCCAACCTTGGCCTGCTGGAGTCCAAGAATAACCCACAGAGCTCCTTCCCCATACCCCAAGGGGAAGCTCTGCTCTCATCTATAGCGATGTAAATCCCAAGAAATTTATTTACATCAGTGGAGTCACCCAGGGGTCACAGCAAACTATTTAGCTTCCTTTGCTTCATCCTTTTGCTTTATCCATTACTTACATCTTTAAAAAAGCCACATCAGGCACTGTAAACTCAAGTTTTTGCAGCAGAACTCAGGTTCCAAAATTATTTGCAGTTTGAAATGTGGCTTTAGAATAATTCTGCACAAAACCTGTGCTGCAAAAAACCTGTATTGCCTCACAGAAAATAAAATGCCTTCTCACCAGATTATGAGACTGAAAGGGAGCATTCAATTTTCTAAACATAAGCTGTACAACACAGATCACTGAATTTTACCCAGTTTGTTCTGTATCCGGGGCAATCACTCACACATGACTAAGGCATATTTTCCAGAAACAGCTAGTCTTGAAAGATTTGTAATTATCCCTTCTTACAATACTATTGCTGCTGTATATTACTCTAATGTCAACAGAGAACTGGAAACTAAATTCAGCTGCAAATGCCACAAAACTTCACACAGTTCAGAACTCCAAGAACTTGCTTCTTGCTCTGTAAGAAGGATAGTGTGTGTGAACACCACAGAAAAAGTGTGCAGCAGACAAAGAAACCCCCCCTTTGATGACATCAAGCTCTTGGGTGTTTACTTCGAAGGCCTGGAAATGATTCTTAGACATTTTTGGGCCTTTTCTGGGTTGTGTCCCCTTAAAGCGCATCTGGAAAACCAGATTCTGGATTGGGGGGATTTGAATGAGGAGCTACTGGCTAAACTGAGGGAGTCTTTCCTTTCTATTCTTCTACGTAATGCAGAGGCTGTAACTCCTCCTAGCACAGGAAGGGACTGCACATCCCTTCCCCAGCAGGCTGATACATGGGAACCCCAGCTCTCAGCACTACAATCCAAGAAACAGGGAAGATCATAAAATATTACTTAGGTAGAAATTGAATGAGTAATTGGGCATCTCAGCATTCCTGGGACTCCTTGTAGGAGGTGGCAGGGTTATTGAAAAGCAAAAGGAAACATGGGTTAAGAGAGGAAAGCACAGTGAAACTGAAGTGCTTGACAAATAATTATATTGGCAAAAATTGAATAAAATAACAGCATTAAAACAGTCCTATTTTAGCCTGAACTATCACCCCACCAGAATACAAATATTTTCCTGGCACCGATATTATCAATAATTATTTTTCCTGGTGAATTATGACTATGCACCTATGCACTTAACAAAGGATTTCTGGAAAGGGGGAAAAAAAAATCAGCTTTCTTAAGACAGAGGAGGAAAGAAAACTAAGTTAATAAATCATTCTGCCTCAGATCTCTGGAAGATGTGTTAGTGATGATGTTTTACACTTTTGGTAATTTTATAGCTACTGCCTTAACTTATCTACTGTCTGGCACCAAATTTCAATTAGCATTTGAAATTATTCAACCTGTCTACTTAAGTGTGGATGTTTGTCCCTTTTTCTTTCAAAGCAGAGCTTTCCTCCTGGAGACATGTATTGAACAGTTCCTGCCTGACCTATGGATTAATCAGAATTTAAATACTGTATTATTTCAATAGGCACTTCTAATATCTGTGTTTCCTGCCACGAAATGTAATCAGGGAAAATTAATTTATCAGGGGACCTCTGAAGTTTTACCTTCTCCCCCATTGCTATTTGCACTGGGCGACATTCAGATGTAATTCCTTCTGTTCCAAGTGTATCAGGGCTATCCTCCCCCAGACTGCCTCAGAGCAGAAAATGTCACCCACTATTTGGAAGGTACACAAATGTGACATTTTCCCAGTAAAACTGAACTGTGGCAGTCAGCTCAATAGGTTTATCATTGTTAATGAAAACAATTGGAAATACACTGAACATCTTGTTTCATGACTTAAATCAGTCTGTAACTATATTAGAGATGCAAGCCAGTGCTCCAGGACAGATTATCTCCCTGTGAGTCTCTGATGGAGCTCTGCTGTTTGTAAATGCAGCTGGTGCTCGGTGTTGTCAGGTAGGATAATAAACGAGGTACACCTCAGTTCACATCCCTTGCATCGGTTTTCATGTTAATGTTCCTAACCTGTATCATCCTTTCTTTTTCAACATTGATTTTGATCTGGAGGGCACACAAAAAATATTCAGCAGCAGTGCAATGTTTTTATATGCAACTTCAAAAAGTGGTTTTATGCAGCCTGCATTCAGAATGGGCTGCAGCCCACCCTTTGGAAACTCATTATTCAGGTTATCTGGAGACAGAAACAAGGAACACATCGAATCATCTGCGTGGTGAAAGCAGCCCATCTTTTACAATTGGGTTTTGAGTATTTTCCCTGTGAAACAAAGGCCAGATCACAGGGATGAGTTAGAGAAGTGTGTTCTATTTAACTTAACAGTGTCAGGCATATAACGTGCCCTTTATAACTATAGTTTATTTTAACACATATCAAGGAGACAGAAAATTAGTGATCAATGTAGAAGGGAGCATGAGGTTTCATTATAAATTAATGTATGAAGACTCAGATTTCAATGATGAAATGAACATGAATCTTAAAAATTGTCTGTCTTTATGAAACAGATGAAAATTATTACAGTATATAACTTTTTGGTGACATTTTACTGCAAAGGGCATATTGTTACAAAATTTAGCAATGATGTAGCTAACAGAAATACTGCAGGGATAGATAAGATTATTTATGTAACATTATAAAACACAAAACATGGATGTATTTGACTCATTGGGTTGCAGAATGGGAAAAATACTTTGCCCTGCTCAGAAGTGAACCCTCCTGTTAAATCAAGGAGCAGAACAGATGGGATTTACTGGGAGCCAAGATTGCACAGCAATAGTCAAATCCAGTCCATCCAGTTGTGTTCTGGAGAACAAAACATTAATGGAAACAAAAAAGGAAAAAGAAGGAGAATATACAAGAAAGGAGTTTTAGAGAACCTCACTTGGGTATCCCTCTTCAGTGGTGGAGTTTTTTCCCAAAACCAAACTGTCCCTGCAGTGCCATGAAGATGCACTGATACCTGGAATAAAAAATCACGTACTAAAAATGGAACTGAGTAAAAAACATCTGTAAGTAGAGAAACTGCAACACAGAACTGGTGGAAGGCTGCTGCGAAGTACTTCTGCTCCCCAAGCTGGAGCTGGAGAAACTCAGTCCCAGAAGGGGCCCTGGCTTAACATTACTGGAGGCCTGGAATTAAATTCAGATTCTGGAAAATTTCTAAGATGGAAAGAACACATACACTGATTGATTGATTACATATAGACTTGATTGACTCATAGGAACTAATCTCTAGAATACAGAAAGCTCAGAGTTAACAGAAACAAAAATTTGTCATAAAAATACAATCTGTATCAGCTCAATGAATCTCAGCTATACAATCTTTAAAAAAAAATAATAAATCCCACACATCAAGATCAGAATGACTTGTATGCATAAAATTTGGGCAAACACAACTGGACACATTTTTCTAATGCAAATGTGATGGACAAAATAGATTTTCACACAAAACTAAGGTCAAAATTAGGTTTATCTTGGAACTAAAACTTCAGTCTTACCTAAGAAAATATTTTCCCATATGTAAGTTTTCAACACTATTCTCACTAGAATTGCATAACTGAGTTCAGATTAAAATTACTTGCTATCTTTAATTAATTGAACCTGTATTCCATCTTCATCTTGTTTCTCTTCCCTTGTCCTTCCTTCCTACCTTGCCAGGATAAACCATTCTGTTACATTTGCAAGCTCCAACTCGACTCATACCACTGTGATTTCCTTTAAACAAACAAAAAGACAATAAAGGAAAGAAAAACAGTGAGAAACACCTGCAAACTATTATAAATTCTGAACCCACCCACACAGCCTGTAAGTTATAAGTAAATGAAAGTAAGAAGATTCAAAGAGAGAAACCAAGTGGGTTTGGGGTTCTTTTTTTTCCTCTAGAAATACTGGCAAACAGATGATACTAAAATATCTAAGAAAATATTTTTATACTTTTTGGTTGTGCACAAACAACAATTTCTATTTCCTTCTTGGACTAGGGATGGTTCAGTACCATCTCTGTTATCTGAGATGTTCATAATGGGCTAAATCTTGACTGGATGATGGTACATAACCTCAGGACTGTGCCAACCACATTCCCCAGCAAAGAGCCTTGGGATTTATGATTTTCCTGGATGGCCAGTTTTACCACACTGATATTTGTTTTGTTTATCAGACCAAAGAGTTTCTCACTTCCTTTATACAACTGAGAAAACTGGTCAAACAGTGCAGGCAATTCCATTTTGCTTAAACTTGAGACACCTTTGTTTTGTAATAAATTATTATTCATGATAATATGTGAAAAATTTATTTTGGAGAAAACAGAAAACAAAAGTTATAAGCTCTCTTCTATACAAATACCTCACAAAGATCTTCTGTACTGAAGCAGTTCTACAAGCTTCCATCAAAACTAATTTTCTTAGGAGCAGAAATTAACATTGCTCAGCTACAAACTACATTCTAATGGTTAACCAGAAGTTAAAAACACCAGAGGTGGTATCATGGCTCTCTTTCATCCAAAAGAATTTTGCTCTGGACATGGTAAGCCAGATTTTCACCCAGTAAATACATAAAGCATTGAAAGTAATCTCAATTATTTTTCCCTGGAAATAGACATAAAGAATAATAAATTCAGTTTAGTACATTAAGATTTACTATTTCATTTTTACGACTGATCTATCAGCATTCTGTAAAGCTGAGCATCTCACTGAGATGTCAGTGTAAAAAAAATGTACTTGAGTATTAAAACACTTATCACTGTAACTGAACACAACCCAAGTAAATTAATTAACTCCATTGCCACAAAACATACTGGAAGAAGTTCAAAATTAGAAAACACAGGATAATTTTAAAGGCACATATTTGCCTTACTGTTTAGCTGGATAAAATTTAACATAGCTGTGCTTTCACTTACTATATGTAATAATAAAGGCACAGTAGAAATACTGTAAAGGTAAGGGGATGGTGCAGCATTTGCCTTAATGTAAAATAAACAAAGGAGGCGCTTATGTAATTTGAATGCCAAGAATTACAGTCTGAGCCTGGCCACAGAGAAAAAGTGTATTGAACAATATACTGAAAGTATACAAAAGTACCTGAAATATCCATTTTAAAAGAAATCTAAAGAGTGTCATGAACAAAGGAGCCATCCTTTAAGTTTTTTGCTCTGAGCTTTCATCAGATTAATAGATAGATAGATAGATAGATAAGTGTTACTTTGCATATAAAATTGTCAGCCTAAGAGCATTCTGAATTAGGACCACGCAATGTAACTTAGAGCAATAAGTAAGCCAGAATCACATGGCTTAATATATATTACAACCAATACTACTGAGTATTTACTACCATTATTTAACTTTATTACTGTCTTCTCTTTGTGCTTTTGTTTTATACTAAAGGATTTACTTATTTATTAATTCTTTTATTTATTTATTTACTCAGGAGTGCTATCTAGGAAGTCAGTCCTCTTTGCACTTGGACGGGAAGAACCTGTGAAGCCACAGGTTTATATTAAAGCATCAAAGTTCATTGTATGAGTTCACCACCTGCCTCTTGCATTTTAAATTAACTACTGACTCAGACATAAATCACTACAAGTTTCTAAAGTTTCCAAATTATTGTCTAAAAAATGAATTTAAAATCCAAACTGTAAGCAAAGCAGCAGCTCAGCCACAGGAACAGCTGTGACTTTTGCACTTTATTTTGCTGCAGAAGTGAGCAATGAAGATTTTTTGCCTTTTCTTTTATACCCCTGTTACACCTTTTTTACAACTCCTGTGTTCCTAGTGCTTTTTGCCTACATTCTTAGACTTACTTGTCAAGCTAAGAGACTAAACATTTTAGAAGCTTCATAGTTAGGGATCAGTGTGCCCCAGACCCCAAGGTCCTCTCCAGAACACATTCTGTAAACCAAGGTAGAACCATCCAGGGGAAGGTTCCTTGGGGAGGGGGGCTCACTAGAGCCTCTCACTGGGGAATTTTTGATAGATATGCTAATTAGTAACACCTATAATGTTATACCAGATCTTTTGTGGGTGTGCATTGCAGTGTGCATTTCGGTGCATTTGAGCAGGACGTGTGCACCTAAGGATCCTTAAAACAAATACCAAGGTAAAATCCCTTTTCCCCTTCTAACTGTGTTTGACTCTTGATTTTAAGACCAGGAAAAGGCATCAGAAGGAGATCCCTCTTTGGGACCTTGGCTTTCCCAAAGTGTATTGGCTGTTAAAACCCACCACACACAAACAGAGCAGCAAATTTTATTACGTCAAAAAGTGTTCACCGCCACAAACCACGAAGATAGGATCTTGGTGCTAGTAGCAGAGCAAAAAAAGACTTTTCACATAGACCACAAGTTTGACCAAGACAGAACAAGCTCTGGCAGGGAGGGACGCACTGGCTGTCCGCAAGTCCAAAGGTGCTGCTCAAGTGAACACAACAAATACGCCAACAAAACTCCACTAAACTACTCGAGAAGAGGAAGCAAGGAAGCTCAAGCAGATTACTAAAAAACAGCTGATCAGAGCTACTGGAGGTTGCAGTGCTTTTCTTTAAAGCATTCTTAATATTTGCTGACCTAAAGTACTAATGGTGTACTAAAATCTGCTTAGGAGAAATAAAAACACTGTAACGTTATGATGACCAAAAAAAAAGTACTAATAGCAAGTCCAGATAACAACTTGCATGCAATTTCCATTGTGTACATGCATTTATGAGGTGGTTATACACACTGTGTGCACACCAGTAATAACGAAGCCTGTGCTTCAAATGCTCTGTAGCAGCACACTTTGTGTAATAGCACAAGTAAAATAACATTTTCACTTATTCTTTGAATCACTTATATTTTCTACCTGCAGCCAGTCATCTACTGTACTAATACAGCACTGCTTGCTTAAAATAAATACGTGCACATCATATGTGCATGTGTTGGATATACATGTTTAGGTGTACAGACAGCATATAGGCATGGACAGAGACATATATGTATAAAAATAAATTTTATAAGAAAGTGAATAAAAAATAAGGTTTTCTACAACTTTGTTAAGAGACTATTTTTAGCCTCCATGACTTACTGAATATAGGGAAGCTCAATTCCGTGGTTGAAGGATTTTGTACCATCCTACTCTCCTGTCTGTATCCCCTCCCCTCACTGAAAACATTTTCTGCCAGGCTGATGCCTGCGTTTACATGTACAAATTTTATATGTATGTATCCATGTGTATCCACAGCCATAAAAAACAGTACCTGAAAGAAATTCCTTGAAAGCTGCAAGGTTTCCATTTTCATTTTTTTGCTTTGTTTGAAGCCTGTATTTCTTTGGACAGTTTACTTACTTAATGCATTTCAGGAAATACTTGTCCAGGCTATTAACCCCAGAGCCATCCCAGGCAGGACAAATTGTGTGTGCTTCATGATTCTTTATTTGTGAAATATCATCCACTTTTAATGTAACAGATCCCACAAGAGATGTTACCAGGGCCTGAGCTCTCTTGCAGAGAGCAATCTGACTGGGATGTTTGACCCAGGACTTCTACAAGGCTTGTGCCACCTCCCTGACCTGTGCTGCTGCCGGGGGCCTGAGCAGTTCTGCCTGTGCCTCCATGGAATAAATCTGCAATGGTGATTATTCCATGCTTGAGCCACCTGTCCTAATGAATAACGCTTCCTGTGTAGCTGTTCCCAGATATTGGAGTTGGCTACTCAAGCTTGAAAGACAAGTGGAGAAATTAATAACTGGCGCACGAGCTCCTTAAGTGGCACGGGGGAAAAAGAGGGAAAGAGGAATTCGCTGCTGTGGTTTTCCTACAGCCCTGGAAAGGGATTTGTGAGTGTCAGAAGCCCTGCATCAGCATGAACCTGTGCAGACACACAGGAGAGCAGTACAACTGCATTTTGGCTTAAATTATGAGTCATTGAACACTGATTATAATTTTACTTCAAATTTCTGAAACAGAGAGAGGCAGAGACTTAAAAACTGATGAGAGCAAAGTTACATGAGTTATTTAGTACTTGAAGAAAACAACTGTCCCTCCATCCTGATCCAATACAACACCAGCATCACATTTCCTCAGTTATTATTTTTAAAACCATAAATTTTCCAGTACATGTGTTTGTATATTTCTTAGCTTTTTGAGTTAGCACTATTTATAAAGGAACACTGGTGAATACACACTAAATGCCTTTGCCAGTCATTTCCATCAACAGATCCTTCTGAGCCAAACAAACTGATAGTTTGGGAGCTTTTGCTACTTTTTTGCCAAACAGCACTGGATTGATTTGTTGAATTCTGTAACACAAACATGCTTAATAGCAAACAATGTCAAAGAAACACACATTTCAACGGCCTCTGGAAACTTCAAAATGTGCTTTTCCTGTGTTTGAAGTTGAAACAAGCAAGCAATACTGTTGTCTTCTTAATTTGTTGATTTTGGTTTTCATCCAGACTTGCAAAGACCAATCCAGTGACATGCATAAAAACAGAATTCATTTGTTCAGCAACTTCTCCAGCCAACTCTGTGTTACACACAAAGATAAATCTGTTAATGCTATTGTATATTGAAGATGCTTCTCTATTGTACTTATCTGCTGTGTCACTAAAAGTTATCTGCATGGAGACTTAATAACACCCTTAAATGAAATTCAAATGGATGTTAAGCATACATATAATGTATTCTTATATCCACTATCTGTGTGTTTCGAGTTTTTAATTCAAAGTGACTGATTGCTGATGAAACTGAGTTAGCTAGTAGGTTTGTAGGAGTACTATCAGTCACTCTGCAAATTATTGCATCAAAGAAAAAGCCAGAAGTACAGACACTTCATTTACACCGGGCTCTCCTCACCACCAGAGCTGGCTTGCACATCTCATCTCTCCTGCTCAAATACTTGGAAAACAAAAAGCATCTGCTCTCTAGTTTTAGTTGGATAGTTGAACACATAGGGCAGGATAAAACTGTATGTTTGCTTTTCAACCCTGCTTACAATGATAGACCCTCTCTTTAAGTGCTTCCATTCTCAGCATTTATTACAACCAGAGACCAGTACCTGCAATCTTCTGAGCACCTCCAGCAACTTCTTTTTTATAAAAATGTGATACCATTGATATAATACAAAAACTACTGATCCATTCTACTTCAGGAAACACTGCTGCACCCATGGCCCCACCTCCCAGCTCTGTTCTTCCACCACTTACAATGACAGTTCAAAATTATATCAAATGTCACTTGATTTCCCTGAGCAGCTCTCTGCCAAATTTAAATTCCTGCAGGTATTGCTACAGAAAAAAATTCTAAAATTACTCACTGCATACAACTGTTTTTCTGTTCCAATGTCCTGCAGATCCACTCAAACCAGTGAAGCTTCTCCAATTTACATGGCTGAGAATTAAGCACACTCCTTTCAGGAGCCAACACTCCCTGTCAGAGCAGGGCAGCTGGGCAGCCAAGGCTTTTGAACCTTATACAGCTGTGTTCTGTACTGCCACAGAACCCCAAACATTACCGCTGTTACACAATTTCTATTTATTTCTTTGTTATTGTTGTCCTGGGCTGTGGAAGGAGCTTTTCTAAAGGCCCTGTTGTGATGGACATATCACACCAAGAGCAACAATTCTGATGCTGTAGTCTATGAGCAGATTAACTTGCTTTACTTCTTCCTTTCTCATTCCTTTTTCATGTTTTTGATTTACTGAAAAACTGTTTCAGGGAGAAAAAACAAGGATCTCCCCCAAAATCCCAACTGTGGGAATGTTTGCTTTTTTTGGCAGCACTAATATTTATCCCATACTTACTAGGAATTCTCCCCTGTGCTAAGAATGTCGGTCTTACAGCTCAAAGATCTAAACATGAAGCATTTTATCAGTATTCTGTTTATTTCCCCTCTCTATGCAACTTCAGAGCAGTTAGGAAAAAGAAAACATTAAAACAAAAATCACCGCCTTTGAGTGTCTGTGAAAATTTATGTACTAAAAAGCAGCTGTAAAATTTTTAATGTTTAAATTAATGTTTTATGTTTACAATAAAAACTCTCCAGCCATGAAGGGCTTTTAAAAGCTACATGCTAAATACAAGCAAAACCAAAGCAAACAATAACACTCCCATGAAGCCCAGCTTCAACACACAAAATGGCAAATAAGACTTTTGTGCAGACTTTCTAAGTTTTCCTGTCTTTTTCTGAAAAAAAAAAAAAAACCCTTAGCAATGTCAAAGCCACAAAAAAGAGCTGGTTATAATGTGAAGGCAAAAACCTTATAATTCCTTAATAATAGATTTTTCTGCAATTCTGAATGTATTTGTGATGGTCTGGTTTACTTTTTTTACTTGAATTGTGTTATAAATAAAACAGCTTCTCTCCTCCCCCTCTTCTGCCAGCTGTAAGCACTCTGTCCTCCAATAAAGGTTGAAACAAATGAATAGGTTTAAAAGAGACCATTATGCACTTGCTAGTGCAGAGTGAGGAGATGAAATGTTGCCAAATCATTCTCCTTTTAAAATCAAAAGGAATTGTTGTTATTGGATTCAATGGGAGTATAATTAGGTTCTAAACTCACACACTTTCTTGACAATGTGGGTTTCTTTGCCTCTTTCATTCCTGTTTCCCTCTCAGATATGGAGAAGTCTCGCTGTTCCAAAGTGCTCTCAGTCTGAGCAGCATTTTAGCCATTTCTCCCCTGAAATGCTTGTGACACAGCCCAGAGAAGGCAGAGTGAGCACAAACAACCACAGTTACCTATCCTGAAATTCATCTGTAAGTTACCAGGAGAAACAGCACAGCCCATCACCCAGCAGACATCTAAAGCCTTGATCTCCTATGTTCCCTGTCCACCCTCACACCTCCCCAGTGACCCAGTCAGAGCAACCCCACATGCTGAGCCACCTTTTCCATCTGCAGCCCAGTTTGGTTTTGCAGGTCCCACTGCAGGGAAGCTGACTAAGCCCAAATATATTTAGGTTGAATCAGATATAAATCTGTCCCACAACTCGAAATTATTTTCAAAACCCCTGTCAAAGTAATTCCAAAAGGACGATATAAATAACTTCCCTTTGTAAGGTTCACATAAGGAGGACCCAGCATTTACCATATCTGAATGTTGGACTCCAAACCAGTCACTGTGAAATCTTGAGTCCACTCCCAGCAACCTCTCAATGAAAGTTATATATGACTTTATATACTTGCCTTTATAAACAGTGCACTGAACAACAACAAAAACTTATAAAGCCACATCATCCCCCAAAGTCTGAGAATTCAGAGTCATGTTTTTCAATCTTTTCTACCATGCACAGATCCTATGCAAATAGTTTTAAACCTTATCCACAGTGCTCCTTCATAAATTAATTTGTCAGCCTTTACTTTGTTCCAAAAGATGGGATGCAAGAGCAGTCTTTTAACTGTTTCTTGGTTAGAGGCAGTTAAAAAAATTACTTCACAGCATTTAAAACACTGAATATCCTTTTTTCTATTTTCTAGAAACAGGGAGAAAAAAAAACCAAACACCAAAAGCAATTCTTCATTTTCTCTCTTTTTGGTTTGCAATAGAAAATTTTTCTCATGTCAACTATATTTTTTAAGTACACATAACTCAAAAAAATTAGAGACAGAGAGTATAAACAATAACGTACAAGCTTCAGCGTTCATTTGGGTAAGTGAATTAAAATTTACTGTAGGTGATAACAGTGATTTCACCTTCCTATAGTTTAAAGGCAGTTGTTCCACTCAACACAACCAAGGTGACCTTAGAAAAGGCCAATCCTGCCTGGTAAGTACCTTGCAGGAATAATGGGCAGAGTTGTTTGCAGAAGGCATGGACACAGCTTCCAGCTTCGAGTATTTCCAATACTTGTCAATGCTGTTAAACTTAGGAGTTGAATGATTTGAAGGCATCACTTTCCATTCTGATAAAACAGTTACCAGAACTTAAAGCACTGAGACCTGAAGTTCTTAAGGTTCCTCTCTTCAAGGACGTGGGAAAGATTTAAAAATGTGTGTGCTTATAAAATGTATAAATGCACATACAGACAGGGAAACATTTCAACAAGTTTCTGCAGAGAACTTATCAAATTCTTACTATGAAGACCTTGAAAGAGGGTTTCTGAGAACTCTTTATAGAGAACTATACAGAAATTCTGCCCAAATCCATCCCAGTGGAGATGGGTCTGGAGAATATCCAGGTCCTAAATATAGTTTTTCTGGAAGACATCTCATACCTGTTTAGAAAGTGAGGCAGCACTACTGCAGTGACAGTGATTTTGTACATTTATTTAAATTATTTCCAAGATGCTCTTCACATATTTAGCACAATCATCTCAAGATTTGCATGACTAGATTTTTTGAGACTCTCTGTGCTCAGCTCTTCCTTCAGCCTTTGTATATCCACAATTAATTTGCCCATAATAACAGTTAATCATTTTTTAAACATGCCAAATATAAACTGCTCTTCATTAGATGAGATATTCCTACTGCTGAATATTTGCTGAAAACAGATGAGGAGTTCAGACATTTTATTAGGTCACATTAGGGCTGTGATAAGCAAGCCAATTACATTACATTACATGTCAGAGAAAGGAAGATAACTTAGTTTTAAAGCAAACCAAGGGGGAAAATTTTTTACATTTTCATTTAGTTTTCCCAAATTTGGAACCCTTCATGCAAGTTTCTTCTACAATTTGTAGAAGCTTCCACTTGTGCTGAATACAGTTTGACAGAAACAGGATCTACGGACTGAGAGCATCAGGAATAGAATCACAGAGAGCATTCCCAAACACCCCATTACTGGGGATGAAGGAGCAGCAGCCCTTTTGTACCCAGCGAGGGTACAAAGCTAAGGGTAGTAAAAAGATACAAGAAGCAGTGACATTTTAAAAGAAACTATTCCTCTATGGCCTTGTCCATAGCCATAACTCTAGAAAAGAGCTCCTTGTCTAACGCGCCCTCCAGGATTAAGAAGGCACAGATATCATGCTATATATTAAAATTAGTATTTCTTGGCCTTGAATAGGTTCAGATCGGGCTCCTCATGTCCTGGACATGATTCAAATAAGCAACTTCTCCACTGGGTAATTTAACCTGCACGTGTGCCTGGTAGCTAAGATTTACTACCTCATCATTTCAGTGAAAATTTACAAAATTAGGTTTGGACAGAGGAGGGAACACCAGCAGCAGATGCAGCACCATGATATTATAATGGGGATGTGAAACAAATTTGAATAGAGTAATTCCTAACTACTATTTATCTGTAGATTAAAAACAAATAGGCACAATTAAACCCCAGGGACAGCAGTAAGACTACCTGCACTTTCTGAAACCTCCCGACAGCAATAACTTCAGAGTACAAATGGGATATTTTTACTTTTTTAAAGAAGGAATTTGACAAGAATGCTACATGAAAAGCCTGAAAACAGTTAAAAATTTCTTTACCTATCTTTAGAATTATCATTAATAACAGTGTCTGAATTACACATGGAGCTTTTATCATACAGTGCATTCAAAAAGAGTTCAATATTGCTGTCTCCCACTACAAACTAAAAAAAAAAGATAGATGTGGAGATGAATTGATTGTACAAGATATCTGGCAGCAAATCTGGGGAAAAATTACAATTATCCTGTTCTTTAGCATTAATAAGGAAGCACTGAGTAGTCCAGCTTTAAGACTGTTTGCCTCCCAATATCCCCAGTAATGTCCTGTACTCGTCCTAAGAGTTCCCAAAAGTAAAGAAGACCTAAATGGCATTTCATTTTCCTCCTTCCATTTTATATTCCCAAGATGTACCAAAAAGGAGCTGCCACGGTCAGTGGTGACTCAGAGTATTTTGATACAGTTTGGATTGCCTCCTGGAAACAAAAGTGTGGCCTTAGTTTGAACAGTATATAGGAAACGTGAAAGAAAATTCTGGAGAATCAGTCAAATTTTCAGTCTACAAGCACATTTTAAATTACCATTTTTACACAAGCCACCTAGATACAATCCAGGCTCCACTGCTGGAGAAAGTTTGCACTACTTTACTCTCAACATACAAGGATTTTCTGGAGTTTCTCTCTCTCTCTCTGCCTCTATCTAAGGTATTTGAGTTGGCCCTAGGAGGGGGACATTTTGCCCTTATGCTGTTCACTGCTTTAATCAGCTATCCTCGAGAATGGGAGGGCACCAGATCACTGTGCCAGTTACCCTCCCAAATCTCTAATTAATGTTGACAGTAAAATATTGGCCACAGCATTAACCACCCGATAAGAGACAGCACTCCTGAGGCTTGCACATCCAATCAAGTGGGTTTCACTAAAAAGTGTCTCATTACCAACAATACCAGACAATTGCAACATTTTCTTAAATTAGCACTAAAATAGAGATGACTCACTTTGTACTGTTATAGATGGTGATTTGTCTCTCTTCCCTCCATTTCATTCCCTCCCACCGTCCCTCAATCAGATGTAAAACTTCCTTTTTCTGCAATGGGAGGAGAGAGAGACAAAAAACCAACACCAAAATCTCAACAACTCTGTATTTAGGGTAAGCCACTCTGCAGCATCACAGCTTATGAGCTCCAAATATAGATGCACTCATCAACTCCTCCAAGCAGTTGCATGGCCTACAGTTCCTTCAGCCCTGAGGCACACCGAAATTTGTACCTGTGAGAGAGAAACCCTGTGGCCAAAAATGCAGTTAAAGTTTGGTTCTTCCCATAGCTTCCAAAGAATTGGGTTTATTTCAGTTCCCTGCAGTGCAGTGCACAGTGTCAGTCTATTTACAGCACTATTTACATTAATGCCTGATCCAGCAATCATCCTGCAAATATATCAGAACTGTTTCAGGGATAAAAAGGAAGAACATAGTTTTGCAGCAACACAGTGTTAAAAAGCAAAGTGATTCCTTGCTCTGAGAATGTCTTTGCAATAAAATTCATGGGTTTAGATTGCAATATTCTGATAGGACACATACATCACAATAAAAAGTCCCCACAGTCCCCACAAACACACAAGCTTCCCAAGTCCAAAGTAGCCCAAGTCCCAGGCACCTCATCAGGGCAAACCTCAAGTTTACTTAGAGAAGGAAATTGTTTCCCAGGACACTCTACTCCTACCAAAACTTCCAGGTGGTCCCTCTTTCCTCCATAACTTGCCAGTCTCCTCACCCACTGTATGTCTCTGCTGGCATTACAGATACAATTGTATTTAAATAAAGCAAGCACAGCATCTTCATCTAAATGTTAAGGAAATATTTATCAGCACAAAGGCAGTCTCAACCCATACAGTGTTTACAATGGTTTTTATCTTCAGGCTACATTAGGATTTGCTGTGAAATGGTATTTGCAATGACTTGTGAATCACTGCCAAATGTGGTTGCACCAACCATATTGCAAAGCTTTGCACAGCAGTAATCACGGGGTATGTCTGACACTGGGAGCAATTGGTACAGAAGAGCAGTAAAAAAAGATGGTCTGTTCTTTTCTCACTTAATCCCTTCTGTTGAGGCACTCCTAAAATTCAGAATAAAATATGAACTAAGATAACAGATGCCCTTAATGAGGCCCTCTGTTACTCTACTCAAGCATCTCTGAAAAAATAAAATATATAGATGCTGTTTCAGCAACTAAGACACAGAATTAGTAGGGAGCAGAAAGTTTGTGATTCTTTGGGGCAGAGGGTTATCTCACACAAAAAGGAATAGTTGGTGAGCTTGGAGGCACTGATACAAGTTGCAGAATGCTAAGATATCATCTGCCTTCATTTCGCAGCACACTTCTCAGGATACCAAACCCCACTCTCTTCCTTAAAACTGGAGGTAAATAAATAACTGTAACTAAATAGATTAAAAACATGCAAAGGCAATTTCTGCCTTATGAGAAAACATACATGTAAAGAGATTTTAATGCAGAAAATCGCTGCTCCTTGTTTAAGGGAAACATTCTCACTCAATCTGATAATTACACCTAGCTCATCCTCAAATGCATAAACACAGAATACTGGATCTGATAAAAAAGTGCAAAATCGATCTCATACACTTTTAATTGTACAAACCAAAACAAACAAATCACTCTAAAGACCCTAAAAGATCTCTCCAACATCTATTAAAGTCCTCTAAGACTCAAAAATCTTCATATTTAACAGCATTTTGGCAGCTATGTATGATCCACAGAACATTTATGGCGATGTCCACTTGTGATGCACAGCTACAAAGTGGCATTTCTAATTAGCCCAGTATAAAAGGCATTTGAACATGCTGAATACTACCTGAGCCCTAGTAACCTGCATCTCAGTTTTTTCACAAGATTATGCAGTGGTGATAAACCCAGCTTTGCAAAGCACAAAATCTTTCATCTGACAGCAAACATTATTTGGCATTTGCTTATTGCTCTAGGAAAAAAGATTCATCAATGATTAATTTTAAGAAATAAAGATTTATACTCAGTGCATTTCCTGAGAATAAAATATAAATCTAAAGTTGCTTTATAGGTCTTCTTTATAGCAGATGTTTATTGTTTTCAAAAGAAATTAATTACTGTATTGAATAGAAAAATATTACAAACTAACTAGCTTGTAACACAGCTGGAGAAACCTCATACACTAATTCCTGAATAATTAAAATGCACTGATTTCTGGTATAGCATCACCTTTTAATATCACTAAGCTACTCTCTGTACTTTTATGTGGTCAGATCTCATTTTGATCCAAGGTCCAATCTGAACTACCTTCAGTTGTCTCTCTTTACAGCATCTTATTCATAAATATTGCATATGTTCCTATATTCCTCTAAAACAAGAGATGATAGACTAGTGAGAGACTCAGAACTGGTTGCTGGGGATTTACAGATAAGAATAAAATGCAAAGAATCATTTTAAAATTCAGTGTGGAGGGCAATGATTTTAAGTTCAAAATTGCCATCAACAATTACCACTTATTTAAGTAAAACAAGAGATGTATCAAACAATGTCTCAAAAGAATTGTGTGTGTGTGTGTCACTCCTACGTTGACAAAAAACCCATTTTTAATCTTCTTACATCACATATCACAGGAGGTCTCTATTCACTTCAGTACAGTAGGAGAGAAAAGGGGGAAGTTATACATTTTCAGGCACTAACAATTTAAAATTAAGACAAGAACAAATATTGTTAGTAAAAGCAAAAAACAGTGAGGAAAGCACCTCAGCTTGTGGAATAACAATATTGTTAAATAGAAATGGTTTTTTTCTGAACACAGTCATTTTATAAAATGTACAGTAAAGCTTTTATATGTAAATTACTCAAACTCAGAAACCTTTCACTTCAAATTGAATTGAGAATCACTTGAAGAAGAACACTTTAGTGAAAACATGCTTAAAATGAACAAAATCAAGAACAACTAAGGTGCACATGCAGTATTTCACTAAAAAAAAAAAAACCTGTAAATAAATATTTGATTGATGCACTGCTAACAAAAAAGGACAAAAAAATTTGGCTTCAAATATATTTAGATAGCCTCTTAATACATGCACCTGCTTTTTCTTTGAAACTGATTATATTTGTTAAACTATGTGTATTGCCACTACATACATAACTGTGTTACATGAATGATTAAAGCCACTACAATAGAACTACATTATACAAATGATCACATTACCACATTTAAAAGCTCCCTTCACTAACATAATACAATAATGCAATTTTCCCTCAACTTTTGAACTAAAAGTCATATGATACCATCACTCAGTTTAACTTGCCAACATCCCTTACAATAATCCAATCATATCTGATGGTCAAACTTGAACAACTGTTCTGTACCAAACCATCATACCTGGTACTCCATGAAGGTACTTTAGGCTGGGAACTGTGTTTACAAATCCCACATGGATTTTAAAAGTTATATACGAAGCAACTGCCATATCTGTTGTTTTTACCAGCTTACAAATGTATTTATCTTCATGTTTTCTAGCAAACCTGGGCATCTCTAATCATGTCCTGCCTGGAAAAGCCAATTGACACAGACCATGTTATTGGAATGCCAACCTTATATTTTTATTTTTGGTATAAATTCCTGGTAATTTAAGTACTTTGACAAAACTTACTGCAATCCTTATGTTTCTATTTGATTCTCTGTGACTGTGTTTTCACTCAACTGCTACACCCAGGCCACGTACAGATAATGTCTCATGGCACTCTCACTGCTGATAAAGGGGATGAGGTGGCACACTGAGGTACCTGACCACGGATAAATAAAACAAGAGCTAATCATTGGGCGAATATGAAGGAAAAGCAAGGCTAACCTCAAGAAGAAAATATAGCCCTTACCAGCAATTATCTTACATGGAGTTTAATAAAACTCTTCTGCCACAGTAACAAAAGAATAATCTCTTTGTAAGGCTGTGCCCTTAGTAAAATTACTTTGAATTCTGTTATTGATTGCATGCTTCCTCCTGTAAAAATATGGAAATCTGATTTTATTCCATGCTTGTAGGGTAATTCTCCCTAAGGATTTGAATATGGCTACCAGTTACTGGAAGAGCCAGGGAGACATTTGTCCTATAGCAAAACTTGGGCCTTAGTTTATGAGTCTGTGAGGACAGCAGGTAAATTTAAGCAGTGATCAATAAAAGAAACTGGTCCTGCTGGCCTTTGTAAACTAAATAGCGATCTTCCCCACATCACCTAAGTCAGGCTTGCAAAACTAATTCTAACTAAAAAGATTAAGACATCAGGCATTAAAAATGGATCTGGGGCCAATTAAACTGTAAGTGCAATGTACAATTCCCATAGTGTGAGATCTCCTCACCTGTATTTCCCACCAAGAATGACAATAATGAAAAACCCAAACCAAAATATAACCTGGTGATATTTCCTCAGTTATCAAAGAGAAGTACTCACCTGGGGTGAGTGAATAAGGAGAATTTTGAAAGATAGTATTATTACAACTATAAGCCAAAAACTAAAATGTTATTATATCCCTTGCTAACTGATATTTCAGCTATTAATGCTGAACTCCATCTAACTTACCTGAATGCTTTTCTCCCTCTCTATTGCTAAATGTGTGTACAATACCATGAAGGAGACTTAGGTATATTGCAAAGGTTATATTTTAAGATGATATTGGATGCCTGCATTTGACTTTTTAAATCTTCCTCACTCTACTTCAGAAAAGGAATCAAAAATCCATGTGGTTTTGCCACACTACATCTTTTGGTGAAAGCAGATGGGTATTTTTAGCATGAAAAATGACTTATGAATTTTTGAACATTTATTAAAAGCAATACTGCGGAACATTTCAGGAAACACAACCCACCAGAAATCCATTCGTGTTTACATCTAAAAAAATAGTATTTTTCTCCCCTGAGTAAAATGATGTATCTAATGACAGCAGACTTAAATGCTGAAAGCGCTTTCAATGCTTTCAATCATTCTTGTACTTGGTGCTATTTCACTTGTGTGTACAGTGGGTGAACATGCAGTTCAAGTTGCTAATGAAACAACTCTGAGTTAACACTTAGTTTGATTTTTTTGAAGATAATATTGTCAAAATCTTCCTACCAACATTATTACAAATGACTCTTCCCAAGTCATGTACATCTGGGCTGTGGCTGGGTGTCCTTTCTTAGAGAAGGACAAGAAAGGAAAGCGTTTCATTTCTGTAGGAAAAAGTATCATTTGCTCAATATAGTCACACATTGCAGGCATTTACAAATAGGAATGAGACTTCAGTGTTGGTCTTTTCCAGTGACAAAGACAAAACCTTTTAGACAAAAGTCTGTCTGAGAAAGGAAGATTTTTTAGTTCACAGGTGCCCAGTTCCCTTAAGGCAGTTCAATCCAGGAGCTGCCTTTCCCTTTAGTGATGGTTGACACCACAGAAGAAGAAACAGACGTGGATTCTTCAGTTCCTTCTGATAAAATGCTGTATTTTTTAACTTTATTACCTAAAAGAAATAGTGTTCTGTTTTACATTCTTTATACATGACTTTCTCAGGCTTGCTTCAGGAAAAAATCTTTTGGAATTGTGTAAACGGTCAGAATACAGATATTCCACATAATTTGCTATGACATGTAGGAGATATAAGGCCAAGTTAAGCCAGGATACTAACAACAAAATTAGGAAGCAGAAACAATTATAACTAATAAGTTAAAGAATTGTACCCAGGAATAGAGTGACATAAATGAAGGAACACTGACCAACATCACTTTTCTTCCCTTTCCCACACTAACTTACCACATCTTACCTATAGTTTTTGCTCCAGATCTTACTATAGTTACTACTATTACTGAAGAATTTAGGAGGTTAAGTCATGAATCAGGGCCCCATTGTGCTATCAGCTCAACAGACACTGACAACAGATGGTAAGTGCTCCAGGACATCCTTAAATGCATTGTTCCCAGTGTATTTTCTATTCTTCCTACTATTTGAATATACAAATATTTAAAACACAGAGGTATTTATAAGAATTATAGTATTCCTGTAACTTTCTGCATCAGAAGCAGATTAGATAATAATACAAACGCTGTAAGAAATGTGATAATTCAGTCTCTGTTTACCAATGATAATTCTGATAACACAAGAAAACAAATTTAGGATACTAAGGCAAAACAAGCAGGTTTTTTTTCCTGAAAATAACCTAAAGAGAAAACTTCATAAAAATTTGAGCAAATCACTGAGCAGCAGCACAGCAGTCCTGGCACTACACAGATTAAAAGACCCCCAAAAGGGGCAGTGCCACCTTTCGCCTGTGACACAGCCACAGGGGCTCAGCGCCCACCAGTCCCCACAGAGCAGTGGTGAGTGAGTTGTTGTAATGAAGAGCAGAGGTATACAGCCTTTATCAGATGAGAGGGGATTTGTCAGAGATTAATAGAATTCCATTGTAATATCCATATCTCACAAAGGCATACTCTGACAGGGTCCAATTACTTTCAACAAGCTGGGCCTGCTACATGGACCCTCTGAACCGGAATGGCCCTCCAATCTGTATGCTTTCGTTCAGACAGATAACACCAACGTGTTTCTCTCTGTGATCACTGCCTAACTTAAATGAGTTAATCTCGTTTTCCAGATGAATTGTTATTTTGTCTCCCGCAGGCTGTGATTACCGGATAAAAGTATTGTGTTAACAGGAGGGCCAGGGTCTTTTCAGCAGCGGATTCCACGTTCAGATAACCAGCCAGAGAGGCTTTTGCTTGCTTGCTTGCTTTTTTTTTTTTTTTTTCTAATGTGAAGTAAGAGAGTGGCACTAACAGGAGAAAACTATGAAATGACACAGAGATAAACCTTCCCAAATAATTACGTAACTTCATCAGAGGTCAGAGGAGCAGTTTATCTTCATATTTCAAAAGAGTGTCCCGGTGAACCAATCTCATTTACAGCCTACCTCTACATATTTTAAGATGTTATTTGCCTTTCAGTTCATGCCTGCCCTTTCTTTCTCTAATGGCCTTTGTTTCTGAAGCCATTATAATGTGCTTGAGAAGCTCACAAGGGAGCCTATCAGAATATAAATATTTGGAAGCACTGAAAACTATCTGGGCAGTATCAGAAAACAGGAAGAAAAAAACAAGCCCATGATTTCACAAACAGTTCTCTTCAACTGATGAAGCAAGAGCCATATGGTGAGGGTTATAGTCTACAGCACATTTTTCTGAGATAATGTATTTTCTCAATGACAGCAGTGAGATTCTTCATTTCCTTTTCTCGACAAGATGTGAAAAAGAAAAAGTCCCACTCTAATATTAATTCTTAAAAAGTACACGGTGGGTGGGGGGAAGGCCTAACATAAGAGAAGCACCTGACTAGTGTAGGAAACACCAGACTATGCAGCTGTGTCTTGACCACCAGGACAACCCCTTCATGGCCAAGAACGACTCACATTGACCCCATTCAGGCAAATCCCATCCCAGCAACAGCAGAACTACAGGAATTACATCAAGTCCGTGTGGCTTGTGCATTTTCATCCACATAGAAAAAAACCCATGTGTTATTTCGGTATCTAATGCCAAAAGGTAAATAAAATTTGACCTCTGAACGCAGTAGATTTCTCCAGTGGCTCTCCCAGTATGTAGATCTGAGTTGTTCCTGAGGTGGGTTATGTCAACAATTTGGAACAAGATGCAACATCCGATTGCTGGCAATGTATCAAACACTGCCCACGAAATGTAGTCAATAAGCTTAGGAAAGCTTCCTGACAGAAAGCCACAACCTTTGACTGCAAAAAGCCAATGTCTTCAACAAAGTATGAATGAATGTTGGTGCAGGATGTGCATCCAAAGCACAGGGTGGGTGTATCCCCCACTGTGGCACAGGTCTAGGGCTGAGCAGGCCCTTCAAGTCCTGGGCACCCACTTCTGCAGGGCTGGGGCCTGGAAAAAACATCACAGCTTCCTTTATGCTCCTGTGCCCACATTTCCTTCCACAGGAAAGGAGGAGGCTGAGGCGGAAGCAAAAAGCGAATCTGAGGAACATAAGTCTCTATGCAGATATTTGGCCTCCATCTTTCTTATACAAGAACTGCCATCAGCAGGTATGAAAATCATTCATAGGTGGCCAGGTAAATTAATGAAAAGATGACACATTTTGGAGCTTTTATATGACAGAGTTTGAATATTTGTTTCTCATAATGAAGTGAAAAGTCTGTGCATCTGGAACTGCAGCCATCATATCACTGACTTCCATTTTGATCAAGTTGGCAATATTCTCATTTCTGGCCCTATTTTCTTACTAGAGACAACAAGTTCAACCTCTATAGTGGGAGTAAGCTCATAATCCATCATTTAAAGGTCCCTGGTATTTTTCAAAATGGATAGGTGATAACCCAATGGTTCACATACCCTCATGAAAACAAGCTTTATGCATTACGTACAATAGAACGCAAAATGTCCATACAGCTTAAGCAAACAGTCAATCACCTACTTAGGGTGTAAAAACAAAGTTACAGTAAAAACATGTCTTCTGTCAAGAAGGTGAGCATAAAAGATGGTTTTTATACAGTAGGAGTTTTCCTCAGGTGTATAAGGAATCACATGGCTTGCTGGGCTACAAAAAGCATATTCCAGTCTTCTTGTCCATCCAGCACTGTGTTTTATTCTGCTTAGCAGGAGACCAGTGGTGCTGCTAGGAGAGTGTGAAGGGCTCCTATGCATCATCATAAACAAGATAAGCAGAATTATTTCCTAAATTACCAACAACTACAGCTATAACAAATCACTGAGGGGAGCAGGGGACGCTGTGGGCACAGTGTGGGCACAAAGACGTGAGCTTTTAGCAGCTTTTGTCAATGCTGCTGCTGCCGTAGGAGCAGGAGGCTGGTGTGACTTTGCCTTGTCTTTGTCAGAAGAAAGAACAGTATTTTTCTGTCCTTTTTTCACAAGTGTTTTGATTGCATTACTTCTCTCAACTTAGTCTAGGAAAGGGTAGGCCTCAGTAGAGAACTCAGAGGCCATAGGTTCCCTGAGGAATATCCTCAGTAGGAGAAATTTTTTTCCCCTTTTTCTTGCTTAATTAACAGATCAGGTGTGGAAAAAAATATGAATAAACATCAGGCAGTGTCATTTAGAGACTGGTCACTTAGACTAACCCGTGATGAGCCTATACACGGGCACACAAGGGATTAAGCTCCCAGCACAGCTGTAACCAGGACTGCTCACATCCTCGCTCTGGGTTTTGTGCAGGACACAGCCCTGACATTCAGCTCGTTATACAGAAATTCCAAGTTACTGGTGAATAGTCCCATTTCAGATCTCAGTGGAAGAAAGCACTGGTCACAATAACACAAGAAAACATTCCTCACAATAACAGTCTTTTTCCAGACAAAGCCAACACTAGTGTAGCAGAAATGATGCTAGTAAGAAGTGATGTGAATTTAACAAAGAAGCTTGATCAGCATGATGGAGACAGACAGTCAGAGACACAAATTAAATCTCAGACACAAATTAATTTCTCATTCATTTTTCTGTACACCGGTGCTATAAAACACTTTGCAAAAGTTGCACTGAAGGTAGCAGCTGGAAATTATATTGTTTCAAAAGCTGAAAATATTCTCTATGGAGAAATTTTAAACCCATAAACTTTTTCTTCTCTTAGTTTGTTTTTTATTTTTAATGCTGCATCAAAGTGCATGCAGAGCAGATCCACGAATTGCTACATCACTTTATTTTTTTAAAATTGCCAGCCTGTTTTATTCAGTGGTCTTATAAACATAAAATTGATAAAATGGACAGCTTTCTTTCTAAGCTAGCTTACAGCTCTCCTTTTTTGAAAGCTTCCTAAACATGCAAGCACTCCATAAAAAAGTAACTGGTGCATGCAGAAGCAATGCAGTTCACAAATGAAGCAGTATAATGTCAATGGTTTGAAATTGTTCAGTCTCAGTTGTTTTCCAAGTCAATGCACTGGCAGTCTTGCCTGAATGCAACTAGTCAATAGAGAGAAAATAAATAGAGCATTTCCAGAATTCACCCATCAGCATTGAAAAGTGTCTGCTTACTATTACACAGTTTTAACATGTCATAATCGTTTTTCACAGTATAGAAACCCTCCTTATACCTTGGACAAAGAATGAATGACTATTTTAGCACCCTATACATATCTTCTAATAGAAATTCTAAGCAAACTGTATTGACTATAGTATTTTAAGTGGTGTTATTAAAGTAGAATCTGAATTATTTAGCCTATTTTTAATGCTACGTTATGAACAAAAATTTATAATTCAGATATCTAAAAGTAGAGACTTCTGTATTTGGATTTCTGAACATATTCATTTCTGTAAATACCTATACATTGAACAAGTTCCCTGTAATTTCAGGTAGAGTTGAACACCACATTCTATGCACAGTGTTATTCCCATAAAGAATCCTATTGACTATTAAGTTGGACAGGTTTTGCTCACACAGGTAAAAGCTTTAGTGGCACAGCTCTATGACTTTAAACACCCAGACATTAAGCAGCAGAGAGATACACGTGTCTCTTATCTTTCTATCTTTTATTTCCCCCATGCTGTATGACAAGTGCCATGTCAAATAACACCACTGGGCTGAATGCTACACAAAGAGAGGAAGGAAGCAGACAGGACAGACACATTGCTACACTTTTGGACAAAAAAAAGGGTTCTGCCTGCTTCTTCAGGCAGCTCTATGCTAAATTGCATCTAAGGTGCTATGCTTACTTAGATAAGGTCCTTGCAATGCCACATAATTACAGAAAGGATCTGCCATGGTCTGAAAAATGAGAACTATGTCTTTTCCAATCCCCTGCCTTGTTATCTGTCACCTGGATGAAAATCATGTGGAAAAAAAAAATAAAGAGGGGGGAAAAATTCCCCTTCAGACCCAAGAACACACTAATGCCCACGGATATAAATGTTACAATAAAAGAGCAGGACGACTACTAGCAGAGCTTTTATAGCTTAACAGTATTTTGACAACAAATGTTCATATTTCATTTGAAATTTATGAAACCTTTGTGCCTGTAATCCCATGAGCAGCTACATGGCAAATGAAAGTAGCAGGCAGTCTAGATTAATAATATTTTGCTTCATACTGGAAGAACATTGTAAGGAAAAGGAATCTTGCTTTATCTGCTCTCTCTCTTTTTTTTTTTTTTTTTCAGTGTCTGTATTGGAGCAGATTCAGAGCTCTAAAACCTGCCTGCAAATATTCACAGCTGCCTTATTAATTTATGAGAAACTGAAGGACCCATCACAAGGCATAAGCAAGCAATTTAGTAATAACAAGTAGAGGGGTATGATACATGGCAAAATACCACAGCTCCTAGTGTTAGAGAGCTACCAGTGGTTTAAATCAAGTTCAAGGGGAGTACCTGGAGCAAGCTCCTGTACTGCATATGCTAATAAAAAATTGGTACGGAAAAAAACCATTGCCCTATGAATCATAACCCTTGCTTTCACATTTTCACAGTTTAGACATACATGTATGCTAAAAGCCCAAGTGTGGCTTCTTGCACTTAAATGTCTAAGTGTCTTTTCCAACAGCTCTATTTATCTTCAAGCACATCCAACAAAAACTGTCCATGTTTTCTACATTTTTAAAGTAGTCTCTCAGTGCAAGCTAACATGGCAAATATGATGTGGGCCTAGAAAGTAGATATTTATTTTTCTTTAAATGTATACATTTTTTTGAGCTCTCATGTGGACTTACCTCAAATACACAGGGTATATTAGGGTGGTAAGATCACCCTGATGTTTGCCTTTCAAAGAACATATTTTAGAAAAGATGATTTAGTGGCAACATGGAAGAAAAGAAAAACACCCAGCAAACCTACAATCCTGGGTTTTCACTACCATACTGCAATTAATATCTGCCACCAAAACCAGAATGTGAGAGTTACATTGTTTGCATTCTTTGCTCATAAATGCACTACAGATTGTCAAATATATTAGCAACCAAAGGAAGCCTTCCATCAGCATCTGTGTTGAGTGGATTCAATAACAGTCTAACCAATTTACTATAAAACTTTTATAGAAGCGTTATATACTTGCATCAGGTTCACAGTTTTATTAATTTACACAGATTTTATGGTTTCTTGAAGTTCTTACATCTGAAAGAATGAACTGATACTTGAGGAAAGCTGAGTCTAGTGAGAAAATGATCTGCTTAAATACCATTCTGTCTCATAAAAGAGTAACTATAGAGTAGTTATACCACCATCTACATCTCCATATTTATAAAAACTGATACAGGTATAATTGGTTAATAACGTCTGCTTCTTCTAATGCAGAATAAAATAAGTTTTATTGATCAGTTTTGTGGTTTAACTGCTGATTTGGAGGAGAAGGGGAGGTCTTGAAGGACAGCAGGGTAAAAGGAGGTTTAGAAGATTTTTTTGCTTTCTAGAAAAAGGTCCAGGAAATAATTGTTCCTCTGAGTTCCCTTTAAGGATGTTCCAGAGCAATAAATTAATGACAAGAGCTTTCTTCCTTTCCAGACCAAGACTAAGTCATTTACATATTTTAACATTAATATATTTTATGAAGTGGGACTCAGTCAGAAAGCAGCTTTGTATCTGTATCCTGCACTGGCACCAGCTAAGTCCAAGAACCAACTTTAAACTTCTAGACAAAGGTTTGGTCTGAAAATCAGATATTGCCTAATGAAGTATACACTGTACCACACTGTATTGCTTATGACACCAGAAACTGTACAATTACTGAGCAGCTCTCCAGAGCCTAAAACCCAACTCCATTATTTGTACTGACAGAACAATCCCATGACAGAACATCTGTAGCTATTACCCCACAAACAAGCATGGCCTATGTAACAGCCTAACAGAAAAAAACATGAGCAGAGTGAGGAGTAAAAACTTGCAGTGGAGTGGATTGCTGCCTACAGGCAAAGCAAATGTGTTTCCTAAGAGGAAACACCTCACCCTCCAGGACCTGAGGAGTATCAGGAACATTAGAGTATGAGCAATGTGACAAAATGAACACAGAATCACATCCTGCACAACATGGATGAGCCCTGTCAAACACACTACTCATAGAATGTGTGTGTGTGTGTGTGTATATATATAGCACATAAAAGTATATATAGAGAAGCATGTGTATATAATTCATAGAAGTACAGAAGCATTATATATATACTAAGATCTATTATATAGTACAGAAGTATTTTATATATATATATACTAATATATATTTTTATATATATAAAAATTTAAAAATTTATTTATATATCCAGAACAGAGAGTGTGTGTGCGTGTGTGTGTTTGTGTGGCTGTACACTCACAGATACTTCTAGATAAAGGAATGGCAGAGAGAATTTCTCTCCGTGGAATCAGTCTGGACTGTCCCTGGGCAGAGACTGAGCCATCAGATCGTCTTAGTGACCCTCACCCAGGGGCTGCACTGCACCTCAGCATCCTGAGGAGTTTCTTACTCTGACCAAGCACATGGCAAAACACACCTTGAAGACAGATGGAATCTCCCTTATGGGTTTAGTTTCATGTTTTCTGAGACTTAGTCTTGCTAGCTGAGTAAATGGGTTGAAGCCAGGAAGTTTGATAGTTTGTATATCTTCAATTAAAACTAAAATAAAGTTGTAATGCCAAGGAATTTAGTATGCTTAACCTGGGCCTGCTCTAAACACTTTTTTCCAGCTGCTTGACCTTTGGTATTGCCCCAAGATAAAAATTTTTAAAGTGTTCAGTGGCTCTTGCAGCAGTTCAAGAAGAGCAACTCCAAGAGAGAAGTTGTCCAGATTTTGAAGTTTGTTCCAGATACCTTTTTATTGCTATCACAACATCATGTTTTTACTAATACTGAGATATTCACAGCTTCAAAAATAAAGCTACACTCAATTACAAAGTCAAGTGCAAAGAATTTTGTTAGGTTAATTTCACCATATTTTTTCCATACCCAAATTAGTTGAGTCAAATTCAGCTAATTTATTATTAGAGCAGTACCTTCAAAGGTGTATTTCCTAAATAAGTAAATATGTCATACAAACTGTATCTGCAATCATCAAGAGCCCTGTAATGTGTGCTGGACAAAAGGGCATGAGGAGATCTGATAAAATTCAGGATGCTTAATGTCACATATATAGAACAAAAGGAGAGTCTTCTCCAAGGTATGACACAGACAAGAGTGAACAAGAGAAGGAAGTCAATAAGTTTTACAGTAATATCAAATAGATCCCTATTTCTGTAATGCATATGATTTCACTTATGTGAATCCCCCATGTATTTTAAGACCACAGTTTTTAAAGGGTTCAGTTGGATATTTCCTCTACCCTTCACCCCTGTGCTCTGAGCCACAGCTGACCTGGGATTATATTACAGGCCTTTCTATTTTAAAATAAAATTCTGCTCTCATTTAAGAATCATATTTATTAAAAAAACAAGGAAGAGAGCCTTAATTATTATATCATATAGTATGGTATATCATAAATCCAGACATAGTACTCTCATACAGTTCTAAATCACTTTCCCCTATCACCCACAAAGACCACATAAACCAGAAGTGCTGATCTACAGATAACAGTTACCCATCCAGAAGGCATTTATTGGATTGTCTCCCATCATCCAACCTCATAAAGGTCATATAAATTTATTATTAAAATGTAGAAACAAAAATACAACTACAATTAGAGAATCCCAAAACTATAAAAATGGGCCTGCCCCTGAATATTTGTTCATTTAATTCCAGCTACGTTAGTTGTTTATAATACCTCAACTGAATGAGTGTTTTAATGTTAAAAGAGTTGAAGATTACAGTAGCTCAGATTTCTAATCTTACTTCTCTTCTGAAATTTTGAGTACAGCAACAAAACAGAAACCCAGAGGAAATGCAGGACTTCCCTTTTTTCTTTAAAAAAATCGAATAAACTTTATAAATACACACATTGCACCTGCTGAGAATAAAGACCATTTGCATTCCATCAGCCAAGCACTGATAATATTGAACAGAAATACAGTTTTCATTAAAGTATCATAAATGTGGTAGCTACACATGCATCTCAAGTAACACCTTCTAATTGTCTTTATGGCATTAGTCCAGTTCCACAACACAAGAAAAAAAAAAAAAGGAATGGAGTCTCATATTTTTGTATTTTCCACTGGGAAGACAAACATAGGTCTGGTTTTGGAGAGTAGTTTAGTACTAGTGGTAGTTTGGCCTTTTCCCATGTGTGTCTTTGCAACCATACTGAAAGAAGTAAAAAGAAAGCTGTGCTGAATTTTTCTCAGAAGTGAAGGAGAGGATCATAAATTGTTCTGAAATCTCCCTTGACTTTAAAATTATATCAGAGTTTGCCCTTTTACATCTGAGAACTGCCTTCTCTGCTAATTGGCAATATGTCCCAATGTTTGATGTTTACTCAGCTACAATCCTCTGCTACTCAGGCTCTTCCCAAAAAATTAAGAACCTTAGTTAGTTTCAGGTAGTTTGTGATGGAGGGCTCCTTTATTGTCCACATGTTTTGAAGTTGGAAATTTCAATTGCTTCCTTCAAGAAGTTAAATAAGAAATCAAAGGCCGACAAGGAAAATAAAACCAGTCAGTTTAAATGACGTATCGACCAGGGAACCATAAGGCAAATTGAGATATATACACTTAGGTTACAAGTAACTCATGGCAGTCACAACTTCTCTTTTCTTGTATTGAATCAATACATGGTTGTGCTTCTTCAAGAGAAGCCAAAGTAAAGCACATCCTTTTGGAAAAGAGATCATCTTCCTCACAATATAAACAGCTGAAGAACAAAGTAGATATTAATAAAATATATATAATAATTATTTTCACCTTCAGTTAAATTGTGCCCTATTTTATATTGCTGAAATAGAAAAATCTTAAAATAACAACAAATCCCCAGGCATCTACTAACAAGGGTTCTATAGAGATTTAGAGGCCTCTAGTGATTTCTAGAGTGCTAGTTTGTGTACCAGCATCAGACTGATGCTTCTGCATTGAAAACCTGCATCCAATCACTGTCATATTATTTCAGGTTTGTTATGTGTGGTGGCAGAGTATTGTTTTCTGTTGCACAGGCACTCCAAGAGCTCAGTCATGTTCAGGTTTCATTGTTCAGCACAACAAAAGCACATGCAGAGAGCAGTGCTCCAGCTCCTGCAAGCAGAGACTCTGACTGCTCATGGTCACTATTTCCGAGTGCCAGCCCCAGTGTGACACCCAGGACTGTGGTACCTGGCAGGTGCCAACACAGATTAGCACAAGCTCTGTGCAGGCACAGAGTCCTCCCAGAGTCCTTCTTGCATTTACCTGGGTGCTGAACACAAATAATGAGTTTTAACAGCAGCTTTAGAGGTGGCTTTTTGCTTATTTTTAGTTCAAGACCATTATGCATTGGTTAGAACAAAAGAAACCTTTGGGGGCTGAATCATTTCAGAATTTTCCTGTTCAGATCCTCTTGCCTCACCTTTTCAAGACAAAAAGTGTTTTCAAGTATTGTCACAGAGAAAAGACACATGAAAAAATTCAACTGCTGTCTTCATGCCAGCAGGCTTGACAAACCTTCCCTGTGCACCCTAGAAACACAGCAACAACTCACCAAAACGTATATGTAAAGGCATGAACCTGACCAAATGCACCATTTAACAACTACAACTCAGATAGGCAGGGCTTCTCAAGAGATACCATTTTTTTGTAGCCAAAATTCCTCCCCTCCTACACCCTTCCCTGTAGAGTTCTCAGCAGCAAAGCAATTTACTCTCATTACTCAGCCTACAATGCTAAGAGCATTTTTTCTCCTCAAAGTCATCTGGAGGGATGGGTAAATCAGACTAGGTTAAAAACAACAACAGCAGAAAAGAAGAATTACAGTGCTCAGTTTTCACAGAGAGAGAACTAAACCTTTTAGCAGGACGGATTCGTTCATCGTCCCTCTGAGCCCCACGCTTCTCAGGGAAGCTGCACGCCTGGGACTGTGACCGGGAAGAGCACGACTGGCACAGAGATGCCACCTACCCTCAGTGCACAAAAACTCCTCAAACAACCCCAGAGCTCGTAAAGGAAGCAACAAAGAAGGCCAAACAGCAAAGGCCAGAAGATTTAAGACGTATTCCTGCTATTCCTGAAACGTCCCCAAGGAAGGAAGATTACAGAAACTTGCCTGGTGGTTGGGAGAAGAAATCAAAACCCCTAGCCTTCCTTATAAAACAACCTGCTTCCCCAAGTAATTTTCAATTATATTTGTAGCAATTAAAACCAGGTATTTTTCCCATCCCAAAAATAAGAACAAATTTATTTCAAAGATACTAATTTAAACACATTTTTATGAGTTTACACCTTGTTATTTTTCATCTTTCTTTACTGTTTGGAATTTTTGAAAACATGAGGCAGTGTTTTCCTTATATAACTCATCCTCAAATAGATGATTTACAGTTCATGTTTCAATACTATGAAAACATCTCAGTGTGGACTGATCACTAAAAAGAGCTCAACTCTCTCTTTTCCCACATTGTACATCCTGCCTCAGGCTGAAGATCTGGGGAAAAAAAAAATCAAGCACTGAAGCCTCTTACAGTGTTGGACAGTTTCCTTATGGTGGTAGTAAATGCCCCAGAGCATGAGTCATTTGTAACTTCTCCAGGAACAAACAAACAAAAGATATATAACAATATACTCCAGAAGTTATCCTAACCTCACAAGGGGCAGTTAGGCAAAATGCTCTACATGATATTTCCACCTCTGATGGCTATGACAACCAGAAGAAAATAGGAAATATGACCATTCACCACGCATTTTCCATCTGAACCATCCCCAAAAGCGAGAGCAGCAGATGGCAGGCAAACTGGGATGGGAATTTTCTTGCCATGTTTTTTTTACAGCGATTGAGTCAATAGTGGTTGTCCAGTTCCCCTTCCTCTCAGCCACAAAAAAGATAAATCTCCTCTTGCAAACAGACACATATTTACTGGTTAAAGATGCACACAGGGAGGCAGAGGCAAAAATCAGCTGGTCTGGTAATATCCATCCTGTACTAGAAGTTCCCTGCAAAGCACTGTGAAGATGCTGGCACAAAAACCTGCACTGCATATTGCTGCAGCATAATTAATTAAGCCTGACAACACCCCTGTGAAATACAATAGGTCTAACCACCAAACCAAATCATCCTTATAAACATCCAAATGTCAGCAAGTGAATTTATGTCAGATTTACTATTCAATCACAGGGAAAAAAAAAAATCACATATAGCTTCAAAAAAAAAAAGCTCTTTACATTAAGTAAAGCTCTTTCTTATATTTTTGAATTGTAATAAAGAAATCAAAGGTATGACAGCCTTTTACAGGGATAACACCTCAGAACATTAGTAGATAAATCTTGGAAGAGGTAAGAAGTATTATCAGGATTTTCAATTGCAGAATCAGACAGTGCACTTGAGAATACTCTGACACTATACATAAAATATTATGCCTATTAATTCATAATGAAAATCTAAATAATTAAAATAAACCAAAATATCATTAATATCAAGACCATGATAGTTGGATGTTGGTTAGGTGGTGAGGAAAATATACTTTTAAAGATTATTATGCCTTTAGGATCAGGTATCCCTTACAAAACACACCAAGACAAACACAGACATATGTTCTAAAAGTAATTCCAGCTTGATTCTTTATGACTTTAGCTTGAAGGATTTTATTTGCTGTATAATCTTTAAAGTGGAAGTGCATTCACTAGCCACTGGCTGCACTGTTTATCATGAAGTCAGCTCACTTAGTGCTGTCCAATTAAAATAAACTACAGCTGCAATGGATCACTGTTTTTCTAAGTATCTGAAAATATTCCTGCAAAGCCCAACCTCCAAAAATAAAACATAAATGAAAAGCAACAGTTCACTTGGCAACCATCTAGGAGAGGATGTTTTGACATTATTTTCATGTTATTAAATGCAGATTTTTTACTTAAAAACAAGAAGCTCCTGTCACAAATGATTTATATATTGAAATACTTTGTATGACATAGGAAAGGCATGTAATGGCTTGCTGCTGTAACCTTTTAAAATAAAATATAAGAATACACACAGTATATTTTTTCTTTGATATTTTAACCATTTTGCTGTCTATTGTGACAGACAACGCTTCAGTGCTAGCCAATGTAATACAGTAGCATTAAATAAAATGTCCAAACTCCATCTGACTTCAAAATACACTCGCATAATTTTCAATTATTTTTCTTCTACTGCTCTCTTCTAGTTCATGGCTGGAAAAATGACAGACTATAAAACTCATCTTTTAACCAACTATGGTTTCAAAATTATTTATTTACGTAAATTTGGGAAAACCAGGGTCTCATGACATGTTTGTATGCTTCATTTCAAGCATGATGAAAGAACAGAAAATAAAATACAAACTTTTTTTCTTTGGTACTGACTTTGTTCTAGTTCTTCCAGACATCGACTTCTAAACTCAGGCTGCCACCAACAGACAGCTCACAGACAAGAGAAGATGATGCTCATCTGCAATGCACAATGTGAGGCAGCAGAAAGGCCCCTTCACTAAACAGCAACTAATGAATGTATATAGAATAAAAACAATGTAAGTTTTCTCTGCTATGTAAAGTTGTTGTTTAGATTTCCAGGTGAGGAGTACTACAAAAATTACACAAACATCTTGAAATGCCTATAGAGAGTCTATAACAAAAAGGAGATTTTGCATGGCTGGAGATGCACAAATTTTCTTGCAGACAATTTCTAAAAGTTAGGCTGTATTTATCTAAAGAACAATACTGCACCTTTAAGAAAATGTTATTTTTCCTGGGGCCCTATCAAGGTAAATTTCATCAGTATTCAAAGAATGAGCAAAGCACTTCAACAATTTATTTCAATAAAAGAAGACTTAGCTGAAAGGAGTATAAATGATGAGAACTTGCTTTAAACTGATTTATTCCCTGCAGCAATAAAAGGAATGTTTCTTCACTCAGCTGTTTAATATGCAAATATGCAGAGCATCCAGCTTCTGACAGCACATCATTAATAAAACCTTGCACTAAGCAGAGCTCCCGATATTTCATCCTGATGAAAATACATGATGATGATTTTAGACTGTATAATTTCAGAGTTGGAACAATGTACTTCCCAGTGATGGAAACTCAGCAATCCACAGTTCTAGTGTGGATTTTTTAATAAGTTAACCTATTTCTGCACAAGGGAGACATTCTGTTTACAAGAATTGTGAATACAGAGAATCTTGTCACCAAACCCCCTCAACTGGACCAGCCAAAACTTGGTTTGGAAAGCAGTACCAAAGGAGACATGTTATTTATAGAACACCACAACAGTTGATTTCTTTTTAATCAATTAATTCCTCTCCTATTCATCAAGCTTAATGTACTTCACCTGTACTTTTTTCAGTCACTGTACTATCTGACAGATTAGCAGCAAACGTGGAAAATAAAACCATCCCTTAAAATAAAACAAAGAAAAAGAAATCTGCAATTTTTCTTCTTTACCTCATTAAAATCTACAAAAAACTCCTAGATCTGACCATGCTGTAGCATTCTACTTGTGTTTATAGCCAAAGTATGTACACGCTTTCTTTTTCATTTCTTGTGCTAAAACTCTTACACGGTTTCCAAAGAAGTTTTTAAAAAGGTTAAAAACTATCAAATGTCTGAAATAAGGAAAGCAATATTTGTCAATGCTTTGCTCTGGAGTCTTTCCAGTCCAAAGATGGAAACTTGAGGCTGTACAGAAATGTTAATTTTTTAAGAATTGATCCTCAGGGGTGACACAGAATGTCCATTTCTCCACTGGAATTGACACTCACACAGAAGATGTTGATCACTTTACAAAAGGGGTATCTGAGGACCACTCATTTGCTTCAATAGTAGGTAACAATAAACAACTTGCTAAAGTCTTGAGGGCTTTATTTTGGCTGAAATCCACTGTTTTTTCCACTGAAAGTGATAGGTCAAATATAAAGAGACCCCTTCTACATTGCAAGAACAAAAAAAAAAAAAAGACTTTGCGTTTTAATTCAAAAATATTTTTACTATGAATCAATCATTTAGCGTATTTCAAAGACGTTTGAAGGATTTTCCTTTGAATCATTTCCCACTGGGTGCCTAGGAAACAAAACATCTTCAGGGCTAAATTTCAGGGGAAGTCTTGCAGGTTTTAGTAAACTTCTCCAAGCCAGTACTTTACATGTTTCTGTTTTCTGTGCGTGGCGATACTCCCTCATAACTCAAATGGGATTAACCAATTAAACATTTCCCAGTAGTCTCTAAAATAGCTGCTCTTGGCATGTTTTTTGCATGGAACAAACCTCAGCGGGAGGATATGATAGAAATCTTGCACTATTTAAATATAGAATTGGGACATCAAAGAAAGGGTTGTATTGAAATAACATGGATAATTAAGGAAGTGGAGAACAGTAATAACTGATTTACATAAAATGCTAATAAGCCTCTTGACTTGTTCGGCAATTTCTGCTTTAGGCATGGCAACTGCGGGTTCAAATTTGTATATTAATTTTATTTTAGTATTTTCTTTCCCTTCCTCTTTCTCCCCATATTTTTTAAGCTCTCTACAGCCAGGCCAGTCTGTACCTGCATCCAAACCTTCTTCAAAACAAAACTCCATCAGAATATAAACTCCTGTGAAAGTTTTGTGCACATTCCCATCCACTCAGACACACAAAGCACAAAGTGTAAAGACCCTTAATTACTTGTCTGCATGTGTATGGTTTCAGATTGCATCCCTTCTATTTTAGCTCACTTTCATGTCATGCTGAATAATGTGTTACAAACGATCAATGACATACTAAAAATGTTAAACGCTTTTCACAATTAGCAGGACTGACAAAGTTTGAAAGCAAGTGGAGTGTACTGGCAAGGATGCATTTCCATGGTGTTATGCTCCTTGCTGCTGGGATGGGATGATGAGGGCACTGCACCACCACTACAGGTTACAGCTCTTTAACACTGCACCCTTGTGCCATTTGCCTCTGTGCAGAAATTAGATGCTCTGAAATTCTTGTTTTATTTTACTCTCCTCCTGATCTCTCCTCGCGGTGCTACAGCAGCAGTGGCTTTGAGATGTGAATGTGAATGAGTGTCTGAGCTGTTCCTTCAGGACATGTCTGCGTATTGACCTTCAGCTTACCCTGTTTCCCTGTGAGCCCTCTAAGCATGATCCATCGCTTTCTCAGGCCATTCTCCCTTCACCCCATTGATGGGTTTCAGAGCTACTTAAATTTCAAAGTCCTGATGCGTTGCAGCAGTGGCCAGGGCTCAGCTTTGCTCACTTATAGATTGTACAAGGTCACAATAAGGGAAGGGGAAAAAAAAGCCAGAGCATTTATCAGGATGTATTGCTTTACTTTTTCTATCCATCACAAAGGCGATGATTCTATTTTAGTGAAAATCCATTGAACTCAGATCAAGTCAGATGGCTGTTATCATTGGAAACTCAAGAGCTGTCACACCATAATCGGTACAAATGAACACTGAAACGCGGGGCTTGAGGCCGCTTAATGGTCTTTAGTGAATTTTTTTTCTGTTGCTTTTTAAACACCACAAAATCATTTTACTTAAGTGATTTCAAATTGAGAACACTAGGATTTTGTTACACTGGCAGAGTTGATTCAATTATAGATGATCTGACAGCTATTGTGCAATTAAATGTTTTTGCCAGCATGCCCTCTCCCCCACACCAGTACACACACGTGTGGACCACCCAGACAAGCACAATTATTTCCCTCAAAGTTATTCTGATTCTGGTCCTCTTCTGTGATACACTTCCAACTTGTAATAGGCCACACCACCATGCACTTTTAACAGGATTGTATTTTGTGAATGAGCTTTGGTAAAGCTCCCGTGTTCTAGAGCTACCCCTGTGAGAAGGAGCTGTGTGCACACAGGGAAAGGAGAAAGCAAGTCAAACTTCATTTCTCTTTCTTCTTCACAAACCACAAATACCTTAGTATTATATTTTAATAAAAAAATGGGGATTCTGACCATATTTAAAGACCCAAAAACCTACACAGATATGAAACTAATGGACATTATTCAGTATAATTACAAGTGTGTTTGAATTGCATCAGAAACAGAGCACAGGGGAGTGCAAAGAAACAGGGTACAGCCTTCATACCTGACACAGAGCTTGTTCTTCCCTACAATCCAAACATGCTAATTATTCTCATATTTGGGCTTCATTCTACTTCCTATCAGTTGTGACAGACGCACCTTCCACTTGCTTGTTTCGATTTCATCACATAAGAAAGACCAGCTATCCCAGGTTCTAGGGGATGTTGACAGATAATTCAAAATGCCTCTCTAATTAAGAGAAAAATAGCAACAGATGACAACTTTGCTCCACAAACAAGCCATTCCACAAAATTGCTATTTTCCTACTGAAATCCCATAATAAAATGATTGCCATCCAATTTTTGAAAGTGAAAAAAACCCTGACCCATCCCACTTCACTTCCCACACAAACTCATTGCCCAGACAGATGGTTTACAGAACTTATTCAAAGTAAATATATTCCTCTTTACAAGTACCGGCAAATCCTTACCATGAGCACCCCTCCCCTTCACCACTCCTACAGGAAAGAGGAAAGACATGATTGTTATGTAGGAATGTCCTAAGCTACCTGGAGCTTTTTATTATTTTAACTATGTTGAGATCTTAGGTTTTGACCTCCTCCCACGGAGCTGGGACAACACATTTTAAGATTTAAGTCACCTGCCACTGCCACATTCCTGAGGCCCCTCCAGTCACAGCAGCTTCAAGGCTGCTTTGTACAGTTCAGCCTCTAGTGAAGTGCAAAAATGAAACAAATATTTCATATTTTGCCTGAACAAAGTTTCCAAGCAAAGCCACAGGGAAGGAATACAGGCCTGTAGTTCGTCTCTGTTTTCACCCACCCAGAGATCTGGAACTGGGCATGGTGAAGGCTGTGCACAAACTCATGAGGAGCCCCTTTAAAACTCCCACAGAGTGGCATTAATAAGCCTCAGTGTAATGGAGAATCAACCCCTGTGCTCTGTGCTTCAAGAAGCAGAAAATCTTAAATAGGCTGGCTTTATATCTTCAAATCTCTTTTTATAAACATTAAGACAAATACAATTTTGGCAAGCTCTAAGTTTAAAATAATATATTTTTCTTTAACGAAAAAACTACATCTTAACCTCCAATCTAATAAAAAAATTATGATAATTTTTGTGGATATTTTAAATGTAGCAAGTAACAATTCACAGACTTTTAGCTGTATTCACCTGTGCATAGACTGCACTCTCAGGGGAGGTCATACAACATAATAAAAGCTGTGATATGATGCATTTTCAGCAGTGAAATACCCTGGACATATAACTGATTTCGTCCTACTGGATACCCAAAAAGAAGTAAGAGCTTAAAAATATGCTTAAAATGCATAGACTGAAGAACTTTTGTATTGCTCCCTGATTTGCAGGATAAATCTAAAGACATCAGTCTCCTTGCTCCCACATTTGGGGCCAGGCCAAGGACTGAGGGAGAGACTCTTTGAAGGATCACAGTTACAGGGAGTGGTTTCCTCTTTATTTCCTTCAGGTGAATCTGGTATCACACTGGTATCTGAAGAGTTGGGGGTGTGTTGCTCAACTATCCCAGCAAGGACTAATTTGTCCTCAACAAAATTTCTGATGTCACCTGTTTTGGCAAACGAGCTTTTTAGTTCTCCATCTCCTTTTGTCAACTCCCCCAGTACTTGGGTGTTTGCAAAAGAGGTGTTGTACAAATCAGGCACTTGGATTTTTATTCCTTAAATCTCTTGCTCCTAACCCTATCCCAAATTTCTAATGCAGCTTATCGTCCTACATAAGGGAAATATCTTCATCATTTCCAGCAGCCCTGGTGCCTCCTGCTGCTGTTTGGGGAGAGCAAGTGGCAGTGGGAGGCACCATTTCACACAGGCCCTTAATTCCTTTGAACATTCCCATCTCCTGCTGCACTGAGACAAGAAATGGATACACTCAGTTCCAGGTATGTGCTCCAGAGGTCCCACTGCAGCACAGCAAGGCCTGACTTCTCAAAGTTTTAAAGTTTCACAGCTTCCCAATGTACCATTTGTTTTGGTCCCACAATGTCAAACTTAAAGAGACATATTCTTGAAAAGTCTGAATCTTTCTGGCAAATAGCATATGGACCCAAATCCTAACAAGTCAGTTTGAGTACAATTGAAATCTCTCTAATTAGGTATGAAAGAAAAGAAAAGAAAAGAAAAGAAAAGAAAAGAAAAGAAAAGAAAAGAAAAGAAAAGAAAAAGAAACTAAAGCAAGCAAAACTAACTGAAAGTCTTTAGTTTCTATTTTATATCAACAAAGACACATCTTCATCATACTGGTCTTATTGGCTGACCAGTTGGCTGATGTGCTCTGAAAATCCTGATATTTCCTCTTAAAATCATGATATATAAAAAAATCCTGACATGGTACTGCAGTTACCATAGAACTGTGGAACACTTGTCACTGAGGCACTAATTCCAGCCCACAGAGAAGCACGAATAAAAGAAAAGCAAGAACACAGATGCTGGAATCAAAATACACACAGCATTTTCAACAAGCTCAAAGAAACTGAAAAAATAAAAAAGTAATTTAGTAATTCTTTAGTAATTTTTGCTGGATGCAAAATTCACTGCAACTTCAGCACCTCTTAGGTGCTTTTCCTTTGCTATGCCTTATGTGTTTGTCAGGTAGCAGTGGTGGTGGCTGTGGCAGGTGAGGTAAAAGAGCTGACACCTCTGCTCGGGCAGGGAGTGTGGTGGACTGACTGCACCCCGTGCTCAAAGCAGGTCTGACATTACATGTCCCCATCCCAAATAACAGCTTTATATTCAATTCTATCCACTGGAGATGTCAGCAAGGGAAACGAGGTTATGTGGCAGCAGCTACCATATTTTACCTATCTATATAAATACATTTAAACACGTGGAAAATAAGGTTAGGGGAACGACCTTGAGGCATGGACTTTTAGGCTAGTAACCCTCAAATAACTTCAGCTTGAACACTGCAAGTGAGAGGAAAAACAGTGCATGATACCAACACATCTTCTCTAAATAAAGAAAGAATTAAAGCCGTTATGTGCTTTAACACAGCCCCTGTCTGTAACTGGGAATGCTTTTGTAGTGAGCTGCCTCAGAGCAGACTAGCTTCTTAATAACTGGATGTTGGGAGAATTGAAGCAAAACTTTTATCTTTACTATTAAATCTCCCTTTTCAGTCGCTAAGCTCCCTATGAAACAGCATAACAATGCTCCTATTAGGTAAGCAAGGGACAGAGTGGATGCAAATCCCCACTGAATTAACGTGCCTGCTCCTGAGTCAGCGATGGGCCTTCCAGCCTCGACCTTGCCAATCAGCATGTCTGCTTTTTCCCCATTTCCCGATGGCACAGGGCTCATCTTCCCTCTGAAGAAATCAACCCCAGTGTATGGCACCTCTCCAAATCAGCAACACACACCAAGGTGGGTTTTAGTGTCTAATTAGCACTGCTAGTGAGTGCCCGTTTTTCCATAACTTCCAGGGTATTGAAACAAAGCAAATTAAAGAAGGTGGCCTTATAAAGTATAGGGTTAGTTTGTGTCATCAGCTAGTGAGATGAAGGCACCTACCACTGGCTCCTTGCCAGTTTTGGTTAGCAGAATCAGGGAATGAACTTGGGATCCCACAGTGAATAGATGCTAATGCACCGGTGAAAGGTCATCAAAGCAGTCGGACTTCCACATCCTGCAGAGGTACTGGAGTCTCTCATTCCACTGCTATCTTTTGTCCCCATCCGGTTTACCTAATAGATGATCCTAACAATTCACATTGTCAGTCCTTTGTAGTGTAATGAACACTGTGTGGTCTGATGAATGCAACCACTGCACAGAAAACGTCAGTTCTTTCATTAAGAAAACCTTCCCAAGTTCATTGTATTGAACCAGCGCTCCAGCTATTAGGCTGATACATGACACAGTCAATTCCAGTTACACTTTAAGTGACTATTCATGTTCAGTGAATTCAATTTTTAAAGCTAATTTATATATGTTTAGATATTTACATGAACACACATTTCTTCTAACTTATACGCCTTTTTCTGGGCTGTCAGTATAGTAATGGGGGGAGGAAGGAAATAATATTTCCCAGCAGATCCTGAAAATGCATAACTGATGGAAAAGACACTGAAAACCAAATAAGCAGCTTTCTGAGAACATACTTGAATAGAACTCTGAATTACTTGTTGGTCAAAAGAATTGCAGTGTGTATTTAACATATTAATGTTAAATAAAATATCTACATTAAGTTATTTTTAAATTACTCATATATTTTTAAATTACTCTCAGACATTCACAGCAATGTCTGAGAACCCATTTTCTGATATTAGCCAATACAGTACCTCCTTTTATATAGTACTGCAATTAGTGGCATGTAAACTTTTAAAGCAGGTAATTTAAAAAGTTAAACTATTGCTGCTACTGAACAGAAAACATCAGTTCTTTCATTAAGGAAACCTTCCAAGTTCATGGTATTGAACCAGGGCTCCAGCTATTAAGCTGTGCGATGACACAGTCAATGCCTGCTATAGTATCAATTCAATTTAAGCATTTTTTTGTTATCACTAGATGCCTTTCTGTAGTTTCTTTTAACTGACTTTGTTTATTGATACTTATTAGAGGACCATTGGTTCCAAAAGATAGACATATTTCATTACATAAATCATCTACAGTTCACAGTAGTAGCAGCTTTTCTGTACAGATCATGCTGAAGTCTCTGAAGCCTTTACAGTGTGCAGAGATCATGATACAGTTCTTCAGAAACAAAAAATAAATACCATCTCTTATTACATCATTTGGATATTAAACAACAGAAATCCAGCTTTCCATCCACATATTCAAAAAGAACAGGCTGTTTACTTCTTTTGAAATATATTTCAAAAAAATGTTTCCATTAATGTGGATTTGCTTTAAATTAAATATAAATTATCAGGTCTACTTTCCTGCATTAAAAAAATATATATATATATATTCTATCTTGACTTTACCAGGCTTAACATACTTATGTACTAAAGCTCTACTGTTTGGGAAATAAAAATACCTTTCTTAATTCTGCATTTCATAAGAGAAATTACAATTATGGGATGCAGGGACTTTGTGGCTTGATACACTTTGCAAGCAGAGAAGGGGGATGCCCTTCAAAGTTAGAGGGTAATCATTATTGACCTTGTGCATTCAAGACAGCATAGCAGGTTTCTATATAAAGAAACTTGCAGAGAGGTCATTGAAAGCACTGGTGAAGAGACATAAAAAAGGAGACAGGACAGAATACAACCTCGGTTAAGCAGGTTAAAAAATTAACTATAAACAGACTCAGGAATTGAAGACAAAAACAAAAGAACATTTTCTAAGTGTCATGCAAATTTATGGTTCTGTATTAAATGTTCATTATCAGATAAGTAGCCTTTATAAGGTAATTATTAACTTTTATAGATTCTGCAAATTTTTTTTTTTCTCTTCTTACAGCCTGAGCATTTTTTGAGTATTGAACAAAGGAGCACGTGCTTAGGGTTGGCTCTCAGCAGGGAGGAATTAGGATTTTGGTCTTCCCTCCTTTACTCATTCACGGGGTGTCTGCTAATCTGTCTGTGTTTGAATTTACCTGTCTGCAAAATAGGTACAATAAAACCAGCAGACATCTCCCCAGGGTTATATGACACTTAGTTTGGCACTTCAAAAAGCACACTTAGCAGAGCGTTTTGAAATCATTGAATGAAAAGCATTATGTAATGAAAAATAAATTACTTCTGTATGATGAGTTTGTTTGGAGAATGTTCAGGTAAAATGCTCTGTTTAGGAGTATTAAAACACCTGGGATACACAATGGATAGGTTTACTACGATTTTTTTCTTTCAATCTACATTTTAAAATAAGCTGCAACACAAAAAAGTCCTATTGTCATGCACATCCCACTCCCATTTAATTAAATTAGTCATTATTATTATTATTATTATAAGTATTCATATATTTTGTTTTCCTCTCCAGATAGAAAATACAGAAATTGAAAGAGAAACAGAAATAATAAAACTGAGATCTTACGTTTTTTTACTTCTATAAACAGAGAAGACACAAACCTCCTGATCTTTCTATTACTTGTGCTATTTTTCTTCACCCTACAGCCTCGGTGGCTCTCTAAATTTGCCCTGGTTAGGCAAAACTCCCTTTTCTATTGGGAGTTTCATCTCCAGAACACCAGCCTACCATGCAGGCAGGAGGCTGCAATCTCAGTGCACTGATACCCTCCACTAGAAGAGTCAATCATTCTCACTAATAGGTGCCCACAGCATCCTAGGAACAATCCACTTGCATGACTGTCCTGCCCCTTCAACTTCCCCTCCCCTGACAGCCGATAGCACACAGCTTCCCAAAATATGTTTCATTTTCAAGAGATAGATTTATTACAGCCCTGTTATCACATTCATACCCTTCCTGAAAAGATAAAAATAAGAAAGACCTTACAAGAAGATGTTGTAGCAACAGCTAAATCATAAATGTTTGATAAGGAATAGCTAAATCCAGACAAATAACTGTTCAATCCCACTTTGTATTAGGCAGATAAAGTCATACAGGAAATCAATGTGATCTATTGAAATGAAAAAAGTCCAGCTTAGGGACAATATAGTGTTATAGAATATGTGACATTATAAATGGGCTGCTTCCATAAGTGCTATACAATGAGAAGTTGCATAGTTTTTATTTATTTTTGTGCTTATGAATGTAAAAGCAGAATGTGAAAGTCACTATTTGTCAACAGGGCAAATGTGGGCAGCAGTGAAGTAGGTGAGTATTTATAACCTTTTTATTTTCCCACTCTTGAAGGGAATACATAATCCTCTCTAGGGATAAAAGGATCTTCAGTCACCCACTAGCCCAGGGCTCCTTTTTAGCACAGGCTGACAGATGTGCTAAAATTATAAGTGAAGTGTTGTGATGTTGACTCCTAAAGCAGCAATCATTAAGGTTGAAATTAGTATCCCCTCCCAGCCATTCAAATGTTGAAAAGTTCTGACACCAGGCATAATTGGACAACTTTACCTAGTGGGGATAGCATTACATTATATTCTACTGACTTCTTTCTGCCTTTTTCATCCCTGCTCCAATTTAAATGAAGCAAAACAACTTTTTACACATCTTTCACTTACACAAAACAAAACAAAAATCTGCTTATGCAGAAAGACATCTCAAAAGCAGACATACGAGTTCACAACTACATATACAAGTAGTATTGTTTAAGGCTATACTATTTCAGCTGACAACAGTATTTTAAATAAGATGCAGTTAAAAAAGAGACTGAAGGAAAATATAAACAGATGTCCTAATATGTATTAGCATCTGCTGAAAGAAATTTCATTTGAAAATGCAAAATACATTTCACTTGCTATATGTTCTACTATATGTTCTAATTAGTTACATGCAGTGTTAACATACTTTAATCTTCTGAAGTAAAAGGTTCCCCTAAACTGTATTTATGTATACCTGGATATATTTCTAGTAACTGTAACAGTTGCTAAATGGCAGTAAGTGCTAAAAGACATAAGCAATCCACACAATTAGATTTCAGGTCATTTAGATCAGTGTGAACTAGAAAAACATGTTAATGTGCTCTACCCACTGCCACTTCCTCACATACTGCTGAGTTTGACACATTAACTAATGGACCATCACCTGATAAATACTGGATGTGTGTGGATGAATAAAGTCTGAAATTGTCTCCAGTGGCTCAGACCAAGATTTTGACAATGACACAAACCCAGCAGCGATGATGCACCATTGCACTATTCTTGTGCTGTGTGCCTAAAGAAAAATGAAGCCTATGATTTTACACAGTTTATCTAATAGACCTTCCTGCTTTAGTTTATGGGAAAAACTTAAATGTAGCTCAAGGCCCACACTGAAACATAAAATATGGGAAAGCCGAGTGTGAAACCTAACGAGTGTGTTAAAATGAAATCAAATCCAATGTTTGTCAATGTGTAACACTTTGCTGTTGAGTTAGATTCAATTTCTAAAGGCTGACGAGCACATCTATTTCTGGCATGAACAAAGAACGTGTTAGTACTGTGGCTCTCTCACAGCCCTGTACTGCACATTGAGTCACCAGCTCCCACAACCCCACTAAGCCCTGTCCCTCATCTTGCAGCTGAACTGTGCATTTTGGTTCATCTGCACTGGGCTCCTGCCCATCTCAGCTGATGCCCTACACCCCCAAACTTCCACCACATTACGTGGCTGCACTTCCTCTGCCAGACTTCACACACACATCAGGCTGCTAGAGACTCACTAGGCTGAGGCACAAATCTTTAATAAAGGACAGGAGAAAGGTTAAAGTGCACAGCCATGTTCTGCCTTGGCCCTGCAGCTGAGGAAGTGGGGGCTGAACGGATTGAGAGCTTTGATCGTTATAGATTCATTCCCAGGGCAATCAGGGGCCCACAGCATTCTGTCCCTCACTATTCAACATTACTGACAAGAGGGTTTCCCACACTGGAACCAGCTGACCCAGCCAGGACAGCCTCTTCCAAAATGCTTTCTCTCAATTTCAAAGCCATTAAGCACTTCAAGATGGGGAGTATGAACATAGGCTGCACAGGTGCTGTGCAAAGAACCAGGAAAAGATTTCCTGCATCTTGGTTTTGAAGATACTCTTGCCTGTTCTTTCATCTTGTAATTTTCTTTGACTTCTTGCCACGTTCTCTCTAAAAATGCATTTGGTCAACTCCCCTTCAGTGTTGCCCACCTTAGACTAGCCATCACTGCTACCTCACCAGAACTTACTTCTCATCCACGCTCTATTTCTAGATTTCTCTTCTTGATCTATTTCTGTCTGCTTTGTTGCCAATTTTTTAGCTGTAAGAATTTTACCCAACACACAAAGAAGGTCTAACCTACAAATACCTCACCCACTTTTCTCTCTGCCCCTACACTCATTATGCTGAGCCTCTTTGCTAGAGAACTTACTTTTTCACGACAAATTCATCCTTTCTTCCTCTAATACTGTAGTCTGTCTATAGAGAACTCTTCAATTTAATCCAGCTTATCCTGATTCACTATCAACATGTCTACGCTCACCCTAGATCGACTTCAAGATAGTCGTTTTCATTGATGACTTCCTAAATTTTCAAACAAGCATTTTCATGCTTTCTTTTATTCTGCTTACAGATCTGCCCACAAGCACTTGGAATATTATCTCATTATCTTACTTCATAATCCACATTAAAAATCTCCTTTTCTTTGGTATCTAATCTTTTCTTTGGCATCAGAAAAATATCATGCCTAAAAACAGGGCCTATCATATTGATTAATATTATCTCATTATACGCTTGTTCTTTTTATCTATCTGTATCCCTGACTTTTGATTAACACTTAAATTTTAAACAGTACGGACTTGGAACAATCTTTTTTGGTTGATTTTGCATATTTATTAATGTGGCTGGGTCCTTATCTGTGACTAACAATCTAGACACTGCACTAGCAATAATTATCATCATCTTGTTGTTCCTTCTTTGTTGATATATAAGCATGTAAACTGGATTTTGTTTTCTGGGTAAGACTGCCAGGGATGATTGTTAGGAGTTCTGCTTGAAGAAGAAACTCAGATGCTTTTAGTAACCATTTTCAGACTAAGGGTTGTACTCATTTGGAGGTTTTTAATGGAAATTAGCAATGGGAAAATTTTCAGTGTAACTGTCAGGAAAAATGGTTTGGAAAGTAATAAATAGAATTACTTTCTGTTCTGTTGTCAGACAAGCAGCATACACATGAATCTTTTTTAGCAAACATATTGTAAGAAAGTAAAAGGAAAACAAATTGCAAATTGTGCTTGTATCTCTTTCAACAAGGAAACGTGAGCATAACGCACCAAAGTGACAGTCAGACTCCGAGTAAGAGAGAGAATGTGAAATGTGAACTTCCTGAGACAGAGCTTCCAAGGATGAGAGTTCAAATGCCAAAGAACCCTACTTAAGAAGGGAAGCACCAATGTTCTTCTCCCAAATCTTCATGAATTGGGCATATTAAATTATGTAGTCTGATGCCAGCACAGGATTAAATTCTAATACATTGGCATGCCCTAATTCTATTTTCAGGGAATGAAAGGGAAACAGAACATGCAAACATTACTATGACTGTATAAACTGCATCTTTATTTGGAATGGGAATTATTTTAAGGATGTCTGAAGCTCTGTTTTTCTTGCACAAAATCTGGGGTGTGAACCTGAAGAATTAGCAAAAGGGCAGAAAACCTTGAAAACAAGCTGATTGTGACAGTACTGTCAACCAGAAAGGGAAAATGCAAATGAAACAGACATTTTCTAAATATAGTTTAATTTATAAATAAGACTTCACATCACAGATTTGTTTATCCTCATTTGGTGATAATTGTTCACAGCAGAATATATCAGAAAATTCTATAATAGGAACTACAGCCAGGAAATGTTAAATAATTAATCACCCTCCCAGCCACTTGCATTTCTGTTGATATAAATGACCGTATAATTCCAAACCCAATTATCACTACTTAGCCATTCCATTTTGTAGTTAAAATCCCACAAAATTAAAGTGCATCAATTGTTAATGGTAATAGACCAGACAAGGGATTAAAGATTATTTTAATGTTTATTTCCTGTCAGGAGGTTTTTTTGGCAGGAAGAACTATAGACAAAAGGCTACATTAAGATGAGATTCATACAATGTATTTAAATCTACTAACTTCTAAAAGCCTTATGGTATAATTACTTGTTTAATCTACTTGTTCCCTGAAGATACCAATGGGGGTTTATCAAGCCAACTTTAGTATATCTGCTTCACTGAAACCAAAACATTCTCTTTAACTTGAACTGCAGACAGCAGTCAAGTTTACCATAAATGCAATTCTAACAACAAACTTGAAAAATGAATGAACTATGCAAAAATATAAAGGAAACCAGATTACTATCAGGAGTTTTTTTTATGTCCTATTCTGCTTGGTTTAGCTCCTGTTACTTCTGGAACTATGCATTTGCATGCAAGATTTGGTCCTCGCAACCATACTTTAAACAATCACTTTAAGACCAATAAAACTCTGTTAATTAGAGAACTTTTTTTACCTGCCACAAAATGATGACTTTTCTCCACTCCTCAGAGAAGTATTTATGCACGTTTATATGGAGACATCACTTCATTTAGAGATTTCTTTGCTTTCTTAAAATGTTTTTTATCATTAAGCATTGTTGACAAAACTGACAAAGTACTTTATTGCATTAGCACAGTGACTAGAATTCTGTAGAACTGTTTGTGAGGGCCTAAGGATTTGGGGAAGGGCCCTTATAGTTCACTGTTTCAGTGGACAGCAGGAGTGGGCTGAATTTTATGTGCTTCAAAAGGTTATCCATCTGTATAAAGCTACAGACAGGTGTCCATAACTTGGGTCTGTTGGGATGAAACCATCAGATCTGGAGCAGGCAATAACTGTGCCACTTATTTCTGACTTGCACTGACATCACCCTGCACAAAACCTCATTCATCTCATTCTATCTCTTTTCTGTAGAAACAGAAATCTACATATGGACTAAATAGGAAAACTGAGAAGGAAACTTTTGTGTTCTTCTGTTCCCTGCCCATTCAGCAATGTTATCCACATCTCCAAAATCTATGGACAAGTTATTGCACAGGAACATTACAGTCCTTTGTATTCACATCTATTCTTTTTCTCCAGCAAACCCTTGTCCTGCATTTACCAAATGACATAACACACTAAATCATGACACAAATAACACAGTACATAAACCACCTCACACTGGGGCAGTGACAGATCCATTTCTGTGCCTGTTTTAAACATTTCCTTAGGAGTACATTCACTGTTTGGCTAAAGTTACCTCTTGTTATTCCTCCTCTCTCCTCTTTATAGGTGAGGAAGCCAGTGGGGACAGCTCTGTGGCACTAACACTCCTGTGCTGTCACAAGGAACAGCTTTACAGCCCAAGAGATTGCTCAGGAGGGCAGTGAAGAAGCTCCTTTCCAAAACCAGGATCACCCAACAATGATATCACTAACTGGTGAGCAGTGAGTTAATTACACACCCAGTGGTGTAATAACTCAAATTCCATCAGACACAGGTATTAAGAAAGAAGCTTCTAAGTGAGACCCACAAAACAGCTGTTCATCCTGGAGCCCCAGTTGTTACAGGAGATTACGTTGGTGCGGCAAGTTTGGCATAAAGGAGCACTGCAAAATTAAAATTGGCATGTCAGGAACTTTTCCCTTGTTTTCCTTGGCATGCACCCCCACAAAAAAAAAAAAAAAAACACCAAAAAAAAAAAAACCACCAAAAATAAAAAGAAAAGAAAAAACAACCCACTCACAACAAAGTTCAGAGTCTCAGAGTCCATATCTCTTCTGAGATTTGTGAGAGCAAGCAGACATGGTATGGAAACCCATTCCATAACCTTTCACCAACATAAAATTTACTGTGAATAAGGCCCTAAAACTCTATGCTCAGCTTTGATTTAAACCTGTGAACACAAGCCACCCAAAAACATTTCCATTCCCATAAATACCTCCCCATGACATGATATGCTAATTATTTGGGTCCTATGAGGAGATTAAATACACTTAACCATAAGCAAGCTCCACCACAGTACTCACCAGGACAGGATCTGGTCCAAAGTAAATATTTTATTTAGCAGGTTTAAGGTGCTGTTTAAGGTGCTATCCCAGTTTCTCTCCCCCAGACACTACTACTGCTCTGGCAAAGAGCAAAGAAGGTTTGGCTTTTGAGATTTTAAAATTTCTCTGTAATTTTCTACGGTATTCAAGACTTTACCAATGAGAAGAATTAATCTAACTCACAAAAATGAGACTTCCTTCAGAACTCTAATGTTCTGTATCTTTTATTTTTAAATTGCAGCATTAATAATGGTCTCAGCAGCAAGTGGAGAAAACGTGTGAAATATGTGCCCTCTTTATAGATTTCCTGTTTCTGCAATTTCACTTGAAAAATGGCAGTGCCCTGCCATCTGAAGCTTCCAGTTGGTTTAACTCCGAGCAAAAGACAATTAAACAACTTACAGTATATGGTCACGAGACTATAATTGCTCACCAGTGCTCCTTGTTGTGTCAGCTGCCACAATGAACAGAAGATTTTTCACTTTCTTACCCCTGCAAGACCACCAGAGGTTCCTGACCACGGCAATGGCCTTGTGTTGAGAAGACAATATTTCACAAACAAAAAAAATTTCCACAGGATTCTTAAGACACTAAGTTAGCACAGAGCAAAAGGAAGAGACTCCATGCTGGACAAGTGTCTAGAAGGGCAGAACATCCTTTAATAATTTTTTCTTAGAAGTCAGTGAATTAATATTTATCATTTTTTACTTTTCTCACAGTTTCTTAAAATTCTCCCATTTTCTTTAAGCTTTTTTTCACAATTCCTGCAAGCAAATTTATATCCTGAATCTATATATCTTAGGTTATCCTTTGCAACACAGAAGTTTTATGTAAGAAGTGATGTATCAGTATTTTAATAGAGAGTGATATACACTTGAAGAATGGAAGTTCAGGTGAATGACAAAGATAAATTGAGCTTTTCAAATCCTGCATTTGGTAGAAATCACTTGAAAACAGACTGACTAAAATGAGTTCAATTTGAGAGATGTTCAATGCACTTGTGTTTTCTTTCCCAAAGCCATTCTCAGAGCTGACCCTATTTTCACATTTGTAGACAACGGACTTGCAGATGTGACCATCACAAACCCATATCTGCTCTATCATTAATGATGCCTTCTACTATAGGCTGAAATAAGAAAAAAATTACTTAGATAACCAATATACATCTGAAATATTGTAGTTCTCAGTCTAGCACACTCTCAGGACTATGTGTTATCCACATCAAAGAAAAAAACACATCATTAGTATCATCTGCTGTAATGGCAGTGCAAGGGAATTCATACTAGTGGTTGCTTAATGGTAATCATGGTAGAATCTTGGCATTAATATGAGGAATATTAATTTTCCAGAACATAAAAGAATAAATGACACCTACATCTCTGTGCAAAGCCAGCTCAAATCAATTGCCTAAATGCAATTTAATTCAAGATTCTTGGTATACCAACAAAGAGACAGAACTCTGTCTCCATCAGCAAGATGAACAGGAAAACAATGTCTAAGACCATGTGTCATTTTGTAGTGATTCTTCTGGTTCTTTTTGATATGCAAAAAAAAAATACAAGGTCTTTAAATGAATGCAAAAATAAAACACAGAGAGTATGTAAAGGGATAAAATAATACCTGGACAATAGAACTGAAGAGCAAAAGGACAATGAAAGAAAATACTAGGGAGGGAATAAAACTTTTAACATGATCACAATATTCTAATCTTATTAACATCTGTACTGGAGTCTAAAATAAATTTTAACTTTCAGTTTAACAAAATTGGCTTTGTAGATTTCTTATAACAATACAAATAAGTTATTGTATATAACCTCATAATCATTACCACCACTATACTGTGAAATGTGACTCTAAAATGCCAGAGCACATTTCTCAGCGTATTGTGTCTCACTGACCTCGAGATCAAGTTTGCGCAGTGTCTGACTAAAAGAATGTTCTTTGGTTTTGTTTTTGCTTTTCTAAATAACTGCTAGCTCTACAAATCCATTATGGAACCAGAATAAAATCTGATCCATTCTTCCATAGCTGTGTTGGCTTAGCATCACCAAAGGAAATAAAACACATTTTAGTTACTAAGGTGACCGGTTACAGCAGTGATTCCACACAGGACTGCGATACAGTAAGATAAAAGCTCCTGGTTTTATGTGGTAATCCTTCTGCCTAGAAGTGCCTATTGAGAGGCAGCACGCAGGAAAGAGCAGGAAGTAACATAATTTATTCAGCAAGAATAGTATAGGGCACAAGTGCTGAAAAAAAAGCTTTCACACACTCCTCCAGGCTAATTTTCCATTGAAATAAAATTTACTCTTGAATATCAAATATTTATTCCATTTTTCATACTCTTGTTTTTTCCTCCCTCTCATATTTATTTACTTTATAAACACTTCAGATTTATTTTTGCCAAATAAATAAATTAAAATATGAGGAACCTTTAAACAGAAAAAAGGCTCTGGGAGTTTTGCTACTGGCAAAAGGAGAAATGCTCATGGATGTAATGAGTCAACTGCCAATGCGGAAATCTGGCAGAATTCCTGCATTTTAGGATCGTGGGATGTATGACTTCATTTTAGTGTATGGAGGTTTTTCCTACAAAGTTGATTCTGCAGGTTTTATGCAGTTGGCTTTCCCTTTTTTCTATTGCCATGCCTCAAACTATTACAAGTTCATCCGTAATAACCCACTGACAGCTTTCCCACCTCTTTTATCAGTCAGTGAAGTTACAAATACACCAGATTGTCAAGACACACACTGTAAAAACAAACAAATTCCTGGGCACCATCCTATTCAAACTATGAATTCATCTAAGTCCAACTCAGTGTATTTTACTCAAGCAGAGTAGGTAGTAAAATTTTCTTTCAACCCATAAGACTTGATTTTATAATTCCTTCATCTGAGATTCCAGGAAATGTTAAGATGTTAACTATCTGACAGAGTTCACACCAGTGACAAGTAGTTTATTACAGCACAGGTTTTATTCCCCGATTTCAGGGGACATGGACTTCAGATGAAAAGGTGGAATAATTCTTGCCTCAGTGTGTAAAATCAAGATCAATTTAGTAACCCACTCCTCTAATACTGTATGTGCAAAGAAATAATTTAGACTCCTAGTTAATTTGAGTATTGAACTGAAATTCTGCAGCTGCTTTCTGCCAGTCCTGAAAACAGAAATTAATTTCAATGACCAAGGCGAATGGAGTGCTGCTCTGTCAGGTAATTAGTCATCGTCTTTTGCTACTCAGGGTCTATCACCGTGCTAATCCATACATAAACCCCAGTATTCCCCTAGTCACTCACAATCTAAACAGCTGTTTAACTACCTGTTTCTCCTTTTCAATCCTACCCCAGATATCAGCTGCAAAATGAGCATTCTTTCATGTTTAGCTTTCTTCCTACTATTTACTGCCAGCAGAATTAATGCAACTGATTTACATTTTCTTTTTTCTGTTTGATCAAGTCTGCTATTGATTAAGTAGAGCTTAAGGGAAAAAATTATACTCCTGCAGCTTTCCTACTTGACTTGCCAGTTTATTAATGAAAGAAGCAAGGATATTGATGGCCCAGAAACTACAAGTGCAGCAATTAAAGGATATGTCCTTCCAAGCTTCTAATTAAAAAAGAGTTCTTTTGTATTAAAAGATATAGTTTAGTGTCATATTTATATCTAATTCTCACTTCTACTGTTTTGCTTTTTTTTTTTTTTTTTTTTTTTCTGTTTATTCTTTTTAAACAGAAATCTACTGGGAAAACTTAGATCAGGCAGAATAAAGAAACTTTCCCTGACAACCATTTCTGGAAGCTTTGCTCCCAAACAACAGTCTTAGTGCTAAAACATCAAAAACAACTCCACCCCCCCAAATCCTTACAACAGTGAAATACCCACTGACACATACCACTCAGAAGGCAACCCTTTAATATTTTTAACTTGTGTAAATTGGCAGAGTTTGCCCAACTCAGATTCAAGAAAACTGAAGATTTTTTTTATACCAGTCCTTTTGGATATATTAAGATAATTAGACTGTTCCCTCCTTCTAATATCTGTTTACTTGGTATTTAAATTCTAGATTAACTTTATTTCATGTCAGGTATTTACACGAATGATCTCACAGAGGTTCTTCATGCTTCCCATCTATTCTGATTTTTTGAATTCTTCCTTCAGAAACACCTGAAACCATAACATTGCCAGTATTTTACTACTCTGCTGAGTCAGTCCCTTGCACATTAATAGCATTCTTTCAACATCAGAACACAAATAGACAAATAAATGACTCCTGTTTCTGTCTAGCACCTTGGTTTTGTGGTCTCAGCTAAACAAATTCAACGTAAGTCTGACACATTGTGCTGACCCAAACTTTGTATGCATGGATTGACCCTCCAGCACCTGTGGAATAAGTGCTAAGGACTCAGTCAGTACAAGAATCATGAAATCACAGAATGGTTTGGCTTGAAAGGGTCCTTAAAGATCATCCAGTTCCAACCTTCCACTGTCCCAGGTTGCTCCAAGTCTGGTCCAACCTGCCCTTGAACACTTCCAGGGATGGGGCAGCCACAGCTTCTCTGGGCAACTTGTGCCAGGGCCTCACCGCCCTCACAGGGAACAATTTCTTCCAGATATCTGATGTAAAGATGCCCTCTGTCAGTTTGAAGCACCCTGCCTGCCCCACATTCAAAGCATCCTGCGCACAACTCAAACACACATCTCCATCTGCACACCAAGTACCTCTCCCAGATTTCCACACAGCAATTACTCCTCTCATTTAGCTACCAGATGTTCTGATATCCCTGAGAAATTATATTAAAAAATAAGAACAATGTAAAATCCATAATCTAGCATTCCATACAAGTAATGACAGGTTCTTAATGCACTGAAAAAAGACTGTTCCCTGCAGTGATGTTCCAGAAAGGAAGGGAAATAAAACATCTTTCTGCTCCTGGCCTCTGTCCCTCACAGCCCAGAATGTCGAGAACTGCTGTGATCAGATTAGGCAGGTAATCTTGTGCATGATCAGATTCCCAGAAGGCAGTGATAGCTGTGTATTTAAGGACAGTAAGCTTTTTTAAAAGAGGTACTAAAGTGAATCACAAAATTTCCCAGAGCTCCCAGCTGGACAAAACAGCAGTAAACAAGAGTGATTCTTCCTTAGGGCAAACAGGGTTAGGATGCTGCTCTCTGGGCAGGTTGTGTCATCCACAATATCACTGCCCACATTTCTCCTTGAGCCATCTCAGACCTGCATCTTTCTATTTGCCTATTAACCTGGAAAAACCTTGTGGAGGAGGGGGGTGGAGTTGTTCTAAGAGACCTTTTGTACTAGAAATTTCTCAATCACTTCCAGTTTAAAGGTGACTTCATAGAAATGGTGACCCTCACAAGTACCACTTGAAAGATAGAGAAGCTTTAATCTTTTTCAGTGGAATCGGAAGCTCTTATCTCTCCTCTGACCCTTTTTCCCCTCTAGCCTTACACTCTTGGCACCATTGAAAAGTCAGAACCATTAAGTTGGTGTCAAGTGGCTGTGCTATTCATATTCTATTATAGTCAATGACAATTAACAGTGCCATTCAGAAAAGCCAGGTACTGTATTACACAATTGGAAAATTGATCTTATCTGAGGCTCAAAAATCAGCAATGTTCAGACCTCAACTCACAGGCAAAAAAAGAAAGAAAAAAAAAAAGAAAGGGAGGAAGTACTGCCTGACCTCAGGGCCACACAGCAAACAGCCACGTGCAAGGCTCAGAAACAACCTGAAGAAGTGCCCAAATCTTTGTGTGAATATAAACTCTGATTTTTACCATCAAGCAAAGTGATGTTAGAAACAGGAGTACAAATTCAACTGAATGCTTGATGATCACCTTCAAAGTTGTTATTGCAGGCGAAATCCAACATCTTAGCATTGCTGACACATCAGAAAACCACGGTGTGTGTGTGTCAGTTCCCAGCTCTTTGCAGAGCACACCCACGGGCAAGAGCCCTGCACCTACAGTGAAATCCTCATTTCTAGCACCTGCACTGAACATCTATTTCCATGAATGTTTTTCCTAGAAATAAGCACAGATACATTTCTCTACTAATGAATTACTGGATGGCTACAAAAGGAGAGGATTAACAAATAACTCTCTACTTTGGACAGTGAGACTGTTTTCCTCTGTCAGTGAATCTCAGCATTAACTACAGCCCAGTACAACAGTTGATTACAGCTGAGCCTACCTGCTTTAAAGCACAGGGGGAATTTAGACAGAAAAACTCAATTAGTTCACTTGAGTTTAACTAAAGCACCTGAGCTAAAACTTTGCCACACAAAGGAGGCACTGTAGAGTCGGGAACAACACTTGGCACTGTTCCTCCGTGCCACGTGCCCGAGGACATTGGGTTTTAGCAGGATCCAAAACCAGAGCAAGTGCTCTTGCATCAGTATGCCATTACGTCACTTATATTCCCCAAACAAGTACTCACCCTCAAAATTATGAGGTCATTATGACATGACCTATCAAGTTCAAATCCTGGAGTAAATGGCAAAATCTGTAGAGTCACTCATTTAGTTCAAGCACGTAACTGGAATACTTCACAATTAGATAGGAAAAAACTAAAAAAAAAAACCCATAACAACTAAATATTCTTGCATTTCAAATGCTGAGTTCTAAAACCTCAAGAGCTGCACAGACTGATGGAAGGAATGTTCCATTAACATACAATTCTGCCTCAGGTTGCTGCTTTCCAGGCTGAGACCTGTGAAGCCCTTCCTGCACCTGTCCTGAGCCTCTGTGATGAATTTAGGTGTCTTTGTTTTTCCCCTCCCTTCACTCTAAATATAAGGTATCTTTACTAAATACTGGAGATTAAGGCCTTACACACACTACATTCAAATTCCTTCTAGTGGAAAAAGTACTAGTCCCAAAGCCACCTTTGGTGCACCTGGAAGAGAAGAGCTTGTATTCTACCAGATGTTTCACCTGATGCCAAGTTTTCCTGGGGAATCAGGAAAAGGCTGAATATAGAAATCATCTTTGTCTGTTCATCATTTTCCTTCACAGAATACAATAAGAAATTATCAGCTAGCTTCAGTTCTCTGGGAAAAAAAATCTCCAATTGTTGCCTTAATGAAAAACATAGAATGGGCTCAAAGCCACTATAGTTATACTTAAAAATCAATACTCCCTATTGGTCTTATAATTTGTGTCCCAAATACCTGCTTTAAAACGTGCACAAGCCACAAAACAAAAGCTAGGGAGTTTATGCCTCAGACTTCTGAATTTTTTGTACTGTTTCAATATTTGCAAAGCCATGTGAAATGTTCTACAGGATTCTCTGCCTGACAGTGGGAGTCTATTCTATTTTTTTATTTCTTTTATTGAGAGGTGGAATAAAATTCCCCAACTGCTCCAGTGCAATTAAAATTACTTTTATTCATACAGTTACCTCAGTGGCCACCATAAGCATTCCACAGTACTAATCCTTTTAGGCCCTGATCCAGCAAAGCACTTTACTGTCTCTTATTCTTAAAATTACAAGTCTCCCCACTGATTTCAATACAGTTATATTAGGGATGAACTTGGCCTACTATAGCAAAAATAATGTTAAAAATACAGTCTAAAAAACAAGCAAGGAAATGGAAAGCCTAAGAGACTTCAATATTTCTCTGGTTTAAAGTAAAGCATTACCACTGTGCATTTGAGTACAGTCCAATAGTGAGCTATTTTTGTTCAGTTAGGCCAATGCAGGTAACGAGCCTCCCTGTATTAGAGATGCATTGATTTCAGATCTAGATGGTTTCAATAATCTCCTTACACCCAAATATTACAAGGACAGGGACATTAAAATGTCAATTACATAAATAAATCTGTAAGTATCAATAAATGCCCAAAATTAAATAAACCCCCTCACTCTAAGAGACTTTGCAGCTGATACATTGTAAAACAATAAGAAAACCATCACAATTTGCATTTTTATAGCTACATTCATCAATAGCTCAAACATTTATCACAAATTCCAACCCACCATAGGTAGGAAATGTAGGATATTGTTTTCCTGCTTTGACTGCAGAGACACCAAACCGTGGCTGGACATTTGTCTATGACCGAAGCTTCTTAAACTGGTTTAAATACTCACTGTCTTTGCGTACTTCTTTCTGCCTTGTTTTTGCTGGTGCAAGAATTTATCTGAGCGTGCAATGAACTGGATCAGGAAACTAATCTGACTGAAATATAAACCATGGAAAACTGCTGACTTTAATGAGGAGGGACGCTCAGGGAAGCAGGAGCCTGAGACCGCTTAAGATAGCGCTGCCCCAAAATAAATGTACATTGAAGTGCATATCCTGAGGCACAGAACAGCAGCCAGAAACAGAAGCATGGATTTCACCAATTTATCCATGGAAGCCATGGGGGTACACTGGGATCAGAGCCACAGAATGGATGGGGGACATGTCTTGAGTGGCTTCAGAGCACAGCTGCTGATCACCATGGAGGGACAACAAAATTTGATTTGCCACAGATAGCTGAATATCCCAAGCAAGATGACTACATAAAAGCATTTTCCAGTGACTTCCAGATTGCCTCTCCCGCCTTCCCAACTGGCTTTCAACAATATTTTAAAGAGTATGCTTTACCACCATTTAAAGCAGTGCACATGAGAGAGAATGAATACATTAGGTAAATGAATTCCTGTGGACATTGTGAAGGGAATAATGCCCTCCTATTTGGGTTATCCTCTACTGCAATAAATGTGGGGGGTTCTTCAGTCAAGGTGGTGCAGTAACCCAAGGGATAGCCATATTACACTTATAAAAGAAAACTTTAAGAAAGATCTTAGTGCAATAAAAGTGAGGATTTTTTTTTTCCCTTGGCATCCCAGCTTGCCATAGAAATGAGTGAGTTGCTGAATTTCTGCCAAGTATAGATGGTTCAGTATGCTATTAGATTAGTCTGTTTATACAGAAACAGCCAAAAATAGGAAACACACAGAAGCTATTAAAGATATTGTCCTGTGAGGGAAATAGTTGAATGGTTTTGTTACTGCAACTGGGAAATAAGATATGAGTCAGTATTAATGTGATAAAGAAGTTAATGTGTTCTAAAGCAAACAGTTAGTTTCTTCAGCTTGTTTCTGAGTTGACAATAAAATAAATGTACAGACAATTATGTAGGGTTGGATGAGCCTGCAAGTGTATCCAGCTTAAAGCTCAGCGCTGCCACTGGGTTAGAATTGAAAGTCTGTTATCAAGTAATGATATGCTAACCCCAGGTAGTCTTCATAGAAAATGGATGATTCAAAATGCCACACATCACTGAGCTGGTGGGAGAATGGTCAATAGTGTTTAAGCTATTTCAACCGGTCAAAGAGAATTTCATAGAAAAATTCCTTCCCCTTGACCATTTTACAATGGATTTCCTAAATTCTTCTCACTTTTGATATAGTCCAATGAAAAATAAGAATGCCTTGAGTATTGTACTGTATTTTGTTTTGGTTTATTTTTAATCAGGACAGCAGCAATATTTCATAGTGGATGTTACCAGCTTTTTAAAGAGCAAGCCAGCATAGAGAAATTTGTCTCCCATGTGTGACACTGAGCATTCATTCCTAAACACAGCCACACTCAACCCTGATGCCCTAACCTCCTTCTCCCTCCTTTTTCCACATATTAAAAAACCCAATTCTTTATGTACTGCAATGCCTTAAATCTTCTAACATACATAAACAAGGGAACAGGCTATTATACTGTATTTATAATATTTATATGTGCAAATAGAAGATGTAATCGGCAAATAGAGATTTTTTTCTCGAGTAACATGCTTCTACAAACCCAAAGACCACATATACCATTCCTTAAGGGCCAACATATTTGACTAGTGAAGAAGAACAAGTGCAAAGCTAAATGACTCTCCCACTGAGAAATGCCCCTCTGTGGTACTTTGTTTTTTCATGGTGAGAGTGCCCTGGGCCAAGCCAAGCACCTACCCTGATGTTAGGTCACTTTTTAGGACATGAGAAGAAGAGCAGCACCTGAAAATGTACATGGAACCTCACACCAGTGAATGCAGCAAAACTTTTGCCAGTGCACAGAGACATTTGATTAGCAGGAGCCTCATGAATTCTACACCAGTGGCTCGTTTCCAGAGGGAGTAGAAAACTGGCCTCAAGTCATTCTGCCCGTGTTATGTATATACAAAGATCAAGCACGGTATTTAGAAGAGGAAGCAGCTGCAGAAATTCTGTCAAGGTACCACAGTTAAATGTGTTTACACTGCAGAGACTAAAAAATGCAGGTGGCATAATGATACTTACAGCAAAATTTAGGAACACTGCAATAACTTGCAGCCATATCTTGGAGCTGGGCTTTTCCCTGGAACACATCTACTCTAAACCAAGTCAAGCTGTTACATCAACAAGCCTACAGACTGTTTTGAGGCCTTAACTGAAATTTACTTCTGGGATAAATGTATCTTTCCATTCAACTCCACAGAAACTAGGCTTGTTTATTATTTCTTGAGCCTAATTCCTTACTTCAGGCAATAGGAAAAATGAGTTATGTGTCCCCTGACACCAAACAGATAAGCACAATAGTGCTGCCTTACTGCAGAGGACCCTCAAAAACTGGGGGGATGCAAAGCAGTTTCCTTCCTCGATGGTTTCCTTTGTGAACACAAAGCCCATTTCTAGGATGGAAATCTGGAGCTGGAGAAGAAATTTGCAACATCCTTTCAGTGCCATGGCAATGAGATCCCAACCCGAAGAGTTTAGAGCACACACTGCAGTTCCATACACACATATTACTACATGTGTTTAAAGCATATATTGTTCTTGTTCAGATAGAACTCTGGACTCTCTACCAACAAACAAATTCAATTTATCACTTGTTTATGATTGTGCATGAGGCATCTGTATTTTTTCAATGGCATAAGGTAAGAGCAGAGCCACAGCAGTTGCTCTGAAATGGAACAGCCACAGGAAACTTAATGAGCCTTAGAGATGTCTGGGAGGTTCACAAATAGAGAACTTCCTTTTTCAGTAAAGGGACAAAGTAACAGAAGAACCGAGTAATATGGTTCTGCTTGGAATTGAAAGAAGAAAAAGGAGGGAGGTAAGTTTTACTGGCCACATGTCTCAAACCAAATGGATGTTTTTTAAACAAAGCTCCTCACTTGCTTTGTTTCATTTTCAGGCTGTGCTGCCTGAGCAAGACAACGGAAAAGTTTAATCTCTAAAACATGAATGCCAAAAACAAATGCATTAGAAAGTACCAAGCCAAAGCCATACTGGTGACACAAACGTGAAAAATGGAATTGAAATAAACTGTGCCAGAAATCTATTTCTAAAAATATGTCTTTACAGTAGTGATATTTATAAATTTGACATACTCTAAAATTTAGCCCACTAAAGATTATTTCTATGCAAATATGCATTTCTCAAACCCCATAAGCGTGCGAAAAATCCAAAACACATTTCTTGAAAATCAATTTCTGTGCAGTACAAATGTATCAAGTTAGAGGCAGCATGCTGATAAATATTAAAAAGGTCTACATTGTGCAAAATGAAAACTTGTAACAGGACACAGTGGTACCGTGCAGTATGTAGAGGTTCAGAGAGAACATGAAACAGCGCCATGGTTTCAAAAGGACTCTGTGGTCTGACATGAGTCATTTTGGTTCTGATAAAGGATGTTGTAGAAGGTGCTGCCCACATTATGCAAATCACTAACCACTTAATTTCCTTCCCAAGTGGTAAAGCTCAAGCATTTTCCCTGAACATACAGTGCTCATTTTCTTGTAACTCTGTGGTTTCTTTTCAGTAGCCTGTGAATGCCAGCAAGTAAGAAGATAGCAGTAGAAACTAAGAGGTTACTCAATGATTCCAAAGGTTATAGGAGTGCTTTTTAGATACAGATCTGAACATAAATTCTAGACATCCACAAAGCATTTTTATTTCTAATAATACCCCCATTACCTGCTGAGATTTCAATATAGTTGGGAACAGTCTTTCTCTCTCCCCTACTACCTCATATTCCAAGAATTAAATATCGTTTACTCCTCGGCCATACTTAGCCTGAAATTCTCTTAAAAAGAGATTTACTCTTCTAAAAGTGATATGCAACAATTTTATGTTATTTTTTACAGAAAGCAGCTAATTTTGTGTTTGAAAATATTTCAGGCAGAAACTATTTTGATCTACAACCATAACTGAGTTCAGTGATTCCTACAAAAGTCTCACTTCTCTTAAAATGTACTGATTGCTGCTACAAAAAGTGTATTTGAAAAAAATCTAAATGAAATAAAACATAGCCAGTATTGAATAACCTCTCTCATTAATAAACAACCCCAAATTATTCCTTAAAATTCTTGCTTCAAACGCAAAAATATAGTCTTGGGAAAAGGCACCTAGAAAAACAGGAAACTATCATGCTCAAACATGTTCTTATAATTACTGACATTATCCAACATATGCAGTTTCTAAGTAGATTCTTGTTAGTTAGCACTAGAACACTTCTAATTTAACCACTACACAAAACAATGAATTACCTTCTTGACAGAACAGTGCCTGACACAAATTCTGAATGTCCCCCATGTAAGTATACCCGAGTTTTAAAAGAGACAGATAAACAGATGGTGTAACATGAATATTTCTATCCAAAGCAGCAGGACTTTATGAAGTGTCCCCATGAAGATGCTCTAAATGAAAGACCCTTTTCTCTTCCCTTCAGAGGTTAAATATGACAACTTAAATGCATTGTCATTCAT
>NW_008239324.1:3830927-3876092 GCF_000691975.1 Corvus brachyrhynchos
ATAACAGCTCTCCCAAAAGGAAAGGGCCCTGGCTAAAGCCTCAGGCTGTCAAAACTCCCACAGCTCAGGAATGCTAAACCAGCAAAAGCCAGCTTTACTCTTCAGAAACTGTTCAAGGGTTCCTCCTTTGTACCATGTAGGAGGAATGGCAGACCTGATTTGTTTTAGCTGAAAACAAGCCAGCACAGACAAGATTTAAAAGTTTTGCTTCCCAGCCCTGATGGCGTGACTGACTGAGGGAAATGAGCCAAGGTGATATATCACCAGTGCTGCCAGACCTGCCAACACAGGCCTGAAAAGAGGAGGGTCATCAATGTTTGGGCACTGAACCTTCTGCTTACATGGTTGTGTGCATAGGTAGAAAAGGGCTGGTGCCTTTCAGGCTGTTTGGATGAGGAGGAACAAGCACTGCAAAAAGCAGCAGGTAACTGCTTTAACAAATAGCCAGCTGCCAGAACTGGTGTATCTGCCACACCACCCCTGCAGCTAAAAGCCATGAGGGTTGTCTTAAAAGCTCATGAGATTGACACCAAATACATAACATAAATAATGAATGAAAGTCAACTGCTATGAGATCTAAACTCCTCCAACCCTGGGTGTTTAAAGTGTCCAGGTGAAAATTCTGCTATTAACTCTGTGAAGTTAAGCAGGAGGATTTTGATCAGCTCAGAGAGAACAGGATGAGATAGGAACACTGTAGCCAGTGCCACGTCTGACTGGCTGGGCCTCCTCCTCAGCACTGTAGCTGCACCTCACAGGACAACATCAGTCCTAGCAAGAACACTTCCCATGTAGCTGCCTCAGATCTCCCTAACTGATTACCCAGTAAGAAACTATTTGAGTTGTCAACAAGAAGTGAAGCCATCCCCTGCTGCTATATGGCCTCCAGGACTAACAATGTGCAGGGACCACTTTGAGGAACCCTCCCACTCTGCCTTGTTAACACTGAGCTGGCAACTCACTCAAGGATAAGGAAGTTGTAAAGTTGGGGTAAAACCTCTCTGCATTTCTTTCCCACTTCTGGAGACAGACCAGAGACTCAGAAGCAGCTGGGCTGGGACAACATCATCTTAGTGACAGGCACAATTAACACTGAGGTCAGTGGCAAAGCAGAAAGAGCTCAGAGCTGTTTCTCAGGCTGTAGTGAGGGCAGAGCACCCAGGCACTGCACATCCTGTGAGTCAGGAGCAGAAAGGGGGCTGCTGTGTCTGGATATGGGAATTAGCAATGGCCTGTGTTCCCAATGCTGACCACACTGGACAGAAGCATTCCTTCCTGCAGTACACAGACACGTGAGAGGATGTAACAGATGTGAAAGGGAAGAGAGAACCTGAGTCTGCATAGAGCAGGAAAGAAATTTTGACTTTGGCCCATGGCAAATTGCTGTGTAATACACTGTTTACTCTGGTCCCCTTTGTTATTGTTCACTAAAATTCTTCTATGAGACTCATCACCTTTTTTGAAACCTGTGGAAATCTGCTCAGCACGGTAAACAGGAACAAGACAAAAAGAACGAAAACTCACGAATTATTTCTCTATGTAAGTGGTCAGATTCCTCTTAGGGTGATTAATCTGAGATGTGCACCACCACAGCCCTCAGAAGAGAAACCTCACAAATCTCCTTTCTCACAAAACAAAGGCTGCTCACTGGAGTGTTCAGGTACTCAGTTACATTCAACACAAGCTAATTCACTTATCTTCAACAAGTGGGCTATTGATTTTTTTGCCTGATTTCTAAGCTGCCCAGGGCTTTCTGAACTACAACAATAGCATCCTGCATTAAAAAAAAAGAAAAAAAAGGAGGAAACTCAGTGGAAAATATCCCTTTGCTCATCAGTAATTAGGGTGACTTCTTGTTTGCTTAGTTCTGTCAGTATTTTCAGCATAGCCACTGTTTAGGAAACTTTCACAATACTGTTTCACTTGTCTTTGCTATATAACCTGATACCATAAACTGCATTCTACTTATTTCTGGGCTGAAAATATCGCAGATCATTTTTGTCCATGAAGGGGAATCTCCCAGTTGCTACAAGTAATTTGCTAATTGTGCTGCCAGAGTCACAGAGCTGGAGTCTTGTGACTTTTGTGATTACCACACACAATCAAGAATGAAATGGCACATCTCATGCTTTTGGGGTAAAAATACTAAAATATAAAATAGGTTCAAACTCACAAGTCATATCTGCTGTTATGGTAGAAGCATATCAGCTGTACTGCATTTGATAATTCCGCCTCCTAGATGCTGATTTTAGTGTGGTGTTGATTTTGTGTCATTGCTTTTGCCCTGTTGGTACATAGAGAGGCTGAAATGCATATTCCCAATTTCAGGATCCTGATACAAATGATCCACAGAAAAACTCAGTTTTGGTATGTGTTAAATCATCTTTGTTCATCTGCAAGATGAAATATGCTTGTGTGCTTCTGCATCTGAGCTTTAAGATACATTTAGCCTATGTTTTAGTAAGCTGTTGTCAGTGCAGGTCATGTACTGTTATTATAAAGCCCACAATAGAAAAAACTTAATTTACAGAATAAAGCCTTAATAAAGATGACTGGATATTGCATTGCTGAAAACAGATTTATAGATAAAACTGGACTAGTAAGCCAAGGTATTGTATCTAAAGTAATTTTCCTTTAAGTACAAATAATCTTAAGAGTAGATTGTAATTTTGAGGGATGGGTTCCTACAAAGGCAAAAGAGAGTCATAATTTTCCATACCAAAGAGGACATCAGAACCATAGCCCTTGGTCCTTAAGCACAGTGGACTAACAGACAATTAAACAGAAGTGTCAGGAATCTTCCAAGCCAGGTTTTTCTTCATGCTCTCTCCTGGAGGGAATACCTTATTTTCTCCAACTTTCTCCCTTTTGTCTGCTAGCTAAAATACAACACTGCTGGAAAACCATATACAAATGAAGCCCCCAGTCTCCAAGTTTGGAATCTCATGTTCTTTTTGCTTCACCTCATGCTTCTGGAGGGCAACAAAGATGATGAAGGGGCTTGAGGGGAAGCTGTATGAGTTGCAGCTGAGGGCACTTGGTCTGTTCAGCCTGGAGAGGAGGAGACTGAGGGGAGACCTTATTGCAAAGACACATCCTTGTGAGGGGAAGAGGAGAGGCAGACACTGATCTCTACTCTGTGGTGACAATGACAGGACCCAAGGGAATGTGCTGAAGTGTCAGGGGAGGATTAGGTTGGACATTAGGAAAAGGTTCTTCCCCCAGAGGGTGGTTGGGCACTGGCACAGGCTCCCCAGGGCAGTGGTCACAGCACCAGCCTGACAGAGCTCCAGGAACATTTGGACAAGGGCCCGAGGCACAGGGTGGAATTTTTGGGGTGTCCTATGCAGGGCCAGGAGTTGGACTTGATGACCTTTGTGGGTCCCTTCCAAATCAGCATATTCTGTGATTCCAAACTGCAACTGTAAAAAAAAAAAAAAAAAACAAAAAAAAAAACACACCAAACATTTCCCCTCATCTCATGTCTTAGTAGAGAGGGATAGTGATCTGCCTCCAGCAGTTTCCATTGCCTCTCAAAAGGCACATTTTCTAAATAAGAAACACAAAATTAAAGTGTATATTCCCACAGTTCCATGGGAAAAGATGACACTCACACACCAGTAATGCTACAGCCAAGGCAGGCTGTAGCTGAAGCAATTCATGATCCCCCCCATGCTCTGTCAATACCTGCAGGTGGGAGGAGGAATCTGTCAAGTGCAATACAATTCCAGTAAAGATATCTCCTCTGTTCTCTTTGTCAAATTGACACACACAGATATTTCAATCTATACTTCGTGGTTAAAATTGATCCTAGTGAGAGGATATGTAGCTTGATCAAACTTCTGTAGGACTGAATCAAACAGGATTGATGACACAAAATACCTGCTTTAAAAAGAAGGAAGTTTTTCTTGTGATAATGGGGAGCTGGAGTCTTGGTGAGGGACAGACAGGACAAAAAAAAAAAGCTCTTACAGGACCAGTTAACTCTAATACCACTAAATTCAGAGAACATATAAACAAAAATAAAACATCTCTATATATAATTCTGTCACTTTCAAAACGGTGGCCTTTTATACTGTATTAAAAATCCACGTATTTTCAATTCCTGTCCTACAATGCCAGCTGTTACTTCACAGCTCTGTGCCTGTGAAAGGATGGGAAAGTGTGTGTGTGCAGGTCCTTTAAAACATACCAATCTTTGCTGCTTTAGGATAAAGTCCTAAAATAAATAGAATTGGAAGCACAATAGAGTTTTTGGAGTGGCGATCCAAGATAATTGTGATTAACAGCATTTAGCAGAGATTAAAAAAGGTAAAATCCAGTATCATATAAATACATCTACAAAAGCATTGTATTTAGACTAAATTTAACAGAGAAAAATATTATCCCTGTGTAGTCAGTACATTAATGCTAACTGGATCATAATTTCCACGTTATAGAGGATCTGACCAGACAATGAGCATGTAATTAGTTCGGCAAACAGTATTATTTCAGAGCCAAGATTCACATGTACCTGTTAAGCAAAGAATTAACTCCCAAAAAAACAGTTTGGGGTATGAGATCATTCCTTTACATTACTGTACATTTGAGCTTTAAAAGATAAATTTAACAACATATTCTGTAACTAAGGTGGATTCTGAAAACAATTTGAATAATTGCCATAAGGGAAAACCAGGGTTGCCAATCCAGTTTCAATATCCTTTCTGTCACAAATTTGCTTGCTTCAGCTTCTTCTTCCACTGAACTGTACTTGGCTGTTGTTTGACGGTCATTTTGTATTTTCATGCCAAAGAAAACAATTAATTTAAATCATAAAAAAAAAAAAAAAGCTGGTATAAAAAAGTCATTTCACATTGGTTCTAGACCTAGCCTAATATGTGCTGGTTTTGGCCAAAATCCTGAAAGCAGCATATCATTGCAGCACGGCAGCAGGGTACAGGAGTCTAAGGATTATCCAGAGAAATATTAAGAAAAAGAGGAGAGGATAAAATAAAACTTCTGTAACAACCAATAGGACCAAGTAGAAAACAAAGAAGCAAAAATACATATGATAATTCAGGTATTGTTGAATAATAAATTTTGTAATAACGATAAAATTAACACCTTGATCTACAGGTATCCCCTCCTTTAAAAGTAAGGATAGGATGCTCAACTGCTGCTGAAAATATAACATGATGAGAGCACTGGGACTAGGTCACTGTCTCCAAACACTCAGGACTTAAGGCCAAACAGGGACCAGCTCTCACTTCCCTCGAGAAAAAATACACTTTTCCCTCTATATTCTTCCTGTAGTTTCACAATTACTTTAGTCAGAAAACAGGTGAGTACATTAAATATTTGGTATCAATATAAATGTTATTAAGCAATTTATTATTTGTCCTTTCATAAGGATTTCTAGATTAAAAACCCTTCAAGACTCAGTCCTAGAACTTTCAGTTCATTAATCATCAGCAGGAGCTCTAATGATAGATAGAAAAGTGTGAATTATAGGCATATGACTAACCAGTATGGATTTTGGCAAAATAAAAACCCATAAGATGCTCTTCAATCCATTATTGCCCACAAATGCAGGAAAAAACAGTACAATGTCAACATTTGCCAACCATATACCACAGAAACTTCCTGTAATATAGAAAGAAAAATGAGAGCAGTTGGAGATTCTAATCCCCATAAACCCATTGAAAAATGCAGTTTTATTAACAGCCTCTATAGTGTGCCCAAAAAGATTGTAAAATGGATAGGAAACAATGACCCTTGAAGGGCTAAAAATGTTGCATGGAGATAGCTCAGGTAATCATTGAAGACCAAACAGCAAAACTCAATGAGGAACCTCAACACACACAGTGCATCATCCAAAGCAGCCTGTCAGAGCAACCTCGGCCAAGAATATTTACTCCAGTTCCATCTGCATGAATCAGGTCTCAACATCAGGCAGGTAATGTGTGCACAATTTAGCTGAATAAATGACATTTCAATTTTTGGAAATCTGGAACAGGGAGTCCCTGTTCTCACTCTGCCATTCCCCCCCAGGGCAGGTGTGAGCCCAGGCTAAGAAAGTGCTGTTAGGAAACTGTGGCACTTCAAACCACACATCTCATTTTCACAAAGTGACTGAGGCAGTTGAAAGTGTACATACCACTGAAATTTGATAAGATTTGGAAACTTAATTTTTAAATTAAGAATTAGGCTCTTAACAGACTTAAGTTCTAGGCATCACTGAGTGTATTTTCAAAGGATTTTAGAAACCTGAAAGGGAAGCCATGGGCCTGCTTGTATTTTCAAAAGCACATGTGTAGTGCAGTGACCTTCCCAGGCTACTTGAATTTTGTTTTGAAAATCGTGAGATGCTTCTCTGTAGCACCAAGTGCCTAAACCATTTATTTGATAACATAATACCTAATAATTTAGGTATATCTACTCTGTCTATTTTCAAAAGAACACCGAAAGCACCATAAGGAAGGCAAAGACTAGCAGATAACTATTTTTTGAGGCTTTTATTGTAGTTGAAGGAACTATAAAATAGACCCTCATAACCCTTTCACCTATGCTAACATGTTATTTGTGCAAGTTTTAGAAAGGGGTTATCAAGTTAATAGCAAGTTTTAAAAAACAGCACCAACTTTCCTGGTAGAACATAAAACTAAAATTCTAAATTTTCCAGTGTCTGAAAGAGAGCCTCCTAACTGTCTCCCTCTGTCTGAACCTGTGTTTGGCTGATGCTGCAAATTTATCTAGCAAAGTGCAACATGGGAGGTTTTTTCTAGCAAAACAACTGAATGACACAGCAAAGCACAGCAGGACAATTTAACCCAGCAGGGTACTCAAGAGCTGAGATCTGCATAGTCTAAAACTCATGGTATTAATCTCACCTGTCTCTACTTTTCCAAAGAGAAAGTAATTTAAACCATCAGCTAATAAAACCATTATTCTATGCCTACCTCAATCTTTTGTTCAAAGAACTGGTGCTGGCCACTACTTCATTTTGCAACTTTCATCACAATTATTTTGTTCTGTTCTTATCAATGTATTAATACATCCCTGCACTTTATATTGAACCATTATGCACTTTTGCATTATGAGGCCTGTGTAATTAACTGAGGATTTCCATTTATTGCTCCACTTTTCCCATGTTACACAGATATCAAGGAAGGGCCTTTACTACAACTTTTGGACTGGCTGATTCCTGGTGGCAAGTGCAGGGAAATGGTAGAACACGAGGATGGATTTGGTTTCTGATTCAGGCAGGGCATTCATACAGGCAGGATCCAAAGTAACTCATTCTACCTACAGGAAATGTTTTCCAGACACCTTGTTCCATGTGGATGCCTCACTGCTAAAGAGCCTGTGTCCAGCACTGACCATCACATCTGCAATCTACAGAGAGACATTTCCACAGCCTCTGGATTGCTGGCAGCTTTCTAGCACATTTCTGACAATCACAAGCCAGAACTAACACCACTGTCCTGCTTATGGTTCTCCTTGACTTCATAGGGAATACAGAAGGATGCAGGTTGGTACTCAATGTTTGGCACGATTTATGTCCAGCTGTAGGTCTCATTTTCCTTTTAGGATCACTGTAATAGTGCTGAAAAAGAACACAGAGCTCTTGTCTGATGATATCACTCCCATCTAAGTAAATACCAGTGTAGCAAATACTCTGCAAATCTGAGACAGATTTCTATATTTCCTGTGATTTCTCTCCACTACATAATGTTTGGTTAAGAAAATCTTTTACAAGAGAACACGTATTGAATATTTTCAAAAAGAACAACATAAAATCCAACATTCAGCCTTTTTTTTCCTAGATAAGCACATCACATGTTTAGTAGATATTCAGATGCATGCAAACAGATGTGTGCGTACAAACGTGTCTCACAGGATGGAAAAGCACAACAAATGTTGTCTTCCCTTCCAAAAAACACGACAGATAGTTAACCAAACAAAAGCAATGCCAGCATCTCATATTACTTATAATTTACCAAAAGTGGGAAAAATACCAGGTTTGGTAGAATGGCTGTAGGAGAGAGATGGAGAAAGGACTACTAAAAACACTCATGAACACACAAACAGACCCTCCCCCCTCCATCTCACATGTGTCTGGGGGGAAGGGGACAGGGGTGATGGGATTCATTACACCCTGCTGTCTCCTTCAGGCAGAAAGGTTCCCATTTGCATCCAGACAAGTTAAACTGTCCCTTAATTCCTCAATGACTGAACATTGCGGTGTATTAATCCTTAGTGTAATTACAGAAGGAACTACAAAGTGCTGTACGCTATCAACAATCATTACTATAGAAAAATGCCAAAAAAATTGAAAGGCTGCCTTCCCATTTACTCCTTAACTACGCATTTTGCAAGAAATTCATCCACTCTAGGACTGTCTAACAGTGCTCTGTGCAGCTTCCTAAGCCAAGGGTTGCACTGTTTAGTCTAGGACAGAACTATGGAAGCACTGCAGAGTTTGACTTACACAGTTACACCAGCCTTTACATTAAAACAGTGACTGTGATCAAACCAACACTGCCTGGATAGCCTCATTTCTCTCAAAAATAAAAATCATTATTAAGGTTAAGCTCTACATGTACCAACAGGAGACATTTTCCCAGTGAGGTGAAGGCTGTTTATAGTTCTCTCAAGTCTGATGGATTGCTAGCAGGTCTTCCTCAAGATGATGAGCTCATGAATCAACTTTGAGCCTATATTCCACAAAAATCAAGATGATGAGTCTTACCCAGAAATAAAAGACTAATTAAGGTCACAAGCGGGCATTTGGGGGCAGACTAGGTGCCATTATGAATACATATTTGTGTATTTCTCTAAATTATTTTGCTTAATTTGGTTCCTTCAGTTAAAGCTAAAGCAGCAGGACAGAATTTAAATTTTGTTTATATCTTCCAATTTACACCACCTTTACTTGCCCCCGTTGGTCAGACCTCACCAGGGTCTGCTGTGTGGGAACAGATAAAAGAGAGGACTGTCTATTGGTGAGTTTAGGTTAACACCACTAAATCGAGTCAACTTTGGTGTGGATTGTTTTTTAACCCACAATTCAGGAGGTGTCTACGTGGTTTCTAATATGTATGAGCCTCTATGCACTACACAGCACTTACAGTGCATTTTAAAAAGCTACTCCTTTTATAAGTTAAAACCTACAATACATTTTTAACCAGTTCCTGAGTATTCTGAAAGGAAATGTTTCTAGTTTCCAAGCCAGAACTGGTCATTTTTTTCTACAGAATATGATGTTTGAAAATCAGTTCTTCCTATTATAGATTTCTCCCTCAGCTTGTAGAAAATCCATGATTCCCTAAACATTGGTCTTTGAAAGCACATTGACTAAAATCTTCATGCCTAATTCATGAAGTGTAGTCTGGAGATTAGTGGAGCTGGACATAGACCAGGAATACTTTATCATATTCTAATAAGCAGAGGCTGAAAATTGCATTTCTAAAGCTACAGTATTAAAGGGCACACTGCAAAACATGACCCAAACATAACTCAGTAGTTCTACACTGTCTGTAAAGGCTTTGATATGATAAAGTATGCTGACGAGGGGAATAAACACAACTAGAAATTTCTGTATTTAAGGAGAGGGGGAAAACCAGCAAACACTACATGTATACATCAAAGCATATATTGTATATTATAAACTCATATAATGTGATCCCAATGGAACAACCCTTGTACTGCTATCGATTATTTGAACACACCACAGAACATCATTGCAATAACATAAAATTAAGCTTATGTAGCAAATGTGACAGTAAAAAAAGCTAATAAAAAATAGTCTGCAAGGCCAACGTAATCATTACCATAAAACTCTTAATGACATCTCTCCATACAATACACCAGAAAAATGTGAAGATTAAAATTGCCAGAGGAGAAACATGAATATTTTTTTACTAATGGTGCTTGTGTTATTTAAAAGGTAAACTGCTCCCCACTCCTTTTTTTGTTTGGTTGGGGTTTTTTGTCACAGTATAACTAGATTAAAGAAGGAATGATATAGGCCAAGATTTCTAATTCCTGTACAACAGGATTTGTGGGTAGCGAATGAACTTAGAAAATATCTTTTCATACAATTGATTTTTCATCGTATGTAGAAGGGTGAAGATAGACATGTCTCCCATCATGTTATACTGTCAGGATCTGTTTTGGGAAGAAGGCAGACACTGAATACCCCTGGGTCAGGGAAGTACCCCAAATTGCACTAGAAGAAGAAGGGAAGAAGAAGGGAAGAAGAAGGGAAGAAGAAGGGAAGAAGAAGGGAAGAAGAAGGGAAGAAGAAGGGAAGAAGAAGGGAAGAAGAAGGGAAGAAGAAGGGAAGAAGAAGGGAAGAAGAAGGGAAGAAGAAGGGAAGAAGAAGGGAAGAAGAAGGGAAGAAGAAGGGAAGAAGAAGGGAAGAAGAAGGGAAGAAGAAGGGAAGAAGAAGGGAAGAAGAAGGGAAGAAGAAGGGAAGAAGAAGGGAAGAAGAAGGGAAGAAGAAGGGAAGAAGAAGGGAAGAAGAAGGGAAGAAGAAGGGAAGAAGAAGGGAAGAAGAAGGGAAGAAGAAGGGAAGAAGAAGGGAAGAAGAAGGGAAGAAGAAGGGAAGAAGAAGGGAAGAAGAAGGGAAGAAGAAGGGAAGAAGAAGGGAAGAAGAAGGGAAGAAGAAGGGAAGAAGAAGGGAAGAAGAAGGGAAGAAGAAGGGAAGAAGAAGGGAAGAAGAAGGGAAGAAGAAGGGAAGAAGAAGGGAAGAAGAAGGGAAGAAGAAGGGAAGAAGAAGGGAAGAAGAAGGGAAGAAGAAGGGAAGAAGAAGGGAAGAAGAAGGGAAGAAGAAGGGAAGAAGAAGGGAAGAAGAAGGGAAGAAGAAGGGAAGAAGAAGGGAAGAAGAAGGGAAGAAGAAGGGAAGAAGAAGGGAAGAAGAAGGGAAGAAGAAGGGAAGAAGAAGGGAAGAAGAAGGGAAGAAGAAGGGAAGAAGGGAAGAATAAGGGACGAAGTAGGGAAGAAGAAGGGAAGAAGAAGGGAAGAAGAAGGGAAGAAGAAGGGAAGAAGAAGGGAAGAAGAAGGGAAGAAGAAGGGAAGAAGAAGGGAAGAAGAAGGGAAGAAGAAGGGAAGAAGGGACGAAAAAAATCATAAAGAACTGCACTATTTGATGTGTCTTTTCCAGCCCTGCAAGTGCTGAGGCAGAACATTTCCTCCATCTTCTCCAGGAGAGGAGCCCCAGCAAGAGGCAGGGGATACCCACACTGACTCCCACTCATCCACATCTCCCTACATTACACCTTGTCTGAAAACTGGTAATGTTCCTGTTCCCATGCCTCTTCCCTGTTTCTTCACAGATTAAAATCTCTACACAAGTCCAGCTGCATTTACAGGCTAAGCACAGTCCCTAGATTTTTTTACCTTGGTCTGGTGGTGGGAGATTTATAAATTGAGTCATGAGTGGCTGCTCATTACACAGGTAATTGGATAGGGCAAAGTATGAAAAATAGCTCACATTTTACCTATAAACCAAAAATAAGGAGCATAAACTGAGAAAACACTTAAATTATCAGTACTTATGTCTGTAGCAGTCATTTATGGTTATGGTACACAGAAAATTTGAACAGGCAAGGATGTTGTATCAAAAAAAAAAAAAAAAAAAGCCACAAAAAAAACAAAGGATGATTTGGTCAGAGCTGCAAGACTTGGAATGAGTGAAAACCATCAGTCAAAGTGACCAACAAACCCTGGCAGTGTAAACAAGGTAGAAATGATAGTCAATAAAATCACAATTAGGTACACTGAGTGTCAGCGTTCCTGTGTGCTCACAATCAAGGGAATCAATAACTAACACTGAAAATTCTCCACTATTTGCTTTCAGTTTATATTTTCAATTTATTTTTTTTTATTTGGCTTCCCCAGTTGATTTCACGAAGAATATGTTTAATAAAAAGCAGTTCCAATACTGGCAAAGGTGCCATAGGAATCAAGTGCAAGAGAATTAGGGGGGCCCACCAGCCACTATTGAAATTTAAGTGGGGAGAATAAAAACAACAGGTTTGCAAATAAGTGAAGAGATAGGACACGATTCTTCACGCCCACACAGTTTACAGAAAGGAAGTGTATAAGCCAGCAACTTTTACTGCTCCAAATCTCCTTGCCATTGAAGAGTCCTTAGTGCTAGAAACTTAGAATAAATGTACCTGCTAAAAAGTTAAAAGTGGCAAATCTCATGACAAAAAAAAAAAAAAAAAAACAAACCAGAAATTCACAGTAAAGGCAACAACTGTTGCTACCTCCCAGGAAACCATTTCTCATTTGGCTTACTGCAGGCAGCATACCACGTTTTTTGGAGTCCTTTCCAAAGATGGATATAGCCAAAGGAATTCAAGCATGTCCACAGTTTGCCAGGAATGTGCACAACAGCATTGGGTAATTTATTGAAAAACCACCCTTTTAATAATTCTTCAATATTACCTCTGGGAATTTTCAAATACACCTACACACGAATCACAGCAATGATTTAGTCAGGGTAACAGTTTGCCAACAAACACAAGCTTTCTTACTCTGTCTTCTAAATTTACTGGTTTCATTCCTACAATGATACAGAGCAGAAACTTCTTTAGGTCTCCTCATTGTGAACATCCATCATTCGGAGCCATATCAAAGAACTCCTCTCCGAGTGTATAAAGGCTGAAAATGGATGGATCCTTAATTACCAAAGAAGTGAAAAATTGAAGCTGCTTTAATACTTCTTCAGGTATATTTTTATTAGCAGTGCGTGTGCACCACCCACCTGTAAAAATTGATTCAAATCTTTTGGAAACAGCAATTTCTAGACAGGAATTGTATCATCTATAAGATAATGCATGTAAATGCAGATATAAGACAGCAACTTAATGATTTGAGTGGCTCCTGACAGCAGTGAGTTCCCAAGTTTTAGAACATTTTACACTTATATAAGAAAGGCTTTGGCAGAAGTTTTGTAGCACAGCATAGACCAAGAAGCGCCATGCCTTTTGCACAGGTATAAAATCCTTAATCCTGCACTGGATAAACACAAGATATCACCTGTGATAAATGCCCTTCTCCATCTGTGACATTTTCCTTATACTGTTTTCCATGCATAAGGGTACAAATCACACAATACAGGAAAAGAAAAAACAGCATTTTGCCTGATCAGTGTCTGTTTACAGTAATCAGAGAGAAAAAGTGAATTACTCTAATAATGACATTTTATAGCTTGTTTCCAATCAATGAGACAGTTATTTTGAAATATTCACATAAGTTTAGAATCAATTATGAATGGAAAGGAAAATGAAAAAGGTGAATATTACTGGCTTGAGATGTGTTCATTTGAGAGTTGTATTTTTTCCATCTTGCCAGACTTCTGTAAGTGATGCAGTCTGGTGAGCTCTGCAATAAATGCTTCTACAGAATTATTCCATTCTCAGGAATCAATCTGGTAACTTGAGCATATTTATTTCTAAAACACATCTACTGTGTTTTCTGTGAATACTAGATGTTAAGGATATTATTTTTAATATAGTATATACTACTACACTACCGTGAAATACAGATCTTGCTATAAGTAAGTTTTCTTCTTTTAAGGTATGAAAAATGTATCTTTTAAAAATTTAGCATACACAAATAAAAAACAGGAATGTATTGAAAGAGATAAACAACAAAAACCTTACTTTCTCACATTTTTGTGGGTAAATTTGTCTCACAAACCAATGTCTCCATTGACACAGACCCAACAGCACTCCAGAGGCTCCACCATTAAACACAATTCACATGTTGAGGAATAGAGTTATCATTCCTCTGAAAACAAGCTGGTTCCTGGTCTAGCATTTTCACAGTAACCCTAACAGTGCACATAGATTTAGGTCAGTGTGATATCAAAATCCTCTCCCTATCTAACAATTCTTACATTTCCTATTTAAATTAGGAGTTAAAACAAATCCAAATGGGCTCTGTTCATCACAAACTAATAGCAAAATCTTGATTCAAATTTATAATTATTTTGCATCTCCCCAGAATGATGAAGTATTTTATAGATAGAAAAATTAAGTAATGCCCTACCAAGTTCTGCTTTAACAAAATGCCCCCTGGAGTCTTAAGGATCACAATCAACAAAGGAAAAAACCACAAATTGAAGGACCAAATGATAATGCCTTTATTTTTCAATATGCTCAGTAATAAACCCAAAAATAAATTACAAATAAGAAGCAAAATGCCTGTATCTCTTCTGAATTCTATTTGAGGATGTGCCTGAGTCCTTTCCCTTATCAAAATACTCCCCCACATTACTTGCAATGAGAATTACCCTGAACTACATGGCTGTAGGAGCTGCTGCTCAATAAAAATATCAAATATCAAAATACCCATAATGCAGCTCTAAGATATGGCAAAAATCAGAATCATAAAACTTCGTCTGTTCACAGACATTTGAACACATTGTTTATGCTCAGGCTTCTTCCTCTGCACAGTCCTTTGCAACCCCAGAGATAGATTGTGATAGAAAATTTCTGGCAGTTTAGTCTCCTGATACATGTCTTTTCACTAAATTCTCTCCATATGCCTCTTAAAGGAACATATGAGCTATAAATCTAGCCTGAGTGGAAACATTTCTGTATTTTACTATGAAAATTTATATCACATTAACAACACAAACATGCAATATTTATTCCTTTCCAGATTCCTGTCTGTATTTCTCATAATCTTTCAGCTGCTTTGGCATTAACTACTAAAATGCTACAGCAAGGACCATGCCATGGAGCAACTTGGGTGAAGCAGAACTTATTCTAGAATGTGCAAAGGCATCCCTGACAGAATTTCCAGGGTGAACTGAGACCTCAAAGGACTTCCAACAATGTCAAAAGAGCACTTGTGTGCAGAAGACACACAGCACCTCCCTGTTTGGCAATGAGACACTAACCAGCTTTAGTTCTGATAAGATGCTTTACCTGAGGTATTCAATTACATCCCTACCAGACTGTGCTGAAGGAATACTTAAAGTCTGCTTTGCCCTTGACTCTTGATTCTGCATGTCAAAAACACTTAACTCAAACCCTTTTGGATTACCAATACTGCATTAAGTTCATTGACTCCTGTACCAGATTATCCAGGACCAGATGAACTGATATCACACACACAGATATTGATGCTGTTTTATTATTAGACAGAACCAGCACAGCTTTATAAACATTTTAATTTGGGGGGAGGAGGTGGGGTGGGCTGAGAGAGAATAAACAGCTCTCTCACACAACCTGCAGTCAAATATTTTATGGAACCCTCCCTTGAAATTACTGTGAAAATTCAGAAATTTAGTCAAATAGATAGACCCTCAAGAAAATGCTCTTATTTGAGAATTTCTGGTGCACGAAGCCACAGAACTGTCCACACTAATCTACAGCTCCCCTTGCTGGGTCAGCTGCTGAATTGCATTCAAGCAGTGGCAAACAAATAATAGATGTGAAATATTTAGACTTTAAAAATGGACATTGCACCCGTGTGCTGCTGTGCACAAGCAGCCTCTGTGCTGGACACATTGCTCAGAGATGGAGCTTCCACAGGGCAAGACAAATTTCAGACCACATTGCAGTGCTTAAACTCAAGAGACAACTTAGTCAAAAACCAGGAACATGCACCCATTATCTCTCTGCCTTCTAGGCTTCTGCCCAACTTCCTTGATTATCACAGGGAATCCTCACTTTTCTTCCTTATTCCTCCTTCTCTGAAAATCATCAACAGACTGTTGTTCAAAATGGTGATGAATGAGTCTCTGGTAACAGCTTTGCTCAAAAGCACAACCAGTCCTTGCTGGCTTACTAGAAATGCCCCATTTTGTTCAGGCCACCTGCAAAAAAACATTTTGGGATCTTTCACAGAACTAGGTATTGCTATCTTTTGCCAACTCTATGGGCTTTTTTACTTTAATAAAATTTAAGTATCTCAGTAAATCTGATTTTTTTTGCCAAGTACATTACATCTGCCATCCATTCTTCACGCACACCCATACACACGCTTTGCATATTTTCCTTTCTTGAAATGTCTTGATAGTTTTCATAGGAAAGAGTAAAGTACACTCTATATCTCAGTCAACTGCTCTCTAATGCTACACTCACTGCTTAGACAAATGATTCAACCCCATTTCTCATTCCAAACTTACAGTACTTGGAGAGCAGCATCCAACCAAGTTTGGATGGAATTCCATCTACAGAAGTACTTTTTCTTCCCTTGACCTCTTTGGTTGCAATTTGCATTTTCAGCTAATTGTCTTTCATTCTTTTGTCTGGAAAAGTTTATCTTCATAAGTTATTTTTTCATAACTGTGATGATAAAACAGATTATACCATGGTTGGAGTGGAAGTGGTGCTGCAGTTTTGACACAAACATGAGAATATCCCTCATATTGGTTTGGGTATGGACACCGACACAGGCATACAATGCACCTTGCTGCAAAAGTTTTGTAGAAAAAGAAAATCCTATCCAGGGAAAATAAGGCAAACGTGCCTTCTAATGAAAAATTTTTTCTGAACTTAGTGAAAATTTGGAAGCACAATACAATTTTATGGTTAAAACCAGTGAATAAGAAGTCTAACTATTATTATTTGCCTGGATAAAAGGTATTCCTATATTTTTTCCACCTCAGTAATTTTGCATTCCTGTCAGTAAAATAATTGTTACAACTGATTTAAAAAAAATATATAAAAGTAAAAATATAGCAAACATATGCAAGTCACAAAATATACAAATAAAAACCAAGGATCTGGTTTTTTCATGCCTCTGACATGCTTTTGACTATGTATTGACCATTTGTGAACCTTTTTCTCAGACTAAACCAATCAATAAATTGCTCATCCAGAATTTTTTACTCTCACAAAATTGATAATTCACAATAAAATGAGAAGAAAATTATACTGCTATAAACTCACAGTGTGGATATCAACAAACTAGGGAGACCAAATCACGCTGGAACAATTAATACTAACATAAGAATTATTACTGCCTCTAGCAAATTAAATACTTTTTAAATGTTTTGATAGTCAAAGGTAAATTTGACATATTTGTCAATTTTCAAAGGAGTCCGGAGTGATGAGATTTAGGGGTCAGTCACTTTAAGGTCATTTTGAGACCACAGATTTTACTTTCAAATTAAGAACAAGGAGAGTAATAAGGAAAACCTCCCAAACACACACACACACAAAAAAAAAAAAAAAAGAAGAAAGTGACTAGTTGGCATAGGGATTTGTGCAGCTTGTGTGTCACCCACTGAAAAAAATCCCACTTACCAACCATAATTTTTCTGACAAATAACCTTGATAGGTAAAGGTAAAGCACATAGACAATTTACTGCTATTACAAAGTTCTTCAAACTGAGTGCCAACACTCATCCTCTTCAAAATAAACCAGGGAGTGCTAGGTCTCATGTTACAAAGTATCAACAATTACAGAACACTTTCCAAAATGCTAACAATAAATCGAAACCAAAAATCAATTCTATTAATTTGTGAGATGGATGCTAAAAAAAAATCAAAAAAACACAAAAGTGTTAAAACATAAACATAATGGAAATCATAAATGCGTTTTAAAACTCAATTTAAAAAACTGAAGTTTTTCTAATCTAAATTTAAGACTCTTGTTGCTTATTTATTTTTATGAAAAAGGATACAGCCTGTTAAAAGGCCTTTTCCCAGCCACAGAAACTGTTGGCATAATGCCGAAGGAATACAATAGCCACATGTTCACAATCTTTAATTATCCAATTAATGTAGTGTCGTTTTAGCAATTAGCTCAGATGACCATATGTAACTTTTTACAAATAGCTCTTTCTTTCTATGCCCAGAATGCCAAATGTACCACGATGTGTTTTTATAGAACACATTATTGGAACAGGAGAAGGACTTCCAGAATTATCTGTGTTTAACATACTGTGACTTTTTCTGTCGGGCTCTAAAATTGATTCAGTTTCTAATGTTTCTGCAGACTTTTTCTTTAGAACCTGCAATCCAAACTCTGTATTTTGTTATCTCCTGTGATGGTAAAACAGCACAGCCACGATGAGGTCGCAGCAGAGCTGTCAAAAACCAGCTTGGTTCAGTTTTGGTGGTTTCTCCAGACAAAAATCAGAACCCAGCCCAGTGTAACACATGCGTAGGCATTGCAAAACCTTCATCCCCCCGTTTTCCCCAGAGCCCCACCAAGCAGCGCCCTGCAAGGATCCCTGTGCCAGGCCAGCAGCGTGCGTGGAAGGGGGAAGGAAGGGCAGCTCCCCAAATCTGCAGCCACACCACGACACGACCCCGTCTCAGCTCGGGGTCCGTCAGTGCCAGGGGCTGCCAGGTCAGCCCTGGAGGGCAAGGAGGCACAGCCAGGGCATCGCGTCCCCTCATCGACCCGCGGCGCCAGGAGCCGGGCTGGGATCCCAGCAGCGCGGGGGAACCTGGGGAGACACCGCGGCTCCTTCCTGCAGAGCCTCTCCGCTTATCGAGCACCGCCGAGCCCGGCACGGCTCAGGCTTTGTGTTATCTCCTGCTTTACAGCTTAAGTTACACTCTGGAAGAAATGAAGTCAGGGATGTAGATTACATTACAGCCTCCCTTTTTGAAGGATATGGCATTGGCCATGGTTGGAGGGAAGACATTGGCTCACATGGAACCTATGTGAAAATTAGCTTTCCTAGAAAGTTTAGATTCAGCATGTAAAAGCTTTTATTCCTTATATAAGGAATATACTGATATTCCTTGTCCTTGCAGTAAGAAGTGCTATATATATGTTCACTGACGTAGGATCTGGTCCCAAATACAACTTCTAGTTGCTCTGTTACAAACAACATGAAAATACCAACAAAAACAGAGACTGGCAGAACCTATTCCTGAGTTCAGTGCAGTAGAATACAACAGAAAGCTAAAGATGAAAGCAGAATGTCTGCTTGAAATTAATACAAAATACTTTATTATCTGGACACACCAAAGCATTAAACAAATTCAGAGAAACCTATTTTCTGTCACAGTATTTCTCTGCAGAAAAAAGTTGCTGTTTTCTCCATATAAACCTCAAATTATAATCATTAGTATACAGGTAATTGTTGAGGAAGGGAAAGGAAAAAGCAATTGCTGCATAAATACCTTGATTTTCTATTGTTTATACAACTGCATTTAGATGAAGGTATACATACAGAAAACACACAGGTCTTTATTTCTCCTTAATTGGCTTCATTTCTCTCTAAGGACTCTTTTAATGTATAAAACCTGTAAGCATTTTAATGTAAAATTCATGCCAATCTAAATGAGTAGGTTAGCATTACATCTTTCTGTCACTATAATTTATGAATACCAAAAACATGGAATTATAAGGCGCACTGCTGTAGATCATTTTATTCATAATAAAGACGTTCTTTTCTTCTGCCCTTTGTTTTGGCTTACCTGTACACGTTCCACAGGGCCTGTTCTACACTGGGGTTTTTTTTAGGAAAACAAATGCAACCAGCTGACCTCTGGTCTCTGACACAAACTGGAACTTCCAACACATGTTCTGTAGCACAGACTTGCTGTAATGGCCAGACATGCTCTTGAGCAAGACTCGTTAAGGATCCCTCCAATTATGCACCTACAGACGAAGCACAGGAGGAGCACAGCACCCCCAGGAGCTCTGTGGGTAATTTCCTCTGACAACAAGGGGAGTTATGCCCAATCCCAAAAAAACATAGGGCCGTCCTGAGGGATGAAAACTTCTGGGGGATAAAACGGCTTTTTAATTTGACTTCTACCCTACTCTCTCAGACAAAAAGTAATAAACCCTTTAAACACTGGATCCATTTACCACAAGATTCAAATTCTGATTAAAATCCATCCCTCTGCACTGATTAGGTTCCCTTAGGAGAATAAAAAGCAGCAGAAGTGAGTGTGTGAGAACGTGTTTAGGCCACATCAGTGAACTCCTGCATGCAGATGTACTGGGACAGTGAAAAATATCTGGACATTTCCCTTGATGGCAAAAGCTGCTACAGCCCAGTCTTTTGTGCAAAAGTTTGTTTGAAGAACGAAGGGACAAAGGAGGCACATTTATAAGATTCTTCAAGATTACCCTGATTACTTCCCCCTTTAAAACACAGAGTATATTGAAGCCTCCTTAAAAAATTCATACAGTGGAATCATTCCATGCAACTGTAAGAAGAAAACTGTCAGACAACATTCCCAATTCAATATTACATTGTGCTTCAAGAAGAGATTTCCATATATTCTAGATTAAAAAAAGTCTCATAAATAAATGATAATCCATTGCTTGCACTGAAAAATGAAAAATAATTTTCTGTTTGCATTTTACTCTGCAGAGTAAAATTTAATCTCTCTTTTAATATAGTTTTTGTATATACAGAGAAGTAAAAAGATGTAACCTTATGAAAATTGATTTTTTTTACATGGTTAAAAAATATTTCTATTGGTGTTTTTCTAGAAATCTTACTTTTATGAGCACTGAAATATATCACATATTGATGGCTTACACACATTATTTCCAACAAATTATGATAATCTGGTTTTTTAAAGAGAAGGGAAAACATCAAGGTTTTTAACATTAAGCAGCAAAGAAACAATGATGAAAAAAAGGGAAACTCCTCAGAGGTTAGTACATCTGGCCACAGTTCAACAGAAATCTGTCAGTAATTTTATAGAATTTATTGTAACTAGACATCAATATATTTTACATAAATCTAAAATAATATAAACATATACTATGTACATATGCATATTTATAAATAAATTTACATTTTAAGTATGCGATGTGTTAGTGATACACAGAATATAAATTACACGGTACAAACTACCTGTACCTAAATTCATTAGCCAGATTTGAAGTATACTGAGCTTCTTCTAGCTGACACAAGAAAACCAAATAAAATGTTGGTTCTCATAAAACAACTTTTTTAAAACCCCGACCTTTTTTTTTAATTGTTAAATAAATTTCCCCAATAATTTTTAATTTTTCAGGAGAAAAAAAAAAAACAGAATTTACAAAACATCCTGTATTTGGGTGTTTTATAGAAAACCAGCAGAAAACAAGGCTAGATTCACAATTCTGTCAGAGGCATCTGCCTCTTACTGGTGATGTGGGAGTAACCTGGTTTAATTCCCTTTCCAGCCTGGGGGGATTGGAACGCGGTAGTTGTGTGGTGGCTGAGGCTGCTCACTCCTCTCCTCCTCCAATTCTGCTTTCTGTAAGTAATTAAAGTTTCAGTGAAGCAGGTACTGAACCCCAGTGACCCACTTCCCAGGTAAAAGCCACAATCACCAGCCAAAAGGGTCATTCTCACTTAATTTATCTCTCAATTAGTAGTTACGCCATACAAAATAAAACAGAATAAAATGCAGTCCTATTGCTGAAACACTACTTTGGCACAGCCATTTAGAGACTTTTTAGGAGAGGCAGGCTTCAAGACAGAAATTGTGAACTTGAGGTAGCAGCTAGGATATCATTTGGTATTTGTTTTGTAGGGAATAACAATGTTCAGTGTGATGGAGAATGAAAGTGATTCCCTGCCCTGGTAGTAACCTGAGAGTATTTATCTGACAACCTACCTCTAAGGTATGAACATTTCTGGGGTCACTGAAATATGGTGGCTCCTTCCATCCTAGAATAATTTACAATCTTTCTTTAAAGACATTCACTTGCTGTAAAAATATATTCATTTACCATCAGTTACTTCTGCCACAGGCAAAAAAAAAAAAGAGTTGCACTGTCCTGTAGAATTGCATTAACACTCCTTAGTCAAAGTACAGGTTGAGGTAACTGCAAAAATGTCCCCAAAACTTAGAAATTCTATAATGACAATTGTCTGAGATTTGGCCCCATAAATGACTTTCAGTAAAAGACAGATAAGTTTGTGTATCTCTTAAACTGTGATTGTACAACAGCATTTCTCTAACCTAGAATCACATCAGGAAAATACTTTTTAAAATAAAATGTAATTAGCTCCTAACAGGACACTGTCAGGATGCAAATGTAGCAGCAATGTTCTTGTTGGCAACTCGAATACAGCTACAAGAACGTTTTCAAAAGTGTGAGAATTATTTCTAAAATGGCACAGAAATTCCACATTTTCAGTGGGAATCCTCACTAATGGAATTACTCCCATCACTTCAGGAAGTGCTAATTTAGCTCCTCACTGGAAGCTTAATAAAAATGCTGTATTTGGTCCCTAATTGCGACTAATCAGCGCGGCACTGCAAATGGCAGCCCTTCCTTTCCAAACACGGCAGCAGCCAGCTGAGGACACCAAAACTTCGTGGCTGCCCCCAGCTTGTGGCACTCAGAAGCCCATCACTGTTATTACTGATACTGCACCAGGACACGGGGAGTGACAGTGGATCCATCAGGAGGGAGAATCAGCAGAGATCCCAGCACATCTCTGTTATCACCAACAGCTCCTCTCCCATCCCAATCCCAGTACTCCGCAAGTCTCCCCTCAGCCCAAGTCTTTCTCTGTGCCTGTCACTGTGGGGGAAGAAGAAGGGGGACCTCCAGCCCTAGGGGTTTTGTGAACCATCATGAGGCCTCCAGCAGGCTCTAACCAAGCCTAAACTACTCCAGAAACATTTGGGAAGCGCTGCTGCAATGTCTACACACAGCTTGTTCTTTATGAAACCTGTATCAAACATATACCTTGCCAATAAACACAGTCTGTTGGAAAATTAAAGGGAAAAAAAAAAAAAAAGAAAAATCATTGTTTACATAATGGATATGCCAAAGGCAAATATTTCCACTGCTTCTAATAAACACATTATATTTCTGTTCAATCTTACGAATTTCCAAAGCTGCACAAGTCAAAAAAGCTGCAATGTCACTGGGATATTAATTCCTTAAACGAAATTAAAATATCCTTACAATTATTATTATTGAAATATACAATAGTGACATCTTCTGACTCTCAGAAGCACCATTTTGCAAAGCTTTCTGGTCCCTAATGATACTGAACCTGTACAAAGTTCCTGGTAAGTGAGACATGCTGAAAATAAGGCACAAGAATCTCATTTTAGTGGCATCTACTAGATGACAGTGTCATCGTATGGTCCAGCTGGGTTGGGTATCAGGAAAGAGGCTCTTCCCCCAGAGGGTGCCTGAGCACTGGAACCGGATCCCCAGGGATGGAGTCACAGCCCCAAGCCTGACAAAGGTCAGGAAGCACTTGGAAAACGCTCTCAGGCACAGGGTGGGATTGTTGGGCTATCCTCTGCAGGGCCAGCAGTTGTACTCAATAATCCTTGTGGGTCCCCTCTCAGCTCAGGAGATTCTATGATCCTGTGAACTTGGGTTATTTTTCTGCCCCTGGAAGTTAGGATTTTTCCTAAAATCCTAATAGGATTTTAGGAATAACAGCTTTCGGTTTTGTTTCTTTGTCAAGCAAATAAAGAACGACAGTAACTAGATCTCAAGTGTAAACACGAGATTGCTTTTGTCACAGCCTATTGGAAACTGGGCCTATATTTAAAAAATAAAAGCAATAGTGAAAGTTTATGATATACTTAGTGAAATTGGCATTTTACAATAATACCATTTACCTATTCCTTTTTTACTTCTAGCTTCTGAGAGCCTGAAAGCTCACCTTCAGAAATGTGGAAAGATTCGTTTTGGGGTGCACTAAAATGCAATCTATTTGGTGTTTTTTGTAGCAGTAAATTTCCAAGGTCTGTTGACAGTGTTTCTCAAAAGTGGTTTCTGACCATTACTTCAGGTTTAAATGACTTACCATGGAGCCATCTGGCTGCACACATTAGAACACACTTCAGAAAGCCACAAACATTTTAGAACTCCTCTCTGCACTGTGTGCTTGGCCAGCACGCACCCAAGTACAGTATGTAAATAAGACAAAGACTAATAACGCCTTCAATCCTGCGAGCATAAAGGCTGCTGTCCTATGTAACATAGCAACACATTTTCCATTACACCCTAAGATTAATAAGCCTCATGGAGACCTGGAAAATCTGACAGAAAACAAGGGCAATACGATGTTCATTTCTGTTTCATTAAACACAGGATGAGCTGATGGATCTCTCCACACTTTGTCACTCTGCACTGCTAATGGCTCTTTGACATTATTATTCACCATGGGTGAGACTGTGTAACCTCTGCTCACATTGGTGAGCAGTTACAAAAGTGGTCCCACTGGCAACTGCTTTAGAGAGGTTACCTGGAGCATATGGTGCTTCTCAGCTCACAACAGAGTGGCTGAATCTGACCATATAAAAGTGTTTGTGAAGGATTTCAGCAATGTGCAGATAGTTGGTGAAGGGCACTTCAGTGGATACAAAGGCTTAATACAGCAGTTAGAAATTCAGTTTTCTAGCAGGCTCAATAGTTGAGTGATACTTCATCCTCTATTTTTATCTGCATAGTTTTAGCTACTCACATGGAACAGTTTTGCAGTGTTACTTTTTCAAAGCTAGCAAATAAAATACCTTGGAACATGGACACACTGTGGGAAATAGGAACACAACACGGGCAGCCAAAACGTGCCTGCACAGAGGCCCAACACCTCCCTGTGGATAAAATATGTAACATGAAAAGCCCTGGGAGAGACTAAATCAATTCAACACAAGAAAGTTTATTATTTTTCATTAGTTATATATTGAGAGTTTTGCTTGCTTCAGAGTAGTTATAGAACACAATCATACTTTACATTACCTTTCTTTTAGAACCAAGTCATGTCATAGTGAAATGCAAAATAAACATCAGGACTGAACACCAACCATGGATGTTACAGTGAGGAACCAGGAACGAGCCATTTCTGGGTACCTTCCCTATGTTCATTGGAAATTACTCTAATGAATGACAATTCTTTTCCTTTAATCAAGGTGCTGTCCTTTATGAATGAAATATGATCCAATATTATGATCTTGGTTCTACAAATAGTCCAAATAGGCACAAAATATGATGTGGTTTCTATTTCCAGCTCACCTGAAGTTTATACAGACTATGAAGAGCTTCTAATCATCTCCCTGCACCAATTTACCTACTTCTAGGATGACTACACACTAATCTTTTGGGTTTAAATTTCTATTTTAAGTTGGCAACTAATAAAGAAAAATACCAATACAGTCCTTAAAAATCAATACACTGGGGACGGGGAGGTTGCAGTCATACAGAAGTTACAAAACATCACAATTGTGCGAGTAGAGATGTCCTGGTGTTCTTTGAGGGCAGTTTGCATTCATATACCCTCCCATGTGAATTCAGACATTCATGGGAGTTTTCTATCCAACTGTAAGTGAACAGCAAAAACTGAGAATTTCATATAATAGAGATCAATACATAAGTTACAAAACAATAACAAAGGACATCCATCCAATAAATCTAATTAATGAACCAGCTTGAGAAAATGACTATCTGCCTGTAGATATTACACAAATAGGAAAATGGAATATTATGTAAAAATAAATCACTGTGGATTATGTGTTCAACTACAGTTTCAGGTTAAAAAAGCAGAATTAATATCACCAATCATTCCAATTCACATCTGAAAACAGATTTTAAAGAAAGCTTTGGCAGAGTGATGTATAAATTATACATTCAAAATTATAAATTAGATTTCCCCAGACAATCATGGTGATTCCACAAATAGCTTCAGAAATAACTCCGGGTAAGTGATGAGCTTTCCGAAGACTTACCAGACAATTTGAAAACAGGAATTTTTATAAACAACGCAATTCATTATATGAGGACTGCTGCATGGGCTGCAATATAAATTCTGCTCCATCTTGAGCAGAATCCAAAACTAAAGTGGATACTAAAACCATTGTGGGAGATATACATGATGGGCTTTGTGCTACAGCACCAAGATGTCTTTTAAAAAGCTGAGAGGGAAGCAGAGATTCAAGGGTTTGACTAAGTCAGATGCTTGAAACCTAGAGCACAAATGGCAGCATGCCAGGAAATTAAAGTTACTAAATTAAAAATAGGGCATACACTAAAGTCGGTCAATTCTGTGTAACACTGGAGATATCTGAGATCCCTCAGATACATCTAAACCGTTTGATTTTGGTGAAAAACAATATTAATCAAAGCACAAAAAAATACTAAGGTCGATTGGATAGAGTTGTCAGGAAGCAAACAAAGTCCCTGAACACCTGTTATGGGAATGTTAAGTCTTCCATAAGATAAATCTCTAGAAGATAAATCTATCTGCCAAGGACTGAGACAGAAGGGGTAAGCAACCAAATACATCCCAAATCCAAAACAAACATTCAAAGGCCTAATGAGCAGTCAGTTCAAGAAACATAACACCTCCAGTCCAGAGTTTTCAGACATGATAAATTCCCACAATGAAAATGCAAAAAGTGGAAGATTTTTCTTACATGTAGATCCTGAGTACAAACAGTGGATGACAAGCAAATTTGGTGCTCATCTGAGATATGGCACTGTATTTCAGTAACACACATGTAAAAGTCCATCAAAGCTCACTGAATTACCTCTCATATTTTTACATCCACAGAACAAGACTAGCTCTGTTCCTGAAAACAAAATAGTAAAATAGTCACAACCTTCCATGTGGAAGGCTATGGTATAAAAACTGGAAAAGGTTTTAAAACTTTAAAAGCAGGGGGGAAAAATGTTAGAAATTAATTAACTGATTTCTTGCGTAGATAATCTGAAAGGGACAATGCTGAAAGTAAAAGCTGAGAGCAGAACAAGAGACAGACTGATACAAAGAGGAGATACCTGTTCTGTTCACACGTGGGCAAAACGCCTCCTCACATCACATTGTCACAGAGGAAAAGTGGGATGCAAGCCCACCTCTCTTCTCTCTGTGTATCTGTATGTATTAAACTACTTCCCAGACATGGACTCCCACATCTATCTTTGTCTTCTGTCTTTGCAAACTCATTCCCTACGGAATATGAACAAGACTGCTCATGTACCATCATTTCCCAGGGAAAGAAAAAAAAAAAACCAAAAAAACAAAAGAAAGCTTTTACAAGTGTCTGTTACTAATGCTACTTTAAGAAACATTCGTTTTGATGTTACTAATTTCACTGAAGCACCATAATGGCAAACTTCTGAAGACAGAACAATATAAAAAATGTAGACCCAAGTGACAGCTGAAGAATTAAGGGTGATCTACAAGAACCAGCACAAACTCAGCAAAGAGAAAAGCAGGTGGATTGGTACCACGTTCCTGCGTGCTTGGGGTCACTAAGATGAATGTGCATGAGATTCTTTTGTCCATTTGTGCTATAATTTCACACACTAAGAATGAAATTGTGTTCTCTGATATGCTCACACAAGTCCCCCTGGAATCAGTGAGAATTACATGCCTGCATCGAAGGGCAGAATTTGGCCCTGAGTCATTAGTTAGAACTCTCTGCTGAAATCCTACAGAGAATAGGGGGTTTCAGAGGACGATGAGGATCAAACTGATGCAGCACACTCAGAGATTTACTCTCACAGGAGCCCATCAAATACTCAGGCATTCCAAAAACCCCATTTGTAAAGATAAAAATCCTTACAAGACTAACACACCACAGTCATAGGGGCTTCTTTCTGTTAAAACAGACTTAAGCAGCATTAAAAACAGTGGCAATGAAATTGAATGAAAGTTTAGAGGAACAAAATTGCCTGAGATTTTCAGACCTGTATAGAAGGGAATGCCAACTAACAACCATTTCTCATAGAAAGAGAAATTGAAAGAAAAACTTCAATACAGCTACTGTACACATAGTGCACATGTTCATAGGAGCCTGAAATGTGTTCAAGAGCTGTTCTGTCCTCAGCTAAAGGATAAGCTAGGGAAGTGATTTTAACAAAATTTCCTACTAGTTTGGAGGAGTTTTGAGGTATGTGTGTATATATATGTCTGTGGATTTAAATGTGTGAGTGTGTGTAGATATATATATATAGAAGTTTTTCTACCTCCCTATTCTGAAAGAACTGCCTATGCCTTACTGAATGCCACTGCAGTTGTTTATATTAAGATCTCGTATCTATTATTGATTTGGAGCTTTAGGGAGCAGTTGATGCCAAAATTATTACAAACAGTATTCTGCTTCAAATGCTTTTAAATTTTAAGCAGTAGTATTTAGCAATATTACTTGTATCTGGTTGTACTTGCAGAGAAATTATTCACTTCTGTGATAAGTACAGACTGTTTTATCTCAGCTATTTTCTGGGCGCTTGCAGTACTCTGACTCAAAACCAAATCTGCGCTCCTCATCAACACGGTGATAATTTTTTTCTTTTTTTTTGATCAAGGACTGAAAAGACTCCAATTCAACCCAGCTGCAAAGTAACAGCTTTAAAAAACCATCCTCACTATTTAATTCTAACCTCCACTGTATCTGTTGCAGGATAGGCTGGCATTTGCTGTTAAAGCAAAAAATTACAAGAAGGGCCTAATTGACCCTCTTGTGTCTTTGAAAAATCCTGTATGTTGTCTCTAATTGACCCTCTAGATACCTTTATGGAACAATGAATGAATCCTCTGTAAATAATGGACGGTGATGATTAATAGCCATGGTTTGGTTGGACCTCTGCCTCATAGAGTTGTGCTACCGAACATTTTTTTGTTTGGGTTTTTCCTTGCCATCACAGTTCTCTGTACTTCATTTAAAAAAAAAAAACCACCCTGTCTCAAGATAACAAATATCCTGCAGTAAATAACACGAAAAGTTAAATAAAATTAAATGCTATGTCATATAATGGAATGAAAAATAGGATTATTGGCATTATTTCCATCACCACCTTTTTCCATGTTTCAGTAACACGTCATCATAACATATGCTTGATTTAGAAAGCAGAAGAGTTTACATAATTTATTTCTTTATTATGCATTGTAGTCAATAATAACAATATCATATTTCTTTCTCTTGACTCTCCATTGCAATAAAAATCTATGATACTAAGATACTTCTCAATTTGGCTTCATTATAATACTGTCAGAAAACATTATGAAAACATCTCCAAATGCCTCCTCTCTTCTTTAATAACTCTAATGTTTAATGTTTCCAGGCTTGTCAAATTAGAAACACAAATATGTTAAGTTACACCATTACTCTGAAATGCCACAAAGAAATTTTACTGTTTTGAAAATAATATCTACAACTTAGCAAAACAACTGGCTCAATGCCAGTCCAAGAAATCACATGCATCAGCATAACAACATTTGGTGATGCTATCAAAAATCACTTTCTAAAATTCAGTATCCCATAGTGAATGTGTCAAGAAAATAAAGGACAAATCAACATGCTCTTGCAGTATACACAGCTAAGAACCAGGAAGCCCAAACAAAGTCACTTTTCCAGATTTAAGAGCTATAAGATGAGCACTTTTCTTTAAATGTGAAAAGCACGAGCATGGAGTGTGGAGGTTTAGTTAGATGGCCAGTCCTGACATAATTTAAGTTCAACCTTTCAAAAACAACCAACTAAGAAAGTTCCATAAGATCTCAAACAAAAAGAAGCATCCCAGGGAAGAAATAGAGCACATTTATCTATTTTTCCACATCCCAAGTTCTCTTGGATACAAGCTGGGACTTGTTGGCCTATTTATGAACCTTCTATAACACTGAAGATAAATGTAGGACCTGAGGTTCATTAAGCAGCTTTGAACTGTTCTTAACAACACTCAGAGAACTTAAGTAAATACCACCATAATTTCATCATGGGAAAACTGACTTGACCAAGGTCACAGAGAATATCTGTAAATTTAGCCTTTAGCTAACCCCAGATATCTAAACTAGATGGGTATTTTAAATCCAATAGCAACAGTTTTCACAGCAGATACCGCAATTCATTGTGACTAAATTGAAACACGAGAAATGTTCTTTTTAAGGCTCAGATTAACACAATACACACTTAATCATGAAAACAAATCTCTGCTCGCTGAAATCTGCCCTTCTCTTTACTGCAGTTTAGTTTCTTAGAGGCATTTATCCTGCTCTCCCAGAAGATGTGTCTCGCTGCTGCTTCACTGACAGCTGCCCTCAACAAAAATGTGAATTCTTTTAGAAAGATTGTACAGCTTGGGCAAGTTTGATGATGACTGCACTAAACTGCCTGCAAATAAGCAATAACTATGGGAAGATGCTAACTGGGAAAGAAGAATATTCTTTAAGTTCATTGATTTAGTGAAGGTGTAGCATCCTTATGAGAATGATCTAAAGAAGCAGTTGAAGTGAATCTATTATTGGTGTCACAATAGGCAGCAACATGATACTGGATGTAACACCTTTTTCAGTGATTTAGATAGACAAATAGACAACTTTCTGAATTTCACAGTCACAGAACAGCTGAGGTTGGAAGACACCTCTGGAGATCATTTAGGCTACAATGCTCAGAGCAGGGTCCCTGGAGCAGGCTGGCTCAGGACCATGTCCAGTTTGGTTCTGAGTAACTCCAAGGACAGAGAACCCACAACTTGCCCAGACAACCTGTTCCAGTGCCTTACCACCCTCAAAATAAAAAAGTTGGTTTCAATGTTGAAATGAAATTTTGTGTTTCATTTCTCATCCATTTCCTCTTGTCCTGTCATTAGTGAGAAGATCAGTTCTGCCTTCTTTACTAACACCGTTAGATATTTTACAATTTAAATTCATCTAATAGAAACCTAAACACAAATCAAAGATGTATATATGGCCTCACATCTAAATAAAAGCAATTTATCCACATACAATTGTCCAATTTACTTAAGAGCAGTAGTCACTAATTCAAAATAAATGTAGACCTCACATGCATATTTGATATGAACTTGCTTCAGACCCTGACACCTGCATTCCAGAACACCCAGTGCTCAGTGTTACTGGGCTGGGGCAAACAGGAAATTGGGACTCTGTGTGTTCAGTCTGTAAATACAAACACAAGTGCTATAATTGCATGTGCAGCCATTACCAACTGCACTCATTACCCATCAGCAGGTGAACTGTGTCACTGTGCTGTCTGCACTATGTGCCTAGAATTCAAGGCCTACCGATTGCTTTTTTGGTTAGTATTAAAGGTATAAAATCCAAGCAGAGAAGTTAATTTCCTTGTTTGACTAACAGTGAAGATTTCATGTGAATTCCTGCAGTAACAGACTTCATCGAAATCTAAGTACAATTATAGAAATGTATTCACAACTACATTGAAAGTTCTTATTATGATTGAGTGGAAGATATATTTGCTGCAAAGAAACCTCTGTGACTCAGTATATTCATATAAATCACAACACAATTTAAAGTAGGAAGTTGTTTGTCTAAATAGTAGAAAACAGTAACCTTTGTATAACTGGGGTTAAACTAATTCTGCCTTAATGAAAAGTAAAATTTACATACAGCTTTGTTACTGCAATAAATAGGGGTCTCAGTGTCTTTCATAATCATTCCCATTGTGCCTCCATAGCCTCATCTGCTTTCACTAAAACCCTGGTTAAAAGCACATTTTTCTTTTAATATCAGAGAGCACACAGCAATTCTGCTATTAGGTCTGTTTCGGTGCAAAAAGACTATCCACTATAGTGGATATATATTCTACTATAGTTCACTTCAGTGAACTATAATAGATGCTTATACTTCAAATAATTTTTTGTTCCCAACAGCATATACTGAGCCCAAACATTAGACCCTTGATTCAGTCAGAAACCCGACTGCTAAAACTCCACATATTGTTTCAGTTACAAGTCTGAACACAGACATGAAAACTTATTATTTCTCTTCTTTAAAAATGTATTTTTAGCTCCAACTATTCTCTCAAAAGAATAACATGGCATACACACAAGTGTTTTCACAGTCAGTCACCCAGAGCAGTCATAAATGGATTTCCAGGACCCAAGACTCAATAGGATAATTTTTATCCATCTCTTAAATTAGAAGTTGTTACCTATGGTGATGATGGTGACACAGTCTCTAGTCCAGGGTGTCTGGCACTTCCCATTTCAAGGCCACAGCACCATTTCTCATAACTTTAGCAAGCTCTACGTGTCCTCACTGAGGTTTCCTGTTACACATGTCCATGTGGGGCACAGCTTATGTGGGAAAGTTCAGCAAACGTGTTTTCATAATTTCAAAAAAGCCAACAAGGGAAAAATACATTCTTTTCAGAAGTTTCAAAAAATTCTTTCAAGTGTTTTCTGGGAAACCTCCAAATCCCTAAGGCAGAGAAGGACCTCATAAGTCACCAATTCCAGCCCAGCATTGCAGGCACAGACCATGAAGCTAGTTTTAAGATGCAGTTTGCTGAAGTGACTGAATAGCCAGGGTGAGAAAGGCAGGAGCTCTCTCCCACTACTCTAATATTAAATTCAGGAAATTAGAGCTGTGGCCAAGCCAAAAAAAAAAAAAAAAAAAAACCTAGAGTAAAAGAAAATGAAAAGAAAATCAGAAGAAAAAGTTTTATGAGAAAGAAGAGTGAATCAAAATATGTAGAGGACTGAAACTGAAAGATGTAAACTTAGGATGGGAAAGACAGAAAGGAGCTGAGAAAAGATAGGACAAAAGAAGGAAGGGTCAGAGTGAGTCTAGGAAAAAGAAATTAGCCTTTTGGGAAAAAGAAGTAAAACAGGAGAGGGAACAGCACTCAATTTAAAAAAACTGAAAAGAATACACAATTCAGTTTCCACACATTTTTCACAAATATTTTAAAGTTCAATTTAAATATGTCACTAATAGCTCTTTGTTGGCTTGTTGAGAAAAAAAAGCAAGCTCTTAGTATAGTTAGAAGTGATTAGTTAAGTTCAAAGGACAGTATCAGTACTTCAAAGTAAAGAATCCAACCACAGCTAATAACTCTAAGGTTTTCAATCCTTCTCTCTATCTTCCTACTAGCCACCAAATATTAAAATAATAAAAGAATTTTAAAAACTTTTAAATTTTAGAAAATACTGAATTTAGATTGTTTATGAAATCTTAATCCAGTCCCTTGGTGCATGCAGATCCATAGAAAAATTTTAATTACAAGGGAATACTTGACTACATCATTTTGTCTTTTTTGTATTAGCCCAGGTGTTTTTAGCTAATTATTCTACTAAACATATGCCATCATTTGATATACTTATCTATGCCTATGATTCCAGTGGAAACACTAAGAGGATCATATTTAATGATTATGCTAATATTTCTATCACTTTCTTTTCAGCAAGCCACACATTACACAAATCCATACATTCTATAGCAAGAAACAAGTTTAATAATAAGGCCTGTCCAGTCAAACATCTTGGACTATCCCCAGATCTCTGCTGCTGCCAAGTGACTGATTTAAGAGATGGACAAAAGTAGGCACACAAAAGTACAGATACTACGATTAATGGATGATCCAAATTTCCCTGAACTGCATATCATGACTTAATGTGAAACCCTGAAGAGATTAAAGGCAGGAATTACATTATCATCAATAATATAAAAAAGTGATATTCTGTTTAAAAGCTTTTGAGTGCGAGTTGAACAAATACATTAACACAGCTTCCAAAGATTCAATCAGGTTGAATGTTACCCAGAATTTATTTTGAAATAAGCTTTATGTATCACATATGTGAAGTACAAGTCTATTTGTGACTGGCACCAAAGCTATTAGCATGTAGATTTTAATTCTTTCTACAGTTATATAGAGCTTAAACCGTGTGCATTGTCCTTTTAATAATGAAAACTCCTCCAAAGAACATCTCAACACTGCAGGTATACAAGACATACACAAAGATATATACATATACACCTAAATCGTTATTCTGTCCTTTATTATAATTTGAGAAAGTGTCTCCTTGTAACAGTGGCACAGTAATGTGGCTGTTGTATATTTCTCAGTATTGAATTCATAAACAGGGGTTTGGAGGGCATTTAGTGTTTCATATCATTTCAATCATATCAGTTGAAAATCTGTATTGAAATTATTCAGGCAGTATGCAAAGCCCTTCAATAAAAGATAGCTGTACATTAACTTACAATTAAATGATGGTTTTAATGAAATTATAGTGTGTGACAGGTTAACGAACTGATGCTGAGAGGCAAATCTCGAAAAGAAGCCAAGACGTTTATTTTCAGACTGACAAATCTTAACTCAACCATAACATATAGTTCCATTAACATTATAGTTATTACACAAAATAATTTGGTTGAAAAAAATATGTAATAGACCAAGCTGCCAGATCATCAGAGAAACCCTAACCTCACCTGTCCCATGAAAGACAAACCAAACAGCTTTTGTTTTAAACTTGGAGAAAGAACTACAGACCTAGAACCAACCAATCAAACCCCTGCTTTCTCCTGAACAATGTCTTTAATCTTTACTTTTATTTGCTGTTCTCAGTACTAAGGTCAAGACAGCAGCCTCAGCTCTGCTTAAACACATCAGAAACAGTTAATGGGGTCCCAAGTCCCAACCTGTGCTTATTTTTTTTCAACTTCTATGTCACAAAATGGCACAAAACTGTTACCATTCAAGTGAATGATTTCTCTCTTGGAGCAGCATCTCAGGATGGCATTAAAGACATCATTCCTAGAGCTTCTAGACAGTTAATATTTTAGACTGTCAAGATACAATCTTTGCTGCTATATACAATTTCACATACAGGAGTGAGATGTTTAAAAGAGCAAAACCCTTCCCTCTGAAAAAGCTTTTCTGCCCAAACTGTTTAAGCACAGGCTAAATACCAGCAACCCAGAAAGTGTGACAGAACAACTGGCCGGATATGCAGAGGTGACACTGAGGATCTCATTCTTGAAATGAGTAATGGCACAGGATTAAGTTGATGTCTGACTCTTGGCATGGCCAGGAAAACAAAGTGACAGAGGTGAGAAGAATTCTCCTGTAGAAGTTTATCAGTAACTGGAAACACTGTGAACACTGCAAGAAGGGAAATGCTGAAAGTCTGCACAAGTGTATTACTCAACATGATCAAGGAAACAGCTCACAGAACCAGGCCTGGGACAGAGACCTTCCCTCCTTGTTACTGGCTTGGATCCACTGCGTGGCCAGTGACCAGAAGAGATCACTGCACAGCTGATGGAATTTTGCTGCTGTGCCTTGAGTAACAACCTCAGCTTAGACCCAACCAGGCAACTTTTCACATTCCAGAAACCAGGCAGGCTCAGGCTGTTGGGGAGGCAAAGAATGGGCATGAAGGCTTTACCTTTTCACCCCTCCAGGTCAGAATTAAATTGTGCTGCTGGGGAGCCTGCACTGTGCTTCAAAAATTTATAGTTGTTGAGCCAAAAGAGGCTATTTATGAACATCCAGTCTGACCTTCTGCTTAACTCAGATCATAGAATTTCAGACAGCTACTTCTATCCACACTGCATTTTCCCCCCTCTCTACAATGTGAGTCTCTTTTTCCTGGTTTTTTTGTTAAGTACAAGGAAGCTTCAAATACCCCAGCTGCCAGTTCACCATTTAAAAAAAAAAAAAAAAAAACTTTCTTTCTAAAATCAAAACAAAATCTTGAAAGGAAGCAGCCTATGCTTTTACCCTGGTGCCCATCTTGTTAGAAAATCAATGTCATACACTGGGTAAAAGTAATAGAGATTATATGATCCAAAGCACACTTTAGGCATCTCAGTATATGTAAGGCATTAAACACTAAAACACAATTTATTTTACAGATTACCTTGAAGTAATTTTCAGCCTGGTGCCACCTGAGCTCCAGGAGCTTCCTCCACCTGTAACAACTACAGACACTCAGTCTCTTAGTACAGTCATCCAGAGGGGCATTTTCTGGGTTACTAATTGTCCATATATTGCTCCAAGGAAGGTTTGTCTTTGTTCACTGAGCTGTTGATAAAGCCTGTGAATATTTCTACTGAATGTGTAGATGAACTACTCATTTAGCCAAGTCATGTCTGGAACATATGAGATATTTGATTTAAAACAAAACACAAAACCATAGAAGCTGCATTAGATTCTTGTTTTGGAGGAAAGAACTCCATGTATGTAATGATCTTTTTTTTTTTTTTTTTCCACTGAAACCAAGAAACCAAGTGTGTCAGCAGCTGTCCCCAGCAATGAAGAAAATGAAGCAATGCCAAGTGGTCAGGGAAGGAGCCAAGAAATCACATCTCCCAATCCAAGGCTCTGGTACTGCACAGTCCAGGAAGTGGGCCATATTCAGCCTGCTTTGTTTCACATACTAAACTAAGGCATGTGAAACTTAGATGTGCTGAATTGTCTTTGGGAGACTACAGAACCCTAGAGGAAGATAAAGCCTTTAAGGCACCTCAGTTAAATTTCTAAAAATACATGGAATTAGTCATGACCACAGTTCCCATAGGGGGCACACCAGGGGCTATGGGGTGGCACTACCAAAGGGTGTTGCAGTAGAATACACGAAAATAGTCACATTTATACTGTTTGCTCATAACCTTTTCCCTTTTCTAATGCTGGACCTTCTATGAGGGAATCTGAAGAGAAGTTCCATGCAATTGCCACATCAGTAATTACCTCTCCTTAGGTGCTGGATTTCCTTCCTCCTTTTTTACAAGACGTTCTCACACTTCAATGAGCAGTCACAAATGGAACCACACAATACCAAGGAGCAGCTCTGTGCAGCTCTTTGCTACAAGGCAGAACGTGCATGGCAGAACTGATGCCTTCCTGACCACAGGAGAGACATTTCCTTCATGTTCTTTCCAACTTCTCCTAACGCTGCCTTTGCTTTAAACCCAGCATATCTTTTGAGGGAGTTGCTCAATCGTTTACAAGTTAAGACAGAACTCTTATTAGCTCCACTGAGCTTCATATCCCAGCCATGTGCTGTTTCATAAGACCAAGCAGAATGTGGCTTGGAAGAACGAAGTGAAACCACAAATATAACGGAGCATAATTCCGAAATGTACAAAGCATAATGATCTGTATAATGTTAAAATGTTGGTAATGTCTCTTGATATTATTTCATCACATGCTAGCTGCTATTTCCTGAAAGCCCTTTGAAGGATTAAATAAAAACATACGCTATGAACACCCACTGCGTGCTGTAACAAATCAAAACTAACTTCTTAGGTTTGATGAAAGTTTCCACAGTGCTCAGTACTGCAAATTAATGTCACAGCGGTAAAACTGCTTTGGAAACAGTGAACGCCAGTTAGTTTCGTATTAGTAATATAAGAAGTCTCTGCAGTATTTAGAACTGAAACACAAGTGTCTTCTACACCTAAATTTTGAGAAATACAGTCATAAAATGCTATCAACAGCTGGGTTGATGGAAAAGTGCCGTAAGACAATTAACAAGTTTATATTTCCAAAATAAACATATCATTTGCCTCTGGTGTAAGCAGGCAAAACCAGAGATGGACAGGACTCAAAAGGATTTAACTCATCAGTAGTCTACTATGAAATAAACTGTATTTTCTCTGAAAATGGCTGGTTCTGGAAACAGTATTCAGTTAAAGGACTATTTTTCAAAAGTATGTTTTAATAAATATTTTGCATTATTTGGTGTGGTTTTATTATCAATATTTAATTTATTTGTGAATTTACTAAATGCTTGGCCTTCTACATGGCCAGGAGTTTCACAAGCAGAGAGATCTTTTTAAGCATTTTTTTTTTCCTTTTAACAGTTTTAAACCTGCATCTTGCAATTTCTATTGGGAATAGAAATATAGATGAAACATTTCCAATTACAGTCTTTCCAACACTGTTTTGAAAATCAGTCTGATGCCCCCAACTATCAGCTGCTTCACAGATAAGCAAAACCACTGTTTTCAGACCTTCTTTGTGAGTAATCTCTCCCCTTCCCTAAGCATTCTCCTGGTTCACTATATTCACTTTTCCACTGCATTGTAAACCTATTCTTATTAAGCGCCAGCAAAAATTTATGATCATTTTAAAATGAAGTATCTAACATATCAGCAGGTAATATCTTTCTCTACCTTAACAGAGCATCAAACAGGCAGGAGACAAAGTACAAAGCACCCAAGTCTTCTGCTCACACCCTTCCTCTCCTGGCCTAGAACAAAGGCTGAAATGGCTTCTGATAAACAAAAGACACCTTCTTATCCTCACCTGGTCAGACTCAATTGTTGTCTTCCTCAGGTCCTCCTTTCACTGATTTCCTAATGCAATCCTATCCCTTGCCATTGTTTCTACTAACTATGCACAGGTACAGCTGCAGAAATAGGTTAGGGAAATTATAATTGTAATCTTCATTATCTGCACCTTTAAAACTTGTATTTTAAAAGTTCTGGGGTGCTTTGGGCAGCACTGAAGCAATGATTCAATAAATGAAAAGAATAAACCAGAAGAAAATAAGCAGAATAATGGCCAAATAGAATTCTATTTTTCCCAAAGAGAAAACTAGAGATAGGATTAGATAAGCCTAAGAGTTTCTGAGAGTCCCAACTTTTATGTATGATATGAGGCGACATGAACTCCATTTGAATGAACAAATAAAAATCTGAAATGCCCAGAGTGGAACGTGGGGGTTTATGACACTGAGATGAAGAATTACATCTCACCATTCTCAGTGTCAGAGTTCAAGTCATTGATGGAGTTTAGGGATGGAGGGATCATAAAAGAGGTCAAGGAACAACTCAAGATTTTTCATTTTCTATGACCAGCCTGACATTTCTGAGCTTTTTGGAGAGAAAAGGTTAAAAAGGTTTATTTGTTAAAGAAATAAATGTGTGTTGCTCAAATACAAGCCTTTATATTTTAGTAATATTTAACATTTAGTCTTAACTTATGTCTCAAGTATTCTGCTTTCTACATATTCTAAACTGGCTTTAACAACTCAATTTGTGATATGCACCATATCTTCCTGGTTTGAGGGTTTGGCCATCATTATCTTAATACAGAGCAGTTTGATAAATCTCAGGATGTCAGAAATTATTTTCAATTGTTTGGATTTATCACACAGTTTATATTACAGAATATTTAATTTTCTTGACAAAAAACTTCTTCAAAGTAATTAAAAAATATTACCTGCAACATTACCACTAGACAACAGAAAGATCCACAGCACTCTTAAAATATGTGGGCTTTTGTTGCCCTAATTTCATTTTTAATATGTGCTGTTAATTGGTTAATAAAAAGTACATAAATTATTAGGAGTACCTTCTAATAAGGAAACCAAAAACTAAGCTATGACTAACACACCATAACAATTTCCTGCAAGGGGTAAGTCATTTTTTCCTATTTCCCTTCCCAATGGAACAAGAAAAATACACATTCTTCTGCATTCTATTCACTGTCACACTGCTTATCTGACAATGCACTGCTTTGGGTCATTTTCTGAAGTTGCTATTTAGATCGAAAGGAAGAAATAATAATATGGGAAAAAAACATGACAAAACAACTTTTCAAGTGCACCTCTTAGGTACGATTCACTTCAAAATGAGCAGAAATAAATAATTCCAGCAACCCAGAATCTTACAGCATTAAGGTTTCTTCCATTCTTGCAGATTGGAGAGTAACAAATAAAGAAACCTCTCTAAATTAGGGCTTTAAAAATCTGAGGCTACTATAAAGAAACAAGATTAACTTAATCCCCTAACAATCCAATTTATAACTAGTAAAGGGTTATGAAAAATTCCATCTAGATGTCAAATATAAGGAAACACAAAGTCTTTGGAGACACATAATGATAAACTGCAGATTGAGCAATAAGCTCAGTGAACAGAATGAACAGTTCAAGAGTTCAGAACATGTTCATTTGAAAGGTGTTCAGTTAAAGAGAAGGGCATGGTATAGACAAAGGCACAGAAAGGTCATCATTACAGTCATTTCATCTTCATTACAATGGTGCAGTCACAGCATTGGTGCACACACTTCAGTTCACACTTGCATGTCAATGCACTGGCTTTGGAGATGAAACAAAAATATTTTTAACAGGCTAGTGAATCCTGGGAGCTATAGGCAGGTGTGTAAGAAGTTGTGCTTTATTAATTCAGATTTGAAATATAAATAGACATGAAATAGCTGTATTTTCAGTCCATTAAAAATCACAGTCTATCAAGAATGGTCACATTCTTCTCCAAACAAACAGAAAGCATGTCCTGAATGCAGTGCTTCTACCTGTCAGAGTGCAGCCCAGAATTCACTTTTTCAAGCCAGTTGTTACCTCAAATGCAGTATTCTATAAATAGCAGAAGTAAATAGATGTTTGAAAGGTTTCAATAACATAATGAACTCTGGCTTTCGAAATCAAGAGTACCTATTTCTGTCAAAAATTCATGGAAAAAAATGGCAGGGTACATTCAATAAACCAAAATACGATCTTGGCTAGAATGTAGAGCAGGTAACTCTGCTCTCAAAAACAGACAAGTAATAACTAATTCCAAAAGCCAAAATCTTGGTTATAAATCCTCAGACCTCATTCAGCACCAAGCACTACAACTGGATAAAATCACTTTTGCTTCAAGCAATAGATTTCAGGTCTTCATGGGAGGTGTCCAAGCACTGCCCCAGCCAAGCTTGTCTCTGTTAGAGATCCAGCTGCAGCATAGGGACAAAGACATTAAAACTTCTTCTGCTTTAGTATTTACACAGTGGTTTTCATTAATAATTAACACGGATTGGAAGACCTGGTTCTGTCTTGTCTCTGATTTCTAAATCTCTAGAATGAGAACGGGAGTTTTTTTCCCCCCACGAGATTATTAGGATGAATATAAACTGGAATATTTTAGACCTTGCATTTACCTACATATTCTTAAACTAAGCAATCTAAGAGCCTCTTGCACTGACATATGATATATACACACACACACAGTGGCAAACACATTGACCAAAAATTTGATGTATCTCCAATAGAATCTCAGCAGCATTGGGGCAGAAGAGTCATTAAAATTTGGCCCACAGCAACCCAAAATGTACTTTGCAGCTTTCAAGAGCAGTTACTGAACATTTCACAATTAAGCATAATTCCCACAGAGTCTTGTATCAATTATAGATGACCTGGCTCTTTTCAAAATCTAAGCCAAATTCGGTATGAAAAAATCTTCTGTGTAAGAAATAGTAATTCTGCCAGATTGATGTCCAAACTAACTCACACACAAACACCTCTAGGATGCCTCTTGGATGCTTATAAAATGCTAAGATTATACACTTCCAATAGAAGCTACGAAAACTATATTTTAAATATCATTCATTTAATGTTATTTACAACAGGTTTGGTAAAAAAACAAATACTTATGTATTTCATTGTATCATCCTACAGGAATAGAAGATTTAAAAGCTGTTAAAGGAAAAGAGGAAGTGCCTGCAATGCACTCCATCAATATCCCACGGAGCCCTGACAGTCGTTGGATAGTCTGGTGTGTAGCACCACAGGGTAGTGTAGTTACAACTCAAAAACCACGCCAATTAACTACAACTAATCAATTCTTTCTCATAACAATGAGAAGCATAATTCTTTTCCTATCTATTGTTCTTTTAATTCTCCTTCCAGTAATTGTGACAGACAAAATAGGCAAGGTGTAGTAAAGTGAAAAAATAAAGGATGTTATTTGAAAGCAGTACAAACATCAAACTCCTGAGTTACCTTGATTAATTTTCTTCATCATACCTCATTCACGGCTGTGAGAGATCACATTATTTTCAAATATATAAATAAACCCAAACCTAACTTTAGCCTTATCTCCATTATGGCACACTAGGGAGAAAACAGAGGAGGTCATGAAATCTGAGACTGCTGTTTCTTCTCATAATGTAATTACACTTTTGGCTAATGAAATTACTGCAGTCTCAGGGTAAGGGCTTGCAAGTCAGAGCTCTCACATGCTTGTGAGAGAGGGGGTAAAGGAGCACTGTTTACCATTTATATCTGAGAGATGCACACAAATCCCCACGATCCAAGCACAACTTTGTTTCTGAACTCTGAGCAAGACTAAATTTGTGATCAAAGCCCTTTTCTAATTACTACAATAAAAAGAAAATTAGCTTAAGCGGGAGGGAAGTCTGGAAGAGAAAGAAAGAGCATCTCATGTTGCACTGCTGGTACCCTCCAAACAGCTGAAAATAAACACAGCTTAGCTCAGTGGAGAGAAGCAGCAACAGAGCAAAGCATTCTAAGAGGATGGCTGAGCACTCGAGGCCTCTGTTTGCACCATTTAGGCACTCACAGCCCTGCTCCAACCCTAGGTTCAATCCCTGCTCTCAAAACCAGGCAGAGATCTCCAAGTCTGTAAAGAACACACAGCTCACTATCTCAGTAGGAAAAAAAATGAAAGAGTCAGTATATTCTGGTTAGAATTACAAACTCCTGTTCTTGAGACTGTGCTGACATCCCCACCCAGCAGTAGCTAATACTTTTCACCATGCCAAGAGTGCCAGCAAGTTGTTTTTCCTTTTAGACAAATCAAGAGTGGCAAAGTGAAGACTGTGACCTACAACTGCTGGCCACTCAGGTGCACCTGTATAATAAAAAGTACTATTTACCCAGGGGAAATGAATGGAAAACCAGGATTTCTCACTTGGATAACCCTGTCAGCCTCTCATTTTCTATTAACTACTAGAGGAAGGGAAAATATATTATCTACTTGCTGTTAGTGGCCACTGGAATAATGGTTTCTAGCCCTTGGTAGCCAACAGCACACAGCTGGCAATATCCAAGACAAAAAAAAAATTTGAGTGTATCTCAACTGGGCAGTACTGATAGAAAGAGAATAAATTAATGATTTCCACCTTTGGCTAAATATTTTGGGGGGGATTACATACATATTCACCTGTAATGTTCTTTTTTTTTGTATTTGAATTAATGGCAGTAAGATCAACCTGACTAGTAAGTCAACAAAATACTCTGCTGGTATCCTCATTCCCTGCTCCAAACCTGCCTTCAGGAGACTGGTCCATCTCTGAGCTCACATGTGTAGCCTGGAACACACCTGACGCTTCGGCCACATGGTGATGAACCCAATGGGACTGTGTTTGCACCAAACATCCCACTAGAACACATGGAAGAAAATGGAAAACAAACTCTTTCTTCCTTCTGCCCAAGTTCTCTAAAGCTTTCAGTGAATCCTGAACCCAATAAGTTTACAGAAATGAGACCAACTTACACTCACAGAGGCCATTATCACCCATCACATTAAACAAACCCGTTTCATTTTCAAATCTAGTTGCAAAATTAGTTCTTGCCTATTAAACAATTCTGAAGAAATTAATGGCAGAAGGTTTTGCTTTGACTGTCATAAGGATCACCAAAAACACTCATGTTTAAAATGCTAATTACAGGGGCTCAATGCCAAAAAAATAATTCTGGTAAATTAAATCCCATGATTAATTCATAACATCTATTTTAGCATTAATCCTAGCATTAAGATACAGAGTAGTCCCCACACACACACATCTCTCTCACTTTGGGGAATAAAGTAATAGTAATTCCTAGGGTTTTTTTAATAACTCTTCATATTTTATGTACATTATTTAATTATTATAAGATAGTTAATCCATTACTTTGTGTTTGTTGTTTGCAGTCTTGGTTAAGGGCTGCAGATTTTAAAAACTCAAAACAAGTAACTTCTCATGCATGGTTTAAGCAGAAGGGTTCCTGAAACCACAAGGACTAATGGATTTACTGCTGAGTATCATACTCCTCTACTGTTTTGGGGACTACACAAATTCTCACCAGTTTATAATTTAAGCTTGAAAAGTAATACCTGGTTATAAACACCCAAAGGACTGCACCAATAGTATATAAAGACAGTAACATCACATACCTGGAAATCTCCTACAGGGTTTCAACATAAAATAATTACTAGAGGACAGAGATCTTAAATCAGCACAGCACCATCCTGACTGTACTGCCAGCATTCGCTACAATATCCTTTCCAAAAAGAGCATAAAAACTTATATTCCTGTTGGGGGAAGAAACAGTGAATCTTAGATGTCTAAGGCATCTTTTTCTTGTGTCTTCATTTTACTCACCTTGGTATAAAATGATTCAACACAGGTGTTTCTTTGTAAGTACATCAATCAATAGAATTTCTATGAGCCAATAATGCAACAGGCTTTCCAAATTTAGCTTTTCCATTCATGGAAAAATTACCCAGAAAACCAGGAAAACACAGCAAAATGAAATAAAACATTAAATGGAGACTTTTCTGTCAGAGCCAGCAAAAGAGACAGGGATGCCAAGAGATCTGTCACGTGTTACTCACAAAAAAGACAACTGCTCACACCAACAGTTTCCTTCAGTTCATATACATAACCCTGGAGTAGTCAATAAGCATTTAAAATGCCAGCCCTAAATATCTGTTGATAGTGTATTGCTTGATGTTTCCCACCAGCAGCCGAAAAAGCCTTTGAACAACTTCTCTATTTAACAACTATCAGTTCCCACTGTCTATTGTATGTGGTTTTCATTGACTCTCTTTAAAATTTATCTGAAGCCGATGAATCAATCACCTCTGTGAAAATATATTCTGAACACCAATTTGAATAAGAGACCCTTTTACCATGTCTCTGACAACCTATTGCCAACAATGATATTGTAACTATTCCTTTTCTGCTGATATTTTTACTGACTGTTCACTGTAGACAGCATCTTCTGGGTTGGTTTTTTTTTCCATTTACTATCTTATGTCATATCTAAAGCTGTTCTTTTACAGCCTCTACATACAGCTTTTTCAAAGTAGCAGGGACATCTCATCTACTCAATTACTTATTAGTGTTGCTAAAGAATACCATTTCCTCTTGTGGCTGATAAAATATTAATCAAAAACAGGAACAGAGTGATTTCCCAGTGTGGATGTCTTCTAATGGTAATACATGGAGTCTAAGAGAGATCTGGAGGTCATGTAATAGCTCTTGAAGGCAGGGAGGGGCTCAAAGATAGTAAAGACTTTGTATACTGAATAATGAGATTGTATTCAAAGTGCAGCTTAATTATCACTGTTCTGTAGGAAAATATCACAACTGTGATTACAAGGATGAACACGAAGATTTATTGGGGATAACAGCAGATGAATTAAAAAAAAAAAAATCTTTTGTAACCATTTTTGATCCTTGCTACTGCTCAGTATCCAACATAGAGCCACAGAGAGGTGGGCTTTCCAAATTATTGCTGTTTCAAGTATCAGTTAACCACAGCAGTACAACAGTAAATAGTTATCTGTTCATTCTGCCAGTTATTAAACATCCATCCCACCCTGTCTTTAGGTATTTTTCTTCCTATTTTTCTCATAGGATTTGAAAGAGGAGGGAGGGATTAGAACAAAGAACTGAGAGGCAATTGACAGATATGTGGAAAAGCTGTAACAGCTTGAAAAAGAACCTGAGTACCCTTAGATATAATAGCATATCACCATGTTTCCTGCTG
>NW_008239324.1:3876373-3922514 GCF_000691975.1 Corvus brachyrhynchos
TGCTGAAGTTTTGATGCAAATACTCTTGACTGACTTGGAAAAATATAGTTACCCTAAATAATTTCTAAACAAATAAATACTGCAAAATCTTGGATGGTGGCGGGAGTGTGTCAACCTGGATCAGCCAGTAAGCTAATTTTAACCCTATAAAGTCACCAATAATAGGAACCACCCTCTAGAAACTGTGCCATCAACCAAATACTGTTCACTTGTGTATGGTGGCAGAAAAACTTACTCAGTCCTCAAAGTGTCCATCCCTCTGTGGGCACTAATCAAGTCTGGTGACAAGCACATGTTCCAGCTTCCCTAGACAAAATGCCAGCCCACTTTCCACATCAGTTTTGAAGAGGAAAGGAGGACAATGGCATAAAAAATAAGGCTATTTTACCTCTAATAAGTACACATCATATTAGTATCATCCTTATTTCTCACCATACAGTGAATTCTCAAAGTGCTGTAACACTGGGCAAGATGAAATATGGCTTGAAGCCAAGCTCAAGAACAAATGCCACCTCTTGGCACTCGTGTTTTGTAATTCTTTGAATGCAAGAAGGCAAGAACAGTCCTGTAAGCTGTCCAAAAATAAAATAAAACTGGTTTTCATCACAGTGTATAGACTGGTTCACCTGACAAAAGTTTGCACCTTGAAAGAAGTACTAACACTCTCTAAATGATTAACCCAGAGGACAAACATTTAGAACAAGCAGGTGGGAAAGATGGCCAAAAAAGATAATCTGTTAAAACTTCATATTTAATAGTAATATTAAGCATATGAGAGTTTTCATCTATGAGTCTAAAACATTCTATAAAATACAAAACTGTAGCTGGCATGCTTTCCAGTCACAGATAGCTAAAAATGAGAGGCTAAAGTCACCCAAACAGGTCAAAGCCTGTATCAGGAGCAGAATGAAGGTCACTTGATATTATTCACATTTACAATCCATATTTCTTCTATTTTGCACAGCACACAAGGTAATTCACAACTGAAAGAAAAGGTTAAAACACACACAGGGAAAGTACAGTGGCAGAAGTAACACCAAAGTTAATTCAAAATATGTAAAAGTCCCCTTTCAGTTACATGTATGCCATTTTACATAGGAAACTATTTTTGTGGGGGAACTGTTTACCGTTCATTTAAATTAATTTTCCTCCAAGTGAATTAAGATAATAATTTTCTTCATTAAAAATTCAGTGTTGCCTCTGTGTGATTTCTGCAGTGATAAATTGGGACCCAGCTCTGTTCCAAAGATGACATCTCTGCCAAGGCTCCTGAGAAACAGCACTTCACATCAGCAAGGCTGGATTCTGCTCAGCCTCCTGGAGCAATAGTCCTTAATGAGAAGGAGAGAGTGGGTGGTGAGCTGGTTTTGATAAGTAGTAATAGGATGAGCAAAAAGTAATATACCAACGGTTGATATATTACTTGACATGTCAATTGTTGGAGAGTTGCTGTATTGAATTTGTACCTACAGCAAACACAATACACAAGATTCTAATATACTGCAGTGTTTGCTACATATTTTCCAAGTGATTGTATTGACTTTGTAAACAAAGATTATATGAAAAAATAAAGACTCCTGTACCATATAATATTTACCAAGTGAACAAATCTATCATAGCTGGAAATAAAAACACAATTTCACCTGTGTCAGGAAAGGAGGAAATAAATTGACCATTTGAAATGAGATCAGATACTTCAGTTTGGATCTTGGGCACCTAAGAGAGTCTCCTTCTAGTGCAGGAGGTGAGAATTATTTTAGTTTTAAATATTGCAGGGAGGAGAAGGATATGATGAACAGAGTAGCAAATGGTTAGAGTGAACAGTTCAGGTATTCAAAAATCAAAATGAAACAAAACAATAAATTTACACTCTCCAGACCTAATTTTTGTCATAATTACAGTAGCTCATTTCCCACAGGAGTAGAAGCAAAAGGCCTCCAGATAAGCCCAAAATCACATTTTTTTAATTTTGCAAAAAAGTTGCATCATTTAGATATAGAAAAATATTAAGGTGCCACCAAATTTTAAGTTATATTAAACAACATTTTATACCACTTCAGGTTTTGTCCACATACTAGCACAATACTGAGGTGACAATTCAAGTGGAGATGCCCCAGCCAGGAAGTCATGATAAACCCTCCACTTAATCCTTCTGATCATTAAATTCCAGTCCCCCTGCCGTGGGCAGGGATGCCACCCACTAGATCAGGTCCCATCCAATTTGCCCTTACCCACCAGTTCTCCCACTCTCATCCTCCTTTTCTTATCACTTCAGCCATTTAAGTGTTGGCTGATCTATTTTTGAAGTATGAAAATATAAGTGAAGACTTTCAGTTAATATCAGGGTTTAACAACATGCACAATTGCTTTACCAAAAAAAAAAAAAATATCAGATTTCTGGAATTATATTAACAAAACAAAGTTGTGCTCCTGAAAGACAGAACATATTTCAAATAAATAACATTTTTCTTTATTTTGTGAACTTAGACCAAATGTTAACATTTCGTAAAGTACTTTAAAATAACTGCTTCTCATCATGAGATTGTTTAAACACCTAAAAAAGCCAAAAGTTGCTGATAAGAACAGATCTGTGAAAGTAATGGCCTATACTGGACATACTATAAGATCTTGACAGCAGAAAGGCTATTTTATATTTTCACCAAGTACTTTCTGTTATAAATGGAAATGTTTGAGGAAAAGAAAAAAACCAAACTTTTTCTTTTAAATAAGGATTAATTTACATGGGATTTCCCTTCTCCAACACCATCGCTGACCCAAATTCTGACTATTACCTTATCAGACTCCTTTTTCTTTGTGTAGCTCAGCTGAATTTTAGGAATATCTGCAGAATTCAGAAGTTTCGAGGCTGTATGTTTAGGTTTGAAGCTAATAGTATAAGTTAGCTCTTTAGTGTGCCAAAATATTTGTAAGCAATGTATTTTCCTAAGTAACATAGACTGCTGCCACCCTCAACATTCCCCACACAATAAAATATGTATAAAAAAGAACATGTTAGCAGTAAGCAAACTGTCATAAGCAGAGCACTGTATTTAATATTCAGATCAAGGCATCTCTGTCTCATCCCAGCAAACCCTTTTGACAAAAGCCATCCAATGTCTGCCAGCAGTATTGAGTCCAGCTGAGGACAAATTTCAAGATGAACCTGAAATCAATTTGCCATCAAATTTTCATGCTTCTCCCAGACTATCTGTGGCATTTTAATTACAAGCACCCTAGGCAGGGGGTACTACAGATATTGACACTTAGCTCCTACAATAAACTTTATTGGCAACCTCTGTCTGAATGTAGTACTCAACTAGAATAACAAGAAATATATGAGGATATCTAAGCAATAAGGTGGCATAATCACTTTGGAGTGGTTTTGTTCCCAATGGTGGACATTTCTACTAAAGAAACTTTTCTGGATTAAAACAAGCATCTGTTTGGTGGAAAATTCACTTTTGTGGTGAACTTGTACAAAAGCCCAAGTCCTTCAAGAAGATAAGCAACATTAAATTCCTTCATTCTCCCATTTAATTTGGTGGTGCTCTTATCTAACCTTTATAAATTCCTGAAGTCATCCTTGCTAGAAATTGAGTTCAAATTAGATCAGTGACAGGCTACAGAATCAGGGAATATCTTTACACCTATTTCCATTTCCAGTCCTCACAATTCCACTGCACAATTTGCAAGGGCTAAATATCTTTGCAATTAGGGCTCTAAACTGGAGATGAACCAGTGATTTTCAAGTTCTGCAATGTACAGTTTGGAGCTTTTCAGTAAAGATATTCAGAAGCAGTACACAGGCATGCGGTGTCTTATTGAGCACCATGAGGGCAAGGCTGCTTGCAAGACAATTTTCCTCACTATGAAGTCCTTAAAGAGAATGAAAGATTTATAAAAGAGACATTTAGAGATGTTACTATGCCAGTACAAGGGAGGTTTGCTATGCATGGATAGGGGAGATGTAGAAAGAAGATGATGACAAGGTCACTTCAAACTGTATATAAATCTGAAACTTAGAAAAGCAGCCTGTAAGTTACAACAAGAGCCTAAATAGAAGAAACACACAGAAGAAAGAAAATAAAACATTTTAAATGTTACCCCTCCGCCACACAGCAGGAAGGTTGGAACGAGATTATTTTTAAGGTCCTTACCAACCCAAACATGATTCTGTTACACCCTAATACAAGAGAGGAAGTGTGTGGTGAATGTAAAAGACACTGACAGCTGAAGAAGATTCAGTAATTAAGAACTGCAGGATGCTTTGTTCAGGTGTTGCTTGATATTGCCTAAGCTGACAGGTAGGGCATGTCAGCAGCAAACAAGCTGATTTATAGGGGATATGAAGGGGTTGTTGGTTATGCTGTAGCCCCAACACAAAGGGCACAAAGCTGAAAAATGAAGGGTTGTAACATGGGAAATTTTACAAATTAACAAACAGGACTACTCAGCACGTTAGTTTCCCAGACCCCATGAGGTCAATGGAAATAGTATTCCCTATTTGTGCCCATTGTTCATATATGAAATTTAGGGTCTAACTGAAACCCAGTCACTTGAAATACTAAGTGACAGCATCACTGTAAAAACACTGGCAATGCTCCACCAGACAATAAAAAAATGGGAATTAAGTTTCATTGAAAATGTTTCTTGTAGCATTAAAACCCAGTTATGTTTTTTGCTGTTGGGTATAAAACAAATATTGAAAATTTATTTTAAAATTACACATAAGTATTGATTAAAACATCTAATACAAATTGTAGTGGAAAAGCCTCTCATAATTTTAGTCATTTTTCAGAGTACTCAAATGGTTTTAAAACATTCTGCCTAATGACACACATCCTGCTTTTAAGGCTAAGTACAGATGACTTTTTTAATTCCAGCCCAAGTTCCAATGTGAGAACAGGCAAAGTTTGCAGTAAGAGTGGCAAAGGCAGCCCTCAGAAACCCGGGGACATCCCACACAGAGCAGAGAAATCCCTGCCACTGTACATTGGCACAGCACTGCTGCCTGCATCAATGGGATTTTGTCAAGTAGAGATCTTAGAGAATCTCATTTTAAAGGTGCCACATGAAGAACTAGCCTTTTTTGGGCCTCTAAACCCAAATTTGTTTGAGGCTTTTTACTGTGAAAGATCTACAGTCTGTTATATTCCCATATGTACTGAAGTCAACACAAGGAATGAAATTGCCTCAAATCTTGAAGAATTTTAACAAAATATCACCCATATCTCATGGTAACCCTCTCTATTATCCATTTACAATATTCCTTCAACAAAATACTCAAAGAAAAAAATTCTGCTCACCACTTTCAGCTACAGCTTTAGGAAGCAGGGCAGGGTGGTTGGTTACCCATAAAATATATGCTCACATACAAATTTGGGGGGAATTACCTTCTTCTATATGTATACTCACAAAATTTAGCTTTTAATAGTGAACATATGCAAGCATGTCATACAGAGGTAAAGTTTTTAATTCCTGGAAGATGATTTAGAGACTGAAATATTTACTTCATTCATATGACCTGATAATAAACATATGAGCAAAGTCCAAGTTGGCTGCCAGCTCCATACAGAGGAGTTACAACAGAAAAATAATCAACAAGTCAATTATTTTATTTAAAATATGTGGTTCCTGGCCTGAATTAAAATTTTTAAGGTGAATTCTAAAAATCACATATGTGAAAGAAAAGCTGTATGAAGGTAACCTTTTTTTTTTTTTTTTTTTTTTGCCAATGAAATAGCATTTTAAGCTGATCTAATGGCTTAAAATCAGACTGTGAATCTGACTTTCCATTGGATATTTACTGTGGATATCCTGCAGTTTCTTAAATAAAGCATTAGCTTGAGCCACAAAGAATAAACAAAGATTCTCAGGACGATTTTAAATGCTCTTGGGATATACACCCCTTAATAACTGAAATAATAGACTTCAAATGTAAACATGGTTTGGGCAACATATTCTTTCAATTAGTTTTATTTTAGTATAAATATGCCAGGAATATAGAATCTAATGTCATATGGGGAATTTCCTGAAATGGGGCACTACTGCTATTAAAGTGATCTGATTCAAGCTCTTAGAGTTCCACACACAGGGTGATATATTCCCATTTGGAAGCGACTGCAGTTATCAGTAGCCAAGAACAATAACATTGTTTAAGCCACTCCCCGAAGCATAAAAAGCTCAAACACTTTTTAAAATTGGTGTGTGACCGATAATTCACCTATACATCATTTTACACACCCATACATACTACATAACAAAACCAAGTTAATATTTGTGCTGTGCCTTGGAGATGTTGCAAATGCTTTTATTACTAATAAACTCTATTTTTCACAGATCAGCACTGAAACTTTAATGAACTTCTGGATGTTGAAATACATGTTACAAATCATTTAGTGACTCTGGTGTAAACTTCAGACTTCTACAGGAGGAAAGGAGGATTTAAATTTAGGCTCATTTTAGAGTGCCATGTTTAAAAAAACTGTTATTTGAGACAGTTTATTTCAGGTACTTCTGGCAGGCATTGAGCTGACATATAATGGGAATATATGCACAGGTATTACCCTGAATACAGAGAACTAATACAGGAAAGTCTGGGGACTCAAGGAGAGCCTTTTGTTACCTGGGGGTGTCTTCCCCTGCTGAGTAACCCAGAAGAAACTTCAGCATTTTATCCCCAAAATAAACTACACACAACAGAGCTGGAATAAACAGCCCCTCAGGATAAAGAAGGGAAATGGCAGAAGCACTGCAAATTATATGAAATATTATAAGAAGGAAAAAATGCCATGTTTATATCCCTGAAAAGAATTAGGAAACACCAACAAGAAACTCACAGACTACATTTCTGCTCTAACTTTCCTTCAGTTCAATACTCAGTTTAATAAGCTGCTCTAACACAAAGCACATCAGCTATATAATTTGATAGAGTTAATAATGGAACAGCTTCAAATATTATGTTCCCTCAAGTTTTTGAGAGTTTCACTCATCCAATCTCTTGTACAATGTACTTGCATGTGTTTTGTACATTTAGAAAAGGCAAAAATGAATTTTGCATGCAAGGCTAGCATTTTCATTGTCATCAAGAAAAGTTAATTACTGAATAAATTGCAAGTTCAGAAATATAATGCATTAGGACAGAACCTATCCTTTTTGCCTGAAGAACCTATTAAACTTCATCTCGTTAGCAGACTGAAAAAATCTTAATTAGCATTCTGTTTTGGACAAATCCTTGCCAAGTCTCTACTGTCTGCTGCAAATATAAAAGCAGAGAGACTCAGCAGATGAGGGTTTACACAGCATCATTTTTGAGTATTTCATAAAATGTGACAATATCATCTCTGGCTTAAGAAATCAGAAACTATGAGCAGTTTTTCTGCTTTTCTGTATTCCACTCAGCTTTGAATTCCTTTTCATTTATCAGCCAATGAGCTGTTAAAAAGTTACATATAGTTAAAACCTTATAACTGTGTGGTTAAGTGTGCAATATGAGTTTCTATTTAAAAAAAAAAAGCATTTTTGGTTCTCGCACAAATTCCATCTCATAGATTTCCCAGTACAGCTGTCACAAAATATACAGAAGACAAGACTGGTTGTTGGGCTGTTTCCAATCAAGTTTTAACATTTAACTTGATGCATTTTAAATGAGCTTATCTTTTAGCTTTTGAGTTGTTTGGCTTTTTCTTCAGTGAAAGAAGCAAACACAACATTAGAGAAGATTTACATTCATTATTTCATTTAGCATTTCCAAAGAACTGTTACTGTCTACATTTTGGAAGTCAGTTTTTTCAAATTATTATCACAACATAGGAGGAGCTGTGCATCCACAATCCCACTAAGAGTTAGGCCTGTTAAGACTAACAAGATCACACCCCTTTGACACTAAATTATTTCTCTTCCTAACTCACTCCCTGATCAGTCACAACTTCTTGCAAGGTTTCTTCCCAGCAGGATCGTGCACATTTCTACAGATGTGTTGATCTTCCATAGATTGTGGATCTGAGGAAGTTCTGACACAGCCATACCTCCTTCTAAGCAGTATTACCAGCTGAATTCCTTCTCTGTCTATAATGTATAACAGAAATAACCATAAGATTATCTTACCCTTTTCATCATTGCACCCAAATCATATTGAAAAATCTAAGTACACACACACAACTGAAACTGCAGCAGGATAAAAAAGGGATCACAATGAGAACCATCTGTAAGGATCACAGCATTTTTCAAAAACAGGAGGACAGAATTAGCCTGGCCAAAACTACTGTTTACCAAACAGAAAAGGGAAGAAAATTAAAATACTTTATTAATATAATTTCTCTCCTATTTTTGCATACCTATGTCAGGCAAAGGAACAGGTAGCTCCTTCCTCTTAGTCCCTCAGGGACACACAGCATCTAAAGGAACAGTAAAAGGCCCTTTCACCAGCTCCCCACAAAACAAGGTGTAGAAAGCAATCAGGTAGCAACAATGCACAGCACAAATGTTTCTTCAAAATGCCGATGAACTACTACAGAAACTCAAGAGACAACGTATTTCGAATGGAAATACAGAAAAAACTCAACAAAAAGACTAAAACCGGCAGAGCTTTCAAAGACAGAATTAATAACTAAATATTCATGCCCCCCAGTGTGGATACAAACAATGCACATAGCCACTCATCAGCAAAGGAGGGAGTCCCACTGATCTCTCAGGCAGATGTGACTCCATTTGTCACAGAGCCACAGGTCAGGTGTGCCCAGGTTCTTATCTCACAAAAGACAAAATGACAAGAATGACTAAACATCCTGCTCCTTGGCTGGACAGTGTCTAAGGGGGCAGAAAAACAGACCATTGGGGAATAAAAAAAAGATTCAAAAAGCACCCAGCAGAACTACTTTTCATTGAATCCCACTGTGCATTTCGCTTGTCTCATGTAATGAGTGTCAGTGTGCACGTGTTGGATAAGGCATGAGTCTGACCTGAAGAGGAAGATTTCATTCTGACCAAGAAACAGGAAGGAATTTGGTGTGGGAGAAGGCAAGGAAGCATGAGACTCAATTTTTGTTTTTTTAATTCAAGGCAGTATTTGAAAAAGATCCAGATTTGGGGGAAAAAAAAGTTACATTCAAATCATTTTCCACTTTTTGATAAAAACAAGTCAAAAATCATTCAGTCCCACTGTTGGATCTTTTTGCATCAGAGCCTCTGCTGAAAGAGCCTTTTCCTTTGGTTCTCTGTTTTACGTAGAACTAATAAAAGTTCAAGGTAGAACTAATAAAAAACACTGTAGTAGTAGACCAACAAAAAAGCCAAAGAGTAAACAGAGTCAGACCAAGTGACTGCAGATATTTCTACAAACATTTTGAAGGTGGAAAAGGAGTGGAAGCCAACTTCAGCAGAGGTGAGATTGCCAACATTTAAAGATCTCTTAAGAAGTTGCTGATTTCTGATATAGCATGAAACAAGTTTGGTAAACTAACCCATTTTTTAAATTAGGGTGTTCAGCACCACAGTTAAGACTTCTAATCACCAGTAAGGTTGGGGGGCAGTGGATTTCAATGCATTCCTGTCCCAGGGTCCCTCTGTATGGGCAAATGAAAGCTCTAATGACCCACTGCATAAATTAAATCTCTCAAAGATGTAATACAATACAAGATTGATGTGTAAAGACCGGGCATAAAATAGCAGGATAGCTGCAAGGGCATAACCACATCTTGAGATGAGATTACAGACTTGGGGAGCTTAACATCTTGTTTTGAAGCTATTGCTCAAGGAAAGACTTTTAAATCTGTATATTAAAACTAATGAGCTAAATAGGCCATGCATTAAAAAACTGAAATCTGGTGTCATTCTTGGAAGAGTGAAGACAAGTATGATCATTTTTTGCTCCCCTGAATGTTGAATTACAGTGATTAGATTCTTCTACAAGCTGCATTAATTTGTTATTTGCATGGAAACAGTGTAATAGGAAAACATTTTCCACATTAGTGCAACAGACAGCTTTTATGCCTGAGCTCTATAAAGAATAAATTTGCAATTTTCCAGAAAGAAGTAAGGTAATGAATAACAGGAATTCCAGTGTGGGAATACTACTTCTCTGTATAGTAGCCATTTTAATTAAATATAGGAGATTTGAGACTACACCATTTTCATTGCTGTCTCCTCAGAGGCATTGGTTTGCTTCAGCCATGTGGTCAGGTATTTTCAAATAATGTAAGAAAAAGTTAAATTTTAATAATCAGTAAAGACAGTGAGGTCCCAAAAGAAGACTTCGTAAAAACAGGCTGACATACAGAAATATGTTAAAATAGGCATAAATGACTCATGATTCATATTCCATATTCTTAAACATGGTAAGACACAAACTGGATATATTTCATGTTTTAACCCAGCAGTACTTGCCATTTTTATTTAGCAAGAGTATAAATGAAGACTTTTTCCTGGTGTAAAAATCTCACTGTATTTCATATAATTAAAGAAGGGATAGATGTAGCTAAAAGCCAATATTAAGGATAATGGCTCAAAGCCTAATATAGAATTTTATCAGCTTCAGCAAGGGATGAATTTCACATGCTTTTTTCCCCACTTTGTTAGCAAATAAACAGGCAGGCAACGGCTGTTTCCTGTGACCAGGAAAGCTGCTGAAGTGTTCACACCAAGTTCTTTAGAGATACCTGCTGCTACAGCAGGTGATTATATCCAAAACTTATGATCATTTTTTTCCATCATATTTTCTTAGATGGCAGACATCACGTGTTTACTCTAACTTGCTTTGTAGAAACATCTGATTTTTTTCAATTAATTTTAATAACATAAAGCAGTGCTTAAAAAGATAATGGCTCAATACTGAGATCCAAAGAGCTCTCCACAAACACAGATGTCCTACATATTTAACCTGCTGTCACTGAAGGCAACCACACCACTCTGCTGCAGGACTTTCTCTCTTTTTCAATTAACATCAGTGGGCTATAGTTAGTATTTTTACTGGTCTAGCTCAGTTGTTAATACTAAATGTAGAATTGCATATTAATTGCAAATGGTGATTAAAAAAAGGAGAAAAAAAAACCTTGAAAGGTTACTAAACATCAAGATAAAGCAAAAAAGAATTAGCTTCCAGAAAACTAATATTTGTATCCCTATAGTGTTAATTATGCCCTGGATTTTAAGGAGATTTTAAATTGCCTCTTTCAACAGATGTTCTCTTAAAAGAATGGCTTATTTGGGAAATGACAGGTCTTTGTCAAAGCTTACCCAGTGGAATACAAAAATTAGTACCAACTAACTATAGCCCCAAGTGTTACAAACTCTTTATTCTCAACAACAATATGACACCCCCGTCAGCAGTGAGCTTCCTAATTCTATATATGTAAGGTAACTGGAGCAGCTATAAAGCAACAGCCACTTCAACCCCACTGGTGCAGCTGGTGCGCTTCTCTCTTCAGAGATGGCCCCACTGAAATCAGTCATACATTCCACCCCCAAGAGATGGACAGAAACCTGCCCCCAATCTGCCCCATCCCTCCCTTCATCTTCCAAACAGTAGGACAACTTAGAAAAAAGGGATCAAGTATCAGTATACTTCTGATAGGTATGGACATTTTATACAAATGAAAAGAGCCAGCAAAAGAAATAACCTGACTTTTTTAATGCAATGCTATATTTTAGCTGCTGGAAGTGATAATAGAAAAAGTCCCATAGAGCAGATTTCAAAAAAGCAGATGTGAATACCCACACCAAAATCCTGATTGCCAGACTCCGGAATGAGAAATTTACTATTACAGCATAAATCAAAGTTAATCAAAACAACGAAAGTCATGGGTATTAATTTTTACAATACATTTGTCACATTGTGGATTAAACTTAAAATTATTCTACCAGGTAAATCTGAACAGTCTTGACTACTTTCCACATGAAGTAACACATCTAGAAATAATCCAGGTTGTTATTGCCGTGGATTGCAACCCTTTGGGTATTTAGTTGGTCACCAGCTTCCTATTAAATCAAGAAATGATGTACCAAGGAAACTGTAACATCACAGGAGATAAAATATCTTCTCCATAAATAGCCTAAGAATTCTCTGTATCATAATCCAAAGTGTAAGCAAATGGACCTCATATTAAGATAGACAATTTTTGGCAAATTATTTTGCTAATAATTGAGATCTTAATTGAACTCCAGTTTCAAAAAGACAGATGTCTAGTATCTTCCCATGTCAGAACTCCCTTGACCCCAGAACTTCAGCCCACATTTACCCTGTCTTGCTTCTGGGTTACTTTACTGAACTAAATCAGGGGGATTTAGTCACCAGTCATTTTCTACCTATTTGGCACTCATCTTTAGAATATGATCGGTTTGGTACTGCCTTTTTCATTTTCTAATTCATGGTTGCTTGGTGGTCTTAATTTTCTCAGAGTACTCAAAGATGACAGATTAATAGGTGGTTCTTTGCAACTGTGTGGGCAGATCTTTAATGGAGCTCATTAGTTTATATTAGTGAGCAGCATGCAGAGATGTGGAAGCTGTTCCTAGAGGACAATACTTCTACTGCTAAAATTTAAAAAAAAAAAAAAATAAAAAATTTAAATCCTCAATTCTAGGATTAAATAAATACCAACTAGGTGAATTTATGTGAAGAAACAACAAAGTAAATTAATTATTCAGTATAAACATTAAAGAAAATTCCAAAATGTATTGTGGTGCTACAGTGGAGGGGTTTTTTCCTACAAAATTTATCTATCTGTCTTTATACCAGAAAAAGGGGGGGAATCTTTTGAGATTTCCCAAGCATACATTGTACATCTGTTTATCTTCTAGGACACCCAGTAGTACAACAGACTGCTGCTCAACCCAGCAGAGAATTCTGTGGTCTTTTCTATCATAATAAGCCTTGAGCTAGGACTGGATTATGAAAAAAATAATAATCACAACATTAAACGCAAGTCAACCTTGGCACTCAACCAAAAAACCCAGGACATTTATATGAACATGGCACACATAAAAGGATTTCATTTTACACAAAACATTTTTTATTTAACTTTATTGGACTTTTTTCCAGCACCTGCTTAGGTTTCCAGGTAACCATGAAGTTTAATAAACCTGTACAATGATAATTAAACACGGTAAATAATTTATCTGCTTAATCTTCCTAACTGGCCTTTATTCCTTTGTAGAAAAGTGATCCTTGCTGGCATTCTGAATAAGGCTTGCAAAATAAGTGCAGCGAGGAGTGGTAGCATAAAGTGGATTTGCTCTCAATAATGTATGAAGCCACATGCTGGGTAGAGGAATCCTCACAAAAGTGGTACCACAGCAATCTGTTCCTTTCATCTGCAGCCAGCATTTAAAGTGAAGGTGCTGCTCCGAATCAAAAGCACAATCATTCATTTGTGAGCAGATGTCCTTCACACGGCAGGCAGCGCTTTTTCAAAACAGAGCTGAACAAATGCACTGCTGTGAGACAAGTTCCCGTACCCATTAAAGAAAGAACACAGTATATATTAATTTAGCAGGTTGTTGAATGTTTTAAAGTAGAATTTATGAAGCAGAAAAAGCATGTGGTGAAACAAAATGGCTTTCAAACTAAAATATGAAAAACCTCCTCTAGTTATTCACTGGCAAAATGCTAGAGTCCAGGGCTCATGACAATAGTTTATGCAGGAAATAAGCTGAAATGTGAGCTGGGTGATTTTCCACACTACACTCAGATTATTAACTAAAAGAGGCCATTAATTTGATAATATGTGCATGATGGTAAGATTGCAAGTATATGTATTCTGTGTTCACATTTGATAGAATTTAGGAGTAAATCAAAGTGAACATTGTTCAAAGCTGTTGGGACTCTGCACCACTCAGCAGAGTAAACCAGAGAGCTGCTAAGAAAGTGAGTTCTGACACTTTTGATTAAATAGATTTTCCTAGTTCTCTCTGTACATACAAGCTTTCTTTGGAGGGTATTTCTTTCTCTAAAAAACACAAAGTTCTGGATGCGGCCCATGCACACTGTGGTAGACAAAGGTTCATTCTGACCCCTGTGTGAGGCTGCAATCTTTGCTATGAAAGTTACAGTGGTTGCACTTTCTATTATTGGAGCACATTCCTCTTATACAGATTAAAATATATACTATAAAATAACATGCAAACCCTTTAATCCTTACTCATAATAATTTGAAGCTCCAAATTTAACCACAACAACTACCCCCCCATTTACAGCAACTGTCTGTGCTGGATGTATTTTGACACCAGCACAGACCTGGAAGAAGCAAGGTGCTATCAAATGAAGGCACGCACATCAAACTCTTCTGCAATCACTGCAAAAGGCAGCTGCACCCCCTTTAAGTGCATTTTTAAATTAATATCTGTTGGCTGGCAGGTCCCCTGTCTCTTTTCAGTCCTCTTCTGAAAGGGGGAGGCAAGCCATGAGACGCACACCATGAATTCAGCCACAGCTCCCGCAGCCTGTCCAGACCCACCCAGGCTGTGCAGTGCCCTTCCACCCCCAGCCCTGCACCCTAAAAGCTTCCTGCACCCTCTGCTCATCTCACTCAGCACCTGTCACACCCAAACACACAAACCTTAGAACCACCTGCCTCTGCCAACAAAAGCCACATCTTCTTTCTTTCCTCTCATTTCCCATAACATAGCTTATAAACACATCAATATTTACAATTACTTTAATCCACATTAAATAAACACACAGCATTTTGCTGCCCACACAGAAAAGGGTTGATTTCTTCTTGTAGAAACATACTATCACTAACAATGTAATTATTATAAGGAGTACTGCAATTTAAACCTGAATCTCTGTTTATATATGCATGATTATTATAGCAGGAGTCATTTGTGGAGAGCTCACATAAAAATGCAGCTAATAACTCTTACTATAATGATTAATCAATTTATGAATATATTATTGAAACTAATAGTTCAGGTAGGGTATCTTAAACAAGTTACAGAGTACATCGACCAATTCAAATACCAGCTACTAGATCAATAAGAAACTCTAAGTAACTCAAGGGAATAGGTACACTTGCATAAGAAACTGTGAATTTTTAAAATCCTTCTACTGGGAGAACAACCTCATCAAAAATAATTGCTTTAGGCCATTATCTTTGGATTTTGGCAAACTGTATGGTAAACTAGAAATTCAAGTAAGAATCTGACACTGCATAACAAACCATTTTTAAAGTATTGCAATAAATTTTTTTTCTTTAAACTAGTCAAGGGAAAAATAATACCTGATACATCTGTTCAGCTTTTCAACTCATTAGTATTTAAAATGCAACATAGTCTATGTACCCTGTGAAAATACTGTCAAGACCATGCCCTAGACTCAATGAAATATATTTATTTGTAAACATAAAATATTTTTACCCAAAAATTTCAATGGAAACAAACAAACAAACAAAAAAAAAAACAAAAAAAAAAAAAAAACAAAAAAAAAAACCAACACACACACCACAAAACAAAACAGAAAAAAAACCCCACACCAAACTTCAAACCAAGTATTTTTAAGGCAAAACTAAAAAAGGAAAAAAAACCAGCAGCAAACCCAGGCAAAAAATTAAACAGGTACCGGGTCAAACCTGACAATTTAGCTTGCTGGCAACCACCATAAAAAGGTTTCTGTACTTGATTTAGTACTTTTTAAAATCTGAATATATAACTTTAATCTTTCAAAGCAGGATTTTTAATTAAAGGTACCAAGTGCAAATTCACAAAGCCGCTGCCCTGCTCTCCCTCTGATGCTGAAGGTGTGCTTTATCTCCGTTTCAAGTGATACTGCATTTTAAAAATTAATTAGTAGCTTGCAAGAACAGCCACACATTATTGAGTAAGTACCAGCATTTAAGTGAAACAGATGAAATATTGGTAAGCAATGCAGACCACAGTATAAGTATGTGAAGGGGGTCATAGGCTAATCCCTATTGATTTTCCAAGTATGCGTACAGCACCGCTGGGAAAGGCCAGTTCTGTTGGCAATCAGCTAGCACAAATACATTATAAATCTTACTGTCCACCTTCACTGATCACTGTCACTTACTTCCTCCACTAAAGACCATGAGGAAACTACAACAAATCCACAGACAAACAACCAAGAAAGAATTTTAAAACCGTTCTCTTTAGGCATAATTTCAGCATTCTTGTGACATACGTAACACAGAACAGAAACAAGTTTCAAGAAGCAATATGGGACATATAATAACTGTTCAGAGAATTAATCCACCAGAAAACTGCTGGGCCACAGAGAGGAGAAGCACAAATGATGAACAAGTAATTCACATTAATCTTACAAACTAACGTGAAAATTCAGAGCAAACAGGCATTTGCCTGTTGATGGAGGGAACTGAAACACATGAATTTCCGAAAGCTGAAGATGATAGTGCCCTGGCAGAGAAGGAGCCAGCAGACCCCTGTCTAGACCTATGCCCCATAACCACACTTTACTGCAAGATTCACAACACTGCAGGAGAAATAAGCAGGGTCCAGACCAATCCCAGCAGCAGCAAAGAGCTCCTGTGGCCATGAGCTAACTCTGATATGGAGCACAATAAATGTTCAAGGGTTAACCAATAGACTTCACATGGGAAACAAGGATGGTGTTCTTAACTGCACAAATGAGGGACTGAAAAGAGTAAAACACCACTTATTTCATGCCTTTGTTACCATTTTCAGGAATAATTTCTACACTGAAAGGGTTGTTCAGCATCGGAAGGGGCTGCCCAGGGAGGCGGTGGAGTTTCCATCCCTGGAGGTGTCCAAGGAACAACTGGATGTGGCACTCAGTAGCACGAGGTGGTGTTTGGTCATAGGTTTCAACTCTTTTCCAAGCTAAATGAATCTGATTCTGTGATCCCAGCAGGTGTATGAAATGAGACTGAGAGGCTGATTTAGAAATAATTAGTGCTTACTTAAGGCAATATCAGAGCTTTAAAGCAAATAGTTACCACATTCAAGCAACTAATATAATTCAACACAATTTGGTTAGGTTCAGATCAGTAAGAACATTGTATTTAAACTGTTCTGTATTAACTAGGCAAGGAGCAAGAATCAAGTTGTGCCAATTCCTCTGTAGATGGGACAAATGCTCTCATTGGGGAAGGAGGTTGTGCTACACCTGACAATCCCAACACAGCTGCATGTTCAATCACAGGGAACACAACGTGTAATCCACCACTGCCTTAGGCATAAGAGATTTAGCAGCTCTCTTTGCTGAAAGTGGAAAAACCCATCAGCTTGCCCCCCAAATCCAGACCACTTCTGAATACAACTTCTGTGGTAACAGCTCCTGCTGGAAAGCCAGTCTAGATTCAGTGCTTTCGGTACAGCCTGTGTTTGTAGGCAGCAGAATATGAAATGAGCTCAAAATTTCCATTTAAAATATAATTTAATGCAATTTTAATCTGTCTGAAGATGGATACACTGTGTTTGTTTTCTACATTAATTATCTATAAAAGAATGGAACGGACCATAAATACAGTACTTTTTTGCAATACCCTTTACTAAAAATGCTACTACTTGTGTTTATCATTTATATCCTCATACACAACCTCAAAATTGATTACACTTTAAACCATACATAACCTGCTGTATTTTTCATTTTGAGTCATATTGCAAACATTTTTATAACTCTGTTAATATATTCCATACCTTGTATTCTTATTGATTATGAACATTTCTTTAGCAGATTTTATTGCTTTTTATATTAAAAATGTTAGGTATTTTTTAAAAAGTGAAAATAGTATTACAACTCATACTTTTCTTCATCGTGATAATTCTAATATAAAAATTGTTAGCATGAATATTTGCAGACTCATTTTTCACATTTTAAACTCAAGAAATAAAATAGAGACAGTTAGTAATGTAAGGTACTACATAGGTTTCTTTTTTCTTTCCTAGAATCTCTACTTAAGCTGTTGGACTGAATCCATCATCATTTTGAATACTTTAAAAAGTTAATATACCAAAAGAGTGTCCATATAAAACATCATGGATTTATATCAGGTATACATTATCTTTCCTAATTACTATTGCACTTTGCAGACTGAAATACAATTTATATTTAGTGTATGATTTTGCTATTAATTATCAAACTGAAAAAATAAAATCTTGCATTATAAATTCTCTCTTGGAAATTAATGTTATTCTTTTTTTTCCATAATCCTATCACACAAGCAATAAGTGCATTGCAGCATGAACACTTTAATTTTTCCAGTTAGTTTTGAGCAAGCCCAGAGGTGAGGTTTAATAAGGATCAATGGCACTTTATCTGGGACAGGGCCACTTCACAGCATGCAAATTACACAGTAACACTTAAAAAAAGAAATAGATTTAATTAAAAAAAAAAAGTAGAACCACAGGCTCTGGAAATTCAATTAAAGGATTTATGCAAAGGTTTGCTAGGTTTTTATATGCAGTTACTGCTTATATAATGAGCTTTTCATATTAAAAATCAATAGGTAATCTAGAGTAGAAGATCATCCCCTTAAATACATTTTGAAATCAATTTGAAAAATAGTCCATCAACTGCTGTGACTACTCTTGCTGCTTCGATTAGACTAAGAGCAATATTTAGATTGTAAGACGTGCTAAAGAATACCTATGCCTGGATTTTGCTTTCAAGTGTTCTTATACTTTTAAGTGCCCAAGCTAATCATACAGCAATTCAAGCCTGTGTACAATGGATAAATAATTAATTTAATTAGTAGCATAAGGGCATAAGTGTCCTGAACTATGTGAAAAAGCAGGTACCTAATAGCGCAATATGACAATATTTTGAATAGATGCAAAAACCTACGCCTGCAAATGCCTTTGCTATCTTTCTACTTGCCACTTAGCACACTGAGATAAATATTTCTGTTTATAACTTATTAAAGTCACCAGCTAAGGAAGCAATTAGCCTAACACTTGTCTGAAGTGCAGCTTTCACACACCATGAATTCAAAGATGGATCAGGTCCTGTGTCCTTCAGGTTTAATCTAATTTGCCAAGATGCTGTAGTGATATAAGATCATTATACTAAACTCCAAATATCCTGATTAATATTCAGCACTTATCACAAACTCACATCTCACACAAGCAAGTACACCTTTGGAATGAATGGAGATGGACCCATTGCATCAGCACTTCATTTGCATCCATCTCACCAATTGCAGAGTTTGTAAATATTCTGAGCTGAACATTGTAAAGTAGCCACTCCATGTCCTTTTTGTTCAAACAAACAGAACCAAAGCAGCGAGAGTTCTCAAATACAAAGAATCCCAGGGATTCACTGGCAGCACAGGCTGCTGCTGTTATTCCAGCATGAGAGTTTCCACGCATCAGAGGGTGAACAGGACTCTTTCCTTGCATAAGGAGAAGAGTTTTCACATCTGTTTCCATCCATTCACCAGTATTTCAATTTCAGTCCTTAATTTAGCACCAGGTTGTTAAACACACGTTTTAGCCACTGAGAAATTCTTGGACTAAAACATTCTCCTGTGATATGCCTGCACATAGTGCCAAGGCACAGTGTTGGATGCTCAGGAAATGTAGATTCTAATTAATGGGCTCTAAATAATGACATAAAAGAGGAAAAAAACAGCACTCACTTATCTCACATATTCATATTAGAGGAAGGAAGAAATCTTTATTTCTGCTGTTGGTTATACATTCATATATATATTCACATATATGTTTTGTTATCTTAATTCAGTACTTCAGAAGACACAATTCCTTTATAAAAGGTTCAAGAAATGGTTGTGGCATACAGCTTCAATACATGAAACAAAGCAGAATGACAACCATGAGTGTCAGGGATTAGACAAAATTTTCTCTATCTGTAACATGCTCTGCCAAGCAAAGCATTTCAGCTATGAAATATCCTCAGAGGCAAATACATTATACAAAAGTTTCAGAGAGAAGAAAAATAAATAGAAGCTGGAAATTAACTAGCAGTTCTCAGTTAAAATGGTGATATTTAACAATTAAACTAGACTGTTCAGGAAGTGAATTTATCAATAGCTTCCCTGTTAAAAGTTAATATTGCTCAAACCTGCCTCACCAGTGATACCCAAAATTTCTGCTTCAATACTTTCCTCTTTACACCCCTTACTGCAGAACAGAACAGAGTTGAAGCACAGCCTTCAGGAACAAAAACCCTTGCTGTCATTCCACTATTAAGTCACTTAAATATCTTCATAAGCATGCTCTGAAGCACATTTCTTTATTGGATTTCAATTGTTTCTTAAAAGAAAAATCTCAAAGGAATCAAAGAAAAATGTTTGCTTACTCACATTTCAAAAGAGATGTGGGTACAGCCTAATGCTCTCTTTTCCAATAGGTTTGAAAAAAAGACGTTAATGAACAGTAGCTTTATTTTAATCTTTCTCTCTCCTCACTGAATTTCTCATGCACACCATATTTTTCTACACTTTTGCATTTTAAACACAGTGTAAGTACATGAGGGGATCAAAGAGTTTCAGATGAATCTGAAGAGTTATAGCAAGGGTAACGAGGGTCCTTAGTTTCTAATGACAGAAGCATATGCTCTCAACTTTCTAAACTGCATCCAACTGAGCCATTTATCAAGGCCTGAAACTTTTTCATTATTTAAAGCACTACGACATCTTTCCACTTGATGCCTTGGAAGTACACAATAATAGAGACTCTATATAGTCATTAATTATAATATCAGCTGGTTGATGAAGTTACTGTACTTGCTGCTTGGTGATTTCATTTTTAATTGCAGCAGGTGGTGTGGAAATAAAGTGATGTACTGACACACACGGTCACCTCAATAGTATTTTCTTTTTTATGTATGGATAAATGCAGCCTGGTTTTTTTGAAAATTCCTTCTGTTTTATATCCCACTGCACATAGTAGCTACAAGGGAAAATGATCACAGAACATGGTGAAAATTAGATGCTTAGAAAGGAGTTTATAGAAGACATTTGTCCACTTTTTTTCATTTCCAAATATTTAAGACACTAGATTCCTTCCCCTGTGTAAAGATTCCCAGTATCCAAATCACAGCTCTCATAAATAACAGTCACAGCTTTATATAGTGTACAATTTCTTTCTTCTGATTTTTGGTCTTACTAAAGTACTTGGATAAGCAGCCACTTTCGAACTCTACAGATCTGAAAATAAAGATGCAGTTAAGCAGAATTAAACTTGAACTCTATTAAATTCTATGACCATTCTACAAATGAGTGTGTGATATTCTAAATGGTGTGTTCTACTTTTTCTTCTATTTTTGAATTAGGCCTATATGCCCCATTGCTCTAGTAATTTACTAACCCATATATCCACATAGATTTTTGCAATTTAAAGATTAAGACAGCAATACCATGAGCTGATTTATCTTTTTGTTGTCTTCAGACTGCTGTTGTATATGCTTTCAAATAAGTCTGCGTTGTTCTTATGATACTGCCTGCTCTTAAAAGTGTATTTTCCTCTCTTGTAATGTTTTCGTGTAATTAATCTCTAATTTAACAGATTAGATAACTATTACAGGAGATCATGCTGCTAAAGGTTTTCCATGAGATTGATAGGTAATAAAAACTGGTGTTTCCTAATGGCCACAGACATCAGTCTTCTACATAAATCAGCAAACTCCCTTAAGAATCCCTTATATCCAAGTCATAGATCAATGGTACTCAAGCCTCATTACAACACACACTGTTCTCTGAAATCAGGCTGTGCTACCTTAGCTCAAAACTACATTAAATGTAATTAAATACAACTGTGACGTAAATGGACACAGCATTAATATGTATGTCCCCAGGGAGGAAAGGTTGGGAAGGTAGCCACGTGCACTGTCATGCATGGCACACATGACAGGGAAAAATTCAGCACACTTCATTGCTTAGGATTCATAGTGGTTACTCCATAAAATTGTGGAGCACCAGAACCAGGAGCAGGGAACCAGAAGCTCGTTCCTACAGCTGAGCAGCAGCTGGATACTGGCTCTTCTCTAAAAGATGTTGTCTTGTAAACCTCTCAACATGATGTTAACTTCTACATTCAAAAAAACCCTACACAAACATCACTAGAACTCAAAACTCAAGCAGAAAAGCCATTTGCTGTCAATATTGAACACAGGGAAGTCTGAGGTGATGTGAACTGCTTGTCTGTACATTGGGTAGAAGGGAGGTGGCTTCTAACAATTAGTGCTTTATTTGCCTACAACAACTATGTGATTTGGAAGGGAAGGCTGAAGAAAGAGGAAAACAGTTGAGCAAAAAGGAGTGTGGAAGTACTACAAGGTGTCCAAACCAGGCAAACAAAAATAAAGCTGCTATTCTACAGAGATACCTTCAGTGTTCCCTTGCTGACAGCTCTGCTCATTTTAGGAAAGAATTTGTGTAAAAGACCAACAGGCCAATACTGCCAGCTTTCAGGAATATATTGTTTTGCTCAGCCAGAAAGCAACTTCAGAGTGTGGAGCTATACACCCCAGCTATAAACAGGACTTTAATAGCCTACTCTGGATACTTTGGGTCTTCAGAGCCAAAAGAGCTGCACTGCCTGAACCCTCTGTGATCTGCTGACCTTTCTGCTCTCAAGAGGTCCCCTCAGGTCCCCTGCTGCTACAAATAAGCGGCAACAAGGAGTTAGAGCTCAGAACAAGACAGCTCAAGTGGTTTTGGAGAGCTATTACTGCCTGTATTCCCTTATTTTTCTTATAGTTCTCAGCCAAACACTGAATTTGTTATTATAATATTTTATATAGTGCATTGATCTCCAGAATGGGCTTGCATGACTTCTGGAAAACACATAACAGAATTTAGGATCCTACTGAGAGGCATTATATCCACAAAGAAACCTGGGAATCATTGCCATGAGGTATTTATTATCTGACATAGATAACCATTACATAATTGTTCTTGAAACAGCCTAATTTTTTCTGATCTCACCTTCTTCAGCAGATGTTTTGCATCCTCCTTTTAATTCACTTTGTACATTATAGTGGTCTTTCAGTACGTTCAAGGCAGGAAACCAGGTCCTGGTTGGTTAATAAAGTAAGTGAAGCATGCAAATATGCAAACAAACCCTTGAGCCAAACTCTGCTCTCATGCATGTCAAGATTCATAGCACTCATGAGGGAACCAAGTTTGGCACCTTCTGCTCACAAGCACTGAGCACAGAATTCCAAGGGATTAAGCTCTCCATGTCCTGGGTGCCTCTTGCTTCCAGGTGCAAGAAGAGTCAAATCTCCACAGTGCAGAGCAACCACATTCCTCACACTGTAGGACCACCCCTTGCTATTTCCAAATGCAAAATAAAGGCAAAAATGACTGCAATAATAAGCTTAGAATTGGGCCACATCATTTTGCTTTCCTGTTCCTTTCTCTCTCCTTTTTGTTTTGGCTTCTCTCTGGTTTTGTGGAATCTTAGCCCCTCAAGTGCCCATAGTGCAAACATACAACACAACCCAAACAGCATCTGCCACGTGCATCATAAATATGAACATTTCCATAGCCTTCATATTAACTGCTCTATCTAATAGGTAGGATTAGACATGACATCAATTTCACCAGCTGATTTGTTGCTTTCTTCACCCTGGCTTACTTTTCTGTCATCTCCTATAAAAGAACTCAGATGTTTCTGCAAGGGTACCAGCAGCAGTACTGTGTTACATTTTCAAAGGCTGCCTCATGTGCTGTTGTGTGCTACACAGATGTAAGCATTATTAACAATGAGCTGAGCCCCACAATGTCATGTGATCCAAATGCAAACCCTCGAGGAGATTTATTTCCTCCATTTCAGTGGGTAATTGAGCCTCTAAACCACCCACAAAGATTACACTTGTAAAAATACTTAACCATTTGTGCCATAAAAATAGTTACACGGCAAAAAATGTTTTGCATGAATATGCAATCTAGTAACAGTCTACAAAATGAACTGTTTTATACTGAACCACCAAATCCAAAATGGGGCTGCCCACATTAAAACCAAGTAAAGAAAATTATAAGCCAATCCTTAAATAACATTAGCAATAGTCTCAAAATTAATACAAAGTGTGGCTTTTATAGTCACACAGCATCAAAGACATCCTTTCCAGTGCCTCATTTTTGCACTGGACATAAGATTCCTAATCAGTGTATCATAGGTGAAAGTCAGTAGATATAAATCTAGCCTAGACTGGCTAGATGTCTAGCCATGTCCCTAGCCGTGAATGGAAGCAAAGGGAAACAAATGTAGCACTGGTTTTCCTTTTGAAGATGACAATCTCCTTTAAAGCTGAAGTAAGGTTAGGCGGTTACAGAAATCATGCAACACACATTTCTCATTAAAAAAACCTCTGGAAACTCAGCTATCACATTGAAAGGAGTTGCTGAGTTTTTTAAGTACATAAAAAGGTCTTGCAAACAACTTCTTCAGACTGTAAATCAGAATCTTTTGATCCTCAGTAAGAGCCAAGCAGATTGCCTGATAATTGCACATGGAGCCCTGGCAGAAATACATGGAATGGGAAGGGTGAGTATCATAAAATTACCATCACAACGACTGCCCAATACCCCAGAGTAACAAACATCAGAGCTGCACTATAAACCCATGTCAGGAATTGCTAAACCTATTGTACCAAATTTACAGGCAAGTGAGGAGCAAACCAAAAATGAATATGCATCTCAAATATCTCAAAAGATGGAGTGCACTTCACGAAACCATGGCAATTCCCCTTCCATCTAAAAGTAACATGAACTGAGTCTCACAGAACCACAAGAAAAAGATGAACTGTTGGGAGGGGGAAGGCCAAGGCAATCCTATTCCTCAAGTGCATTTTTTTAAACCTCAGAACACTGGAAAGTACACACTACTCCCCAGAGAAATTATTCAGCATGGCTTTCCTAATCTATCAGTTTGCATCCACAGATTTATGATCTTTACTGTTATTATTAATACAGGTATTAACATAATCCAAATATATCAAGTCATCAGGGATTGGTGAGAAAAGCACAGACATTTGGAAACAGAATGAGAGCAGAAAGTCTCTAAAGTAACATTCCCAACAACACAAAAAGCATTGCTTATTTTAGAATCAATACAATTTGAATATACTTTTGGGTTTTGCTTTTTGTTTTGCTTCCTAAAATAGCTCGTATACACAAGACAACATCCTGATTAACTGATTAACAAATATGGAGAACTCCTATTACCGTACTTCTCTGGAAAACTAAGAGTTTCAGTTTAGCAATGTCTACTTCAAGCTTTTATCAGCACTAATTCCAATGAAAAAAATGGTCGTAAAACTCTGAACAGAGAGAAAACAGACCTTAATTAAGCAAAGCATTATCTCTTCCTATTATAATGAAAGCAAAGTTACAGTTATATTTTTACCAAGATTTTTTCACACTTAATGAAGACATTATCTGTGAGTTTTCAAAGTCACTTTACAAAAGAGCATTCAAGAGACATTAAAGTCAGCTTAAACTAAAAAGTCTTTTTGAAGTCAATAAACAATAAAAAGAACAATGAAAAGACAGCCTTTGATCTCTTCTTACTCTAAAGTCTTTAATTTCTGTTTTAATCTACTAGATGCATTAAGCCTTGTTTTCAGACATTTTTCATCTGAAAAGTACAGTGAGCTTGCCTCGATTTTTTTATTCATATATATCTTACTGTATTAATGTACACTTCTCATTACCAGGGATGGGTGTCATCAGGAAGCTCTCCCACCAAAATAAACAAGAAAAAGTTTAAAAATTACTTTTCATTCTCTTCTCTTTTAAATTTTTTTTTTTTTAAGAAAGAAAAAATGCAAAAGGAAAAGGGAAATAGCACATTCAGCTTTGAAATTTCTGAGATCAAAGGCTATAATGCACATAGATTTTTTCAAAGGATAAATTATTAATAACATGGGCAAACACATACTGGTCAATAACATGGTCAAAGAATGGTAAGTTAAGAGCATCTCTCTGCAGCCAATTACAGTTTATCTGACTTGTTTGCAAGAAATTCCAAGCTATTCACTGGATTTTTAATATAGCTTTAAAACCCCCTTTTAGCCAAGCTGCAAAACTGGACAGGCCATGGACGTAAACAGGAAAATAAAAAATTGCAATGAATGAAAGTGTGTGGAAAGTAGAGGCAGAGAGCCTCTTAATTCCCACTGTGCCACCAATTTCTTCCAGGTCTCTAATGTAACCCTAGCTAGAAGAAAGTCTCTCCATACCTGTTCACAGGTATGACACACACCAGCCTCCTCAATTTCTCCTGGATAAATAAGAATACCCTTCTGATATTTCTACCCCTCCAAAAACACAGGATATTCAGAGGCTAAAGCACAAAGAACCACCAGATCATCCCCTTCAGACCAGTTCCTGGTGAATCCTGGGCCTCTCCTGACCTAGATTAAAACAACACTCCTTGTTTGGTATCGAATCATCCACTCTGCCTTCAAAATATTTTTCTTTTCACATTTCTCCATCTCCATTTGTTGCTGAAGTTGACAGTTTCTGCTGATGATTTTTGTAAGAACAGCTATAAAATAATTTATTTCACAGAGACCACGGAATATCTGACAAATGTGATATCTGGGGGCACATTTCTAGCATGGGATGATTGGAAATACCAAACCACTGGGCTCTGAATTTTGCCAATATAAGAATTACATCATTTTTCAGAAAATATATTTAATTTTGATTCAGAAAAACCTGAATTCTATGGGATATATCTTCTCTAGGAAAGAAAACAACCGTGCAGAAATTCAAGCAATGTCTTTCTTACATCAAGTTAAGCAAAAAGACTAAAAATTTTCACTTTGCTCATGGCAGATATACTTAATAAAAAGAATCAGACTGAGAGCACTTTACTACGTTCAGACTAGCCTTTTATTGATTTGGATGTGCTATGAACCACATTATCTAATCTACAATAAGCCATTTACCAAGTGCAATGATCTATGGGCTAAAAGGCTTAGATTTTTAGTTCCATTGTAGACTTTTTGATGAAATGGTAGATCAGCAGAGAATAATACTATAATAAGATTGTGAGGGACGGAAGTGTCAATATTAGGAAATTAGAAAGTTTGGCTTACTGTTTTAAATCCTCTTGCTGTTCATTTAAAAGCCCAATATCTCTTTTTCTAGACTAATTGTGTCTGTATATTTAACAGGGGTCCCAGATGACATCCCACAGGGTACCAAGTTCACAGGGGTTCAAGGGCTCATGCAACTGAAAATACTTTTATTTTCCAAAAATAAAATCATCCATCTGAGCACATGACAACTATTTGGTGGTACATGTGCTATAACTATATAAGGAGACAAGATATCATGGTACTGTCTCCTTGCTGCTGCTGTTTGCCAAGATCCACGTTTCATCCGCTGCACAGGAGATTTTTGCAGTTTCCCTTAAAAGAGGTTTGATTTGAGGCCAGAAGCTTTTCTTTTCCTATTTGCGCAGAGCCTGGAACACAAGCCTGAGACCCCAGTTAGGCTTGTGACCTACACAAAGTGGACTAACACTCCCACAATCTCATCTCTGCCTACCCTCTAATTCTCAGCTTTGACCACTTTTCTACGTGGGAATTCTCCAGCTGCCACCAGGAAATGCCATAGAAATCTCAAAACCATTCATTTATCTACTGTTCTGTCTCTACCTAGGACAGAACCACACATGAGATCTGCTTCGTTATTTTTCAATATTACTTTTGGACTGAAATATTTGACCGATCTCCCTGACAATGTATAAAGCCATACCATAATTTCCTTTTTCAAATTACCAAGCAATTAATGCAAACACAAATTCTTTCTGAAAATGGTTGCCTTAGATAACTTGGACTCAGAGGTTTGTGAAAAACAGTGTTGCAAAAAAAGATGTGCAACACCACAGGCATCATCAGAAACGCATCTCAGGTCAGCAGAGAAAAACAAAACAAAAATTCAGTGGCCTTCAGTTGACAAAAATAAAATGCATTATTTAGCACTAATTAAGTGAAAGCCAAAGCATTTTTATGATATTATTTTATCTATAGCTCCGTGGCAAATTTTAGCACATCGTTTCTGAGTAAGACTGACAGGTTACATGCTGAAGTAAGTGTACTGAAGACATTAATGTCACTTTAAAGCAACTCAGGTTTTGATGTTCTTATATTTTTGTCGTACCGCAGCGATTAGGACACGCTGCCTCATTTTTTTGAGAATGAAAAAAGGGAGCGTTACCAGATCAGGGCTACCATGGAACTTCACAGCAACTTGCACTGACTCTAGCACCAGCCAGTTTGTATTAAGATGTTATTGCACCTTTCCAGTTCTAATCGCCAATTATGACTCTATTAGTCCTACTTGGCACTTCATCTGCTCCTGCACCAGCGGAGGGGGGCTCGCACACGGACCTCTGATCCTCCCGTTTCCGCTCCAGCGAGTGCTCGGCACAGCTGCTGTCATCTCCAGACAGTGAGGGCTGAGGCATTGCCTTTCCTGGATAACTACACCTGACCTTACAACAATTTGCTAAGGAAATACCTGCCTAATGGCACTGTGAGTGCAGTTTCTTTTACGCTCACAACGGCGCTGCAAATTAGAGACAACAGGATAAATCTATGACCAGCTCACCAGACACTTCATTAAATCACTGTTCCCTTGCCTTGTAGAGCACTAATAGAATCACAGCCCTCGTTAGCTAGTGAATAAAAGATCAATCACATTCTTTGAGAGCTCTTGCTACCAGCTTCCAGAGGAAACAAGGAAAAAAAAAGACATATTTAGGATCATCAGTACAATTCTGAATGGCCTCACTGCAAGTTGGTTAAATTACCTTTTCCACAACTGACTCTGGCTGTAATACTCTGAGGAACTTGTTAAGTCTGCTTTCAAAAGCTGCTATCTAATATATGACTACCAGGCCCTGGTCAAAAGTTCATAATGTGCATATGTAAAAAGGTACTAAATTGCCTGAGGGCTAAAACCAGAGGAGTTTAATTGCAGCAAAATGCTGAAAATGGTCTGTTGAGGGTCTTTCTATTGGGATACTGCTGGCACTAGCTGATTGAAGTACAGCACATAAAAGCCTTACAACAATATTTCCTTAAATGCAGCTGAAACTGTGAGCACTTGCTGGTGCATATATGGTGTGCCAAGAGGAAAAAAAAAAGAGAAAACCTACTCTAAAACAAACAAAGATTTAAGGATTGATATAATTCATAATTCAAAAGTGTGTGGATAAAAGGAGGAATTAAACATCAATCAGTATCTGTCAGTATAAATCATGTTATAGGCTCCACATGTTATGGTGGGAAATGTAACTACATATGTAAATATATTTTAATTGGCACCCATTAAGATTCACTGCAATGAAAACTGGAAAACAGCTTCCATCAATCTATTCATGACCACACTTGGAAATTTTAGAAACAGTCACCTGTGAGACTGAAGAGTCCCCTTGAAATCCAATGAATTTTTGGAGTAATTTGAGAATTATTTCTCTAGTTATTGACATGATAAGGGGAAGGCAGGGGGGAAGGAAAAGAAGGAAAAAATAAAACATTTTTATCTGAATCCATTCAAAACACTTTTTCTATTGAAAAAGAAAAGCACAATATAAATGTTTAGGAAAAATGGTCATCATCTGAAAACTCAAAAAAACCAGCAAATTCTTCACTTAATTCTATTACATTTGATTCCCTCAAAATTGTTTTTCTATCAGCAATATTTCATCTGTTTGCACAGTGAACACAAGCAGAATATTTTTCCTTCTGTGTGGGCATTTATGAACATGTTGCCTGAGAATTTGGATTTTAGCCATTAACTGCCATCAGAAAAAGAGTAACAAGGGAGCATCTTAAAATTTTGCTTTTTTTTATAGAAAACTGCATGATTTACTCCTCAATATTTTTGTTACTATCTCAGGCAAAACTTACAGTTACAAACATTAAAATGGTCACTGTGAAACTTCTCTTAACTCTTCATAAATTTTATTTTTACCTTTTGAAAACCACATTTACACGTGGTTAAGGCAGTACTATGCAGGAAATTACATCAGGTCAGTGTAACAGGCCCTTCACAGAGATTTCACTAGGAATGTTATCTACAGCACACGTTGTCTTTGGGCATGTCATGGCAGAGAAAATTAATCCACAGCTTTTCATAAAGGTTTTAATTTAAATGCCTTTAAATTTAGTTTTAAAATAGCTCATCTAATATTCTTAGACAACATAAAACGGTCCAGGCAATTTTTTTATTTCTACTTGAATGAATATCATGTGATAGATAAAATAGCCTTTAGCCAGGCATTACTGGTAGAGTGGGAAGTGAGCACACTATTGCCAGCCCTGACTTTGCCATTTTCAGTCGGCATCAGTTAACAAATACAGCAAAGACACAGTCCTGGACAGAAACCAGACATAAGGTAACAACAACGTGGGCTAAAGTGTGAGAATCAGCAAATATTTCAAATCAGTTCAAGAGACCTCCACTTTCAGTCCTGGAAAACACACATAACCAATGTTTTGTGGTACCTTTACAGACTGTCTCCATGGGAAGACAAAATCACATCTGTTGTCTGATACAACAGTTATCAGCCAAGTCTCATTTTACAACACAAAAAATGCCCAGGCTACCAGAAAGTCTCAAAAGTAAATCATGCCAAAGAAAACTGATAATTAGTTTACCTCACCTATACAGAGGAAGTTGGAGAAGTTTGAAAAACCATGGCTATAACACAACAGCATTTATCCTAACAAATACACTTAGTGGAAATGACAAACCAAACAAATGAAGAGGATGGAACAAGCTTTCATTTGTTTACTGTTGACATTCAGTGCTGACACTTATGCAGTAAGGAAGGCATTCAAATAAGTTTGGAATATAAGCTTGGGAAGGACTCACAACAATCTCCCAAAGCAGAAAGGCACAACAGACTACAAATATTTCAGTAAAGAAGATGTTTGAAGCAAATAGACTGATTTCTTTCCAGGTCTAAGTCTCCATTTCAGGTCTGGACAACCCTTTCTTTCCAGCTTCCGAGAGCTACAATATCATTAATTAATGGATGTATCTGCCAGCAGAAGGGAACAGAGAAGGGAAGTAGGAAAGCAAAGTTTTATTCTTATGATGATAGTGAACAGGAATGACCATGTAATTTGGCCCAGTCTCATTTCACTACCAACAATAAACTTTATTTTAGGGGAATAGATTAGGTGTTAGATTGCATTTACAGGAATCTTTGCCGTGGACAGCAACAAAGTTTTCAGATGAGTCTTCTGTCCCTTGCTAACAGCAGAAAAAGCATTTGAGCTGTGTTCAGCTTTGCTGGCCTTGGGTAGACATGCAGAGTATTTGATTTTCCAAGACAAGCAATAGTCTGGATTGTGTTCTGAAGAGCCTAATTGCCTTTAGCCGAAGACCATTTAACATGCCACATTACTGTCTATTGAATAAGTACACATGTAATGCAATAATGATAAATTTCACCTCGTCACCAAAAGTAAGCTCAGCTGTTGTTTTGATAAAAAGACATTCTATATGAAAACATTTCCTTTAGAAACATGAAGCCAAAAAGGAGACAATAAATATATATCACAAGTGGAACTGACAGCTTTGTTGATACTTCCTGACATAATTCCTTTAAATGTTGGAAATTCACATGCATTTCTCATCAAAGGAATGGAAGAAGTCAACACATCATTTTTTCTCACAAAGTCACCACTTTTGGTGCAAAAGCCAAGAGAGACACTCAATTTGTACATAGTAGCTCCTAAAAGGTAACCAATGTAGTTCATTCAGCTCAGGTAACACCTTGCTCCTTGGCAGAACTAGTTAAATCACTTCTGGTTACTCATGATAGCTTGACAAACAAAAATAAATTTATTTCCCAGAAAACCCTTATTTTAGTGTCATTACATATGAAGAAAATAATGTGAAGTTTTTACATTTATGCCACGAGAGTACAAGCAGAATGGTCACCAGTGATCCACAAGAGGAAACAGGAAAGGACTTTTCAGATGCACAACCCTTGCTGATATTTGGGACATTTGCCCTGGAAAGCTGCAATGGGGAAATTCCTTTCCTGCAGAGGCACACACTGCTCTGCCATGGGAAGCCTGACTGTCAATAGTATCATTTTGCAGATCCTGCCACTGCTCCATAATTAATGCTGTTAGATAGCCACACTATTTGGGATGGGATGAGCTCCTCAATGTGAGTAGACAATCAGATTCTAAATGGCTGTTACAAAGTCATTATCATTAAAAATTGCCAAGACAGTTGTTTTACTTGAAGTGCTAAATTAGTTTTCTTGTACTAGTAGTATTCATCATAATGCAAGTTTGACAATTCAGGACAACAATTTAATAGCAATGCTGTTCAGTGGAAAGAAATTGTGTTTCCAATTTTCTCACAAAATGAAAAAACCCTAACTTGTATTAATTAATAGGTTACAGTGAGAGACAAGGTAATCCTAAAAAAAATACCTGCATTCAAGAGTTTAATTTAATTTAAATTTAATTCATGTTGAATTTAAGAGAAAAATTTAATCCTAGTATATCCAAGTATTCTTATGCTCTAGCTTGTTAAATTGTTCTTCAATATTGTTTGCATAATAGCAGGTACAGCATTCAAACAAAAATCAGTTCTAATGTGCCAGGTCAGGATTTTCAAACCTATTCCTTTCACATAAAGTCTCATGCTCAACACTTGAGCAAATGCTTCCATAACCAGTTAGGAGTTTCACCAGTTATTTGTAGGTGCCCACCCATCTGTGAGGAAGTAAAGAAATGAGCAATGGTGCGACCAATCATTTTAAATAAGCTCACACTAAGTTTCAACTCTTATGTCTCCTCAACTACATTTTTGGAAATATCAGCCCATAAAACAGTACTGCTGGGAGAGACGGAAATCTACAGCACTGGCAAATCAATCTTGCATGTTTGGGACAAGTAGATCTTGTTTTTCAAGACAAACAATTCTCCCTATATATCAAAAAATACTTTATTTTTATTTAAGATGCATCATCCAACATTGCTATCTCTATCTTATTTCAAGGTGATGCTTTTGCAATTAATAAAATTCCTCAACTACCTTCTATAGATTTTCTTGGCATACACTGAAGACTGTGCTCTATCCATAGTGATACTTAACTGCAAAAACATGTTGTCACTAAAATAATGGATGGAATTTGACTATGTTGTTTATATTTTCTGACATCCTCCTTGCTAAAACATGATTGATGCTACTACTCTAACAACTTCCTAGAGGCAGCAGAATAAAGAGGTTGGAAAACCCAAATGACTCAAGTATTGCAAGTCTCAAAAGAAACTTTAAAAGCTAAGTAAATTCAGAAATTCTCTGATTACAAATCCTCATACAGATTATTGCAAAACTACTAAGTCTTGTATCATTTGTGGTGCATTTTTACACTGAATTAAGCACAATGGGTTGATTCATTATTATGTCTACTTTCCCCCTGAAGAGAATAAGTACAAATGTACTTTATCACAAGGAAATCATACAAACTCAGGTCATCTAGCACATATCAGAACACAGAACCATTTTAATATTTCAACTGTCAAATGTATTCAAGTCCTTTTTTGTCAAATCCTTCTTTTCTATTCTTAAATTTGACTCTTGAATCATTTATATGTTTTAAACAACTCTTAAAATCATACATTCTGCTTTTTTCCTTTTTTGATGAAACTGTAGTGAGAAACTACAGACTTAAGGTCTAAGACAGTAGGTTAAGAAGAAGAGGAGAGACAGAAGGGCACATCGTGTCCTACTAGTATTGGCAATAAAACCAACATAAAATTAAGGAAAACATTTTGGTTTCATTCATTTTTCTGGAATATATAGTCCCTTTTCTTCTGTTTCTTTAGAAACATAAGTGCCCTTTCCTAGAAAGGAGGCACAGAGACAGTAAAAATTTAGGACTACAGTAGAAGTTCAGGATTTGACCAGTATCTAACTCAATCCTTTTAATAACTCTTCAGAAATGGATGCACAAAGGAAGCTACTGAACTACAAAATGGCTGAACTACAAAATGACAGTGAATATCAGTGGAAAAACTGAACACACTCTTTAGGACAATCTCATCAAACCACAGACCTATTTCCCTCTACATGGGAATCTCACCAATGCTCCAAGCTGGGCAAGGAACATCCTGCAAGTTTGAGTCTTGCCTTTAGGGGAAAAAAAAGGAAAATTACCACATTGATATCTGTAACACACACACACACACAAAACAAAACAAAAAAAAAACCAAAAAAAAACCAAAAAAAAAAAAAAAACCACCACCACACATCCCCAAAACCAACAAACCCAAACCAGCAGGTTCCCCCACATTTTCCTCAGGAGGAAAAAAAAAAAGATACCTATATATACAACAAACTTTGGAATAGAGAACTGACATGAACTAGAAACACTATGAGCATCACAGTGGGATACCTCCCCAAAGCATAGAAATATTCATATTTCTATACACACACGTATATTTTCAATAGCTTTCCTGGAAGGAAGTTTTTAGGACTGTTAATTCAGTTATGCAGTTACATCCAGGGAATGCCAACATGATGATAAATGACGTGTCACACAGTAAAAAATAAACAGATGGATTTTTTTTTTCCAGGAAAACAGACCCTTATTTTGTTCACCTATCCAGGAATATGAACTATATTAGAAACTCAAGTATATTTTTCATCTCTATAGATGGATAGAAATGTAGGTACATACACACACACCTACATATATATACACACATTAAGAATACTGAAAAAAAACATTATGTATTACTCTGCATTTGATATACTTTATTATTTTTGGACCTTGCAAATATACTTTTTAAATGAATTTTCTCCAGAAGAAGGGACTTTCTAGCTCACATTACTTGGACACTGTACTGTTTACTCTTCCATCTTTTTTGTAAAGTCAGAAGAGATTTCCCCGAGAACTTCAAATAAATAAGATATCCAGCTGCACAAACACTATACTGTTAGAATACTTTGGCTTCCTAAGGAGTATTTGACTTTCTCTGGATGTAAATGATTAAAGAGAATCCATCATCTGAAACTGATTGGTGAACTGTTTAAAGTGGTATGGCACCTCTTCAAAGATGACAGAGCAAGAAATGAAAAGACCATGGTACAATAAAGCATCTCAGATATCCAAGGGGTTCGAGGGAAATAATGTAGCTAAGCACTGCATCCCCCAATTAAGAAATAGTACTTAAATAGTAGTTCCATAACATAGGATCTACACTGCATTCTTTTTTTACAAAAAGAAAAAAAAAATCATATTTCATCTATTCTACACAGGGCCAACAAAAGCTTGGGGTTTCCTGAACATCTGTCCATTCATAAATAGAAGCTTGGAAAAAAAAATGTGAAGAAAGATAAACCATGTTCTAGAATCCACAAAATTTTTATTGCTCTGTGAGTTATGATCACAAAATGACACGGACTAACAGCATTCAATTATGTAATTTCATTATTTTTACCATTTACCGTTTTAATTTGGGGCTCGGGATTTTAACTTCTAAGGGTCAAAGAAACAAAAACTAACCTTTGTCCAAAAATATTGCTTCTGCTGAACTTCAGCTGTTTGGATTATCAGCTTTCTTTCGTCAAGAGCCAACTTGAAGACTTAGTATCAGCAGGTATGGATGTGCATGTAACAGGCAAGGAAGTACCTTATGCAATTTGTGTATCATAGGAGAGTTCTGGTTAGAAAGGACTTTAAAAGTCACCTCATTCCAACCCCCTGCCATGGGCAGGGACACCTGCCACTATCCCAGGTTGCTCCAAGCCCCATCCAACCTGCCTTGGACACTTCCAGGGATCCAGGGCCAGCCACAGCTTCTCTGGACAGCCTGTGCCAGGGCCCCACCGCCCTCACAGTGGAACAAATGTGCCCTTTTTTCAGTTTGAAGCCATTCCCCCTTGTCCTGTCACTCCATGCCCTTGTGAAAAAGTCCTTCTCCAGCTCTCTTGGAGCTCCTTTAGCTACTGCAAGTACTAAGGCCTCTCTGGAGCCTCCTCTTCTCTCAGGCTGTCTGAAAAAGAACTGCTCCAGCCCTTTGTTGTACAGCACAGTAGCTATGTCTGTCCAAAACTTAGAAATCATTAATCAAAAAGACTTTTTAGGGACTATTTTTTCTATAAAAAGTGATCAAAAATTCATTGCTAGTTAAAAACTCAAACTTTATCACTGAATATTGGCGAGTTTCTTCCTAGACTGCAACAGTTCATTGGGTCATTATACAAGAGCCACAGCGCATTGACTTTGCTTTGATCACAGTTACCTCATTCATAAAAATTTTATCTCTATTACTCCCTAGTTACTAAATAAAATAATCTTGTGATTTATGTGCTAGCTGGTAACTAAGAAGGTCCAGATCATACTTTTATGTACAACAGAATCTGTAAGTGACCTTGCTCATGCTCACAAATGAGAAGCTCTGAAGTCACAGGTAGGGTTGAGTCACCTCATCTGCAGCAGCTGGAGGGATCTGGGGTGGCAAAGGGCACCCCCTGGGCTCTGGAGCTCAGCAAAGCAAAAGTCAATGGGGCACTTTGGGCACATTCCCATTTGGTCTTCAACAACGCACAGTGATATCAAGCACCAATTTTCACTGCTCACTAGGTCACAAAGATAAGGCAGAAAGTACAGGATTATTTAATGGAAGTCCTTTTGTTTACCATATATTCATATATATTACTCATATAACAATATCCAGCATAACCTGTAGGCAGATTAAGAGTGGAAAAAGACCAGCAGCAAAGGTAGAATTACTACCTCAGTTCATAGATATGTCAAGACCTAGGCCAGCAAATATCAAAAAAAATTGTTCAGACTATTGCTGCCACTTCCCCAAGCTAAAAGACATGTTTGCATTAGCACAAAACAAATGCATGAAATATAGGCACACTGTTTCAGCTTTAAAAAAAAAAAAATCAAGACTTAATTTCAAACTAGATTATTCCAGCAAAAGTTACTGTTGATAGCTAAAGCCAGAAAAAGTGTAGGAACATGAATGTTTATACTTTTTGGTTTCTACAACTCAAGTATGTAATACACCCAGAAAAGTTCCTCACAGTGTATTTTCCCTTACATTCTCTTTCCCAATCTATTCTTTTTAACAAAGCTCGATGATAAATTCTTTTGCTGTTTTCTTAGCAACGCTTGTCAAAAAATATTAGATTTATGTGAACTACGCAAGAAAAATTTTTGTGTGTGGCCACAAAACCAGAACTGTCACAAACCTGTACAGAAGCAGAGTTTTAACACAGTTGCTATGCAGCAAAGTAGCACACAGTCACTTTTGAGACAGAAGACCTTATTTCTAATCAGTCAGAAGGAAGGGAGGCCAAGAGGTTGTACATATAAGTCCAGAATACTTTCTGATGCTGTTATTAGCTATTTTCTTCCCTGACAGAAGGGAATAAAACCATGCACTGTGAAAACACAGACTCCCACAAGGAGAACCCTTGTTTTCCGCACACTTCCACATCTTTTTGGAATAACTGACATCAACAAAGAATATCTGTACAGCAACATGTAAAATAAATGCAAAAATAAAAAAATTCCCAGAACCACAGAATTTCACTGCCTAAATACTTCAAAAATTGTCTCTTCAAACTCACAGTTCTAAATTTTAGTCATCTTTACCCATGGAGAATAAAAGCCTTCCTCATTGTCAGTTATTGCAGTAGTTGAATGATTTTTGAGCAAACAACTCATGATGTTTCAGTGTGAAAAAGGTGTCCAGAGGACTACCATAAGGATGAGGCAAATTCCTAATGCTGAGTATAGTGATGACAAAAAAACAAAGGTCAAGGGACAAAAAAAGAAAAAAAAAAAAAAAAGAGAAAAACCCATCCCATTCAGCTGTTTCTATCAGAGTGCAACATCATTCCTTTCACCCAAGCACCTCAACACTCGTAACACAACAGAAATTTCCTTCCTTATGGTCTCTCAAATACATTCTGAGCAGATCAATTCTGCACAGCACCTCAGAGACTCCACAGCACCCCAGGTGCACTTTAGCTCCATAAGTGATGGTGAGAAAAGATGGGAAATAATAACAATAACAAAGGGCTTTTTCAGTCTGAAAATATAGGGAAATGTTCTTTTTTAATTTAAAATTTTAATTTAATTACATGTAATGTAAGACATTATGGACCAAATAGTCCCCTGCCTTGCAGCCCACACACTTGACAAAACATTCTGGAATTCTGCACAGATCTGGCAGGGAGAGGAAGAAATTCCTTATTTCCTCCAGAAAACTACAGGTCAATAAGGGAGCTGCTCCACAAACAGCTATGGGGGTGGTTTTGGACACACAAAACTCTATGGCCACCACTCCCCTTGAGCACCATTCTCCATACTGAGACCCTGACCTGTTCACTTTGGCACAAGGATATGTTTCCATAGAGACTTTCCATTCCTGTGGTGTAGGTTACAGGGGACAAATTTAATTTGCCCTTATATTTCATGCTACATTTACTTTAGCAGCAAGTTAAAATATGTATCAGTTAAATGTAAGTTTGATAATAAACTAGCTTATATTACATTTTATTGCTAGATAGGGCACATAAAATGATCAACAACTACTTTGGAAGCATCTCTTTACCATACTATTACAACAAATCAAAATGTTCTTCCACATAAGCCTTCTTTCCTTTTACCCAATTCAGTCAATTTTAAATAGGAGTTTTATGCAAGGAAGCACATGCTATCAGGGTTCAATAAAATTTGTCCCTTCATGGTACTAGAGGAACAGTCCACAAACCTGCATGCTCAAAACGAGTGCTGTGGTTTAGCATCACTTTAACATTTACACTTCAGGCATTAATCCATAAACCAGGAGAACTGCCCATGTGATTTACACACCGTCTACAACTGCTGATATCCAGTAGGTGGCTATTTCCCTTTCACTCTCCCATCCTCTTTCACTTCCTGCCCAGAACTCAATTTGAAGGAAAAAAAAAAAAAAAAAAAAAAGTCTTTTTAATCAAACTTAAACTGTGATGCTCTTGTCAAACAGAGCTGCCTGTTGCTTTTTCAGAAACCCCAGTGCATTTTCAGGAACGTCTTAAGGACGGAAATAGAGGCCAAATTCTATGCTGGAACATGCTCATACCCACCCTGCCCAAGGCTGCTCTTGGAGCTGAACAGGCACAGCTGAGGGCAAAATTTGGCCTGAACTGTGAATTCAGAACTGGAAGCCAACATTAACTCAACACAGCCCACACAGATCTTTGGACAGCAAAAAATGTTTGCTTGGAGAAGGAATTCTATCCCCAGCTCTAAGGGTAATTCCAGATTCTTCAGCAAAGGACAGGGGAGAAAGTGAAGGGGTGATGAGGCTGCAGGGCCTCTTCTGGGCTTCTATCAAAAGCAAACAGATGTGATCATTAGGTTGAAGTCACTCCTGTAGATGCAGATTGATTTCTTGCCAGAATAAGATTTCTTAGTTGATGTTAGGTGTGCATGGAAATCATCACATGAAATTTAGACACTTCCAACCTATGGCAAAAACAAATCCAGTAAAGCCATTGTAGGCAGTGGGGTTTCCTCCTGCTTCTATGAACACTGAAATACAGGGCTACTACCTCAAAGACCCCAGGAAAGTATCACAGTGGCAAGAATTCATGGTTTTATATAAAACTTAGACATGCAGAAGACTTTGGAGTCCTTAGAAATATTCCTTATAATTCTCAACAGCAATATTTTAAATACAAAATCCAGTTCTGGAAAGTTACTATATTTCGGGGAGGAGGGAGAAATCAAAGAGCACTTCAAGCATCAGTCTCTCTCCACAGTGAAAAATTAAGGGCAGAATGGTCTTACTACACCTAACTGACTTTTAAAGGTGACAAGTTGAGCTTTTATAAAAGTAATTTATAGCTCAGCAACAGAGCCAGCGTTTTACTCCCAGCCATTACACATCTGCTAAAACTCCAACACAATGGCTGGCTTTGCACTGCAACAGGAAATGTAACCCAATAGTCTCAGAACTTCCCCAAACCCCAGCCATTTCTTAATGTAAAAGGATTTGGAAATTCAGCTCACTGAAACATCTGTTAAGCTCTTGCTACTCTAACACATGATATTCTTTCTGCTCTCTTACCTGCCAACAAAAATATTTGGGTCTATGTAAGACTATCACAAGTGTGTGATAATGGCACACTGCTTATAATTTTATACACCATTGTACACTCAAAATCACCTGGGGGTGACACTAGATACCACACTCAGTGTAAGCTTGAAACTTACAACAAATAAATTTCATTTTAATCTTCTATGTAAATAATGACAAATCAGATAGGTTCTGAATGACTAAGATTAATTTAAAACAAAAACACCAATGTAGTCAAACTTTTCTTGAGTCAGTTTTTAAAGAGAGAGGGAAAAAGAGAAAAGAGTAAAAGAGCATGAAAAAGAGGTAGAAAGAAAAAAAACCAAAACCCTAGAGCCTTAGATCAAACCAGCTAAATATATGCCTGGCCTACACAGTTACTTTCAGAGCTTCTCTTCCAATTTGTTATTTACAGTGGCCACTTGTTTCAATTGACATTTAATTATAATCTAAGCATCTCCAACTTACTAAGTATTTAGTGGTAAGTACAAAAGAGGCCCTTTGACATTAGTAGAGCTACAGTTACTTCAATAATTAAATGGTAATTTATTTGCAACTATTTCTTTCTACAAAATACTTCTCCATTTCTGTGTAGAAAGACTTGTGGATTTTAGATTTTGAAAAGAGGCGGGTGGGAAAGAAAGGAATAGTCTTCTGTTTCCATTGCTCTACTTCAAACTACTTCCTGGATACCACAATAATACAAAAAGGCCTTAGAATCAGGTATGTGCAGCTGAAGTTCCTCTGTGTGTGTGTGTAAATATATATGTATATATGCATCTATATGGACTCCAGGAGCCTGATAGTTCAGGACATAGCAAACAGCTTCAAACTGGCTCCAGGAAGGATTGACCTCTCCATGTACCAAAATGCTGCAGCAGCTAAAGCTACAGCCTGAGAGATCAAAACAGGTCCAGACATATCCATGTGGCTCTTTGTTTGGGCTGCCAAACCTCCCCTCTCTCCACACAACCTTGTCATCGATCTCTCAACTCCAGTTACGGGCCCAGCTCAGTTGGAAGTACTTTAAATGCTGCTGCATCATGCTGCATTGTGCAATGCAGACATCCTTGGAACACTCAGGAGCGAGGAGCTCACTACCTTGGGACTGCAGCTGTAAAGCTTTGAGATCACTCCCAGCATTCTGACCAGAACACTCATCTAAACTCCAGGGTGAGCTGCCACAGAAACATGGAAAGGAAGCCCAGAAAAAGATCCCCAACAAAGTCTATTCCAGGTTGATAACAGCACAATCCCTAAAAAGAATCAGCAGCAGCAAATCATTTGCTCCCTACAAGCCTTAAAATAGAAACGCTTACACTGATGATATTGAGAATTTCAGCTCAGCTTGTTTGCATACCCAGCAAGGGGCACTTTTCTAGTTTTACTGGCTATTGAGGCATTGGTAGAGTTCAGGGGAATATAACAATTCATATCAGAATGTGAGTTGTAAAACTGATGCTTAACCTCAGCCCATACCCTCCATCATGACATTCAAATAACCTCAGTGAAATGCAAACGTGAAGGACTTAACAGAAGTGACTTGGGTTGGACCAGAGTGCACTGTTATTCAGTGCTGATATCTTTACTTTGTATTTGTACTGTACTGTATTCTCTTATATGTACAACCCATTAACAGACCCTATATAAAAATCTATCAATCCTTTTAAAGAATTCAAAATTAACATCAGTGTTTTATTTTGTTCCTTAGAGGATAAGATTCCCTGAGCAACAAACACAAAAGGTTCCCTTTGCAAAAAATGTGTCAGAGTAAATAAAACTAACAATTCATAAACTTCCACAGACTGGATCCTTTTCATGGGATTTTGATAACATTCACTTACACATTCTCAGGAGAACTTCAAGAATTTGTTTTACAAACAATCCCTAACACAGCAGAGGCATGGTTTTACAGATCCTGGTCAAAAAAAAATGCTGTTGAAAGATATTATTACTTGTCCCAAAGTGCCAGAACACTCACATATCAATCTTGTGGACATGAATAGGTTTTGCACGTGTACAAAATGCAGGCGGAGATTGGAGGTGCAAGGGCTCTCCTGACTGACATATGGTCAAACACTGGAGTGTTTTTTGCTCCACGGGTCTTACTGAAGATGCAGTATTTTTCTTTTATGGACATGTAATCAGAGTTTTAAACACCCTGTGTTTTCCACACACATTATCCCAGTATAAATTAAGATTCTGCAAGGGTATGGATCTTTTCATTTCCCTGACTCATAGACACAAACATTCAAGGGAGAGTCTTTCTCCCTGCTCCTCTTTTTGGGAACACCCTTCTTTGTCAGTCAAAAAGGAATCAGAAACACTCTATAAGGTTAAAACAAGCCAGTTCTCAATGAAGTAAATGTCATTCTCTGCCTAAAAAATACTTTGGACTCAGAGGTTCAAAGGATAAGAGTAACCCCTCCAAGTGCTGGAGGTGCTGCAAATTCTTACATAATAAACACTCACAACGTTGGCTATGGAAGAACTGCATAGCCTTTCATTATGTTGTGGTTTCAGTCCAAAATCCAATGGAGACAAATGGAAAACACCCATTGTCTTCAGCACTTTGTAAGAATCAAGAAAATTGTTGGGTTGTTGCTTTTTTTTAAATATGAATGAAGGTGCTTTTACCACTGAAAGCACTTTCCCTCAGCCATTAATAATGTCTGTAGTATCTTTTCTAACTAGGGCATCTGTTTACATAAAAAATGCAGTCAACATATTCCACTTAAAAGCCAAAGCAATTTTTTTTGATGTTTTACGTATCCTGAGCACAGAAATAACTCTAAACTATCCCACACCTAAGACACACAACATCCTTAATCAAAGTGAAAATCATATATTCAAATGAGGTCATGCACTCCATCTTAGATGGTTCCTTAACTGAAGATTGACAAAGTAAATCTTAAGTGGTTGAAGAATCCTCTTCTAGAGCACTGTCTTGGTATGATGTTTGCCATTAAAATCAGGGTCATGCTTATAAAAGGCAAGAGGTCAAAGCAGATAGATACATCTGGATTTTTACAACTTTTCTGCCCCGATTTGAAAAAATGAAGACACGCAAAACAGCTTAAGGCATTCACTTACCATGGATTTGGTGAAAGGTCGAGCCAAGGTAAACAGCAGAGTGTACACCCACCAGTTACGATGAAGGGAGGAATAAATCATATTTCCAGGATGGACTGAGTTGGATGTCACCCCGTGGGGAGAAAGGCGTCGGTTCAGCTCGTTGGAGAACAGGATATTGCAAAGCTTGGAGCGGTTGTAGGCCAACATAGCCCAATATTCCTTCTTAGATGGAGACAGCAGGCTGAAATCAAGCTTTCCAGAGGAGTCTTTAATTTCTGTAAATCTGAAAAGCAGTAAATATGCCTCAGATACCCCAGAGTTAATTTCACTCCCATTAAGAGCAACATAAAATGTAGACAACAGAGTAGATCCTGGCCAGAACCAACATAAAACAATAGCTTATTTAGCAGTTGAAAGCATCAACTGGAAATTGCCTGAGACTCAAGGAACGGTCCCATATAATATGGTAGTAAAATTATTGGATAATTAGAAGAAGCAAACAATAAACAAAAACAAGTCAAAAAACACTTTGATGGTTTAAAGACCTTGCATGTAACTTACAAATTACATTTTTTTTTAATTAAAAAAAAAAAACCAACAGATTTTGCTATAGATCCTAAAAGCAGGATCAACTTGGAGGAAATAATGTAGGATAAAATAACTCTCCATTGGAAGCAGAGAAACCCAGCATCTTTTCATTTCCCCTTCTTCCCATCCCCTGATCATTTCATCCAGTGCTCACACCTAGCACACTTGCATTTAAGTGTTCAAGGAACTATGGATGAGTCTCACTGCCTCTTAAGCTTTTTTTTAGATTAAAAATTGATGAATATAAGAGGGTTATAACCTTGGTAACTTGCCATCAATAGTCTTATATGTTTAAAAGATAAATGTAAACAAAGCCGAAATGAGTTCTGGCAGAGTATAATGTTTTTAAGTATACCCATGGCATGGCTGAACACAAATCAAAGTAACTAGTTGACGTTTTTTAATTGGGTCTGACAGAGTCATTAAACACCAGCTGTTTGTTATTAAAAAAAAGGAAAGAAACTAAGTAGTGAATGTTCTAAAGACATTTAGATGAAGAAAAGAAAATTTCCATAAAGCATTTCCCCTCCCAGTTCTTACAGTTTCATTTATTAATTTACTGGTCGATCTTAATATTAGAAAATAATACTACATTTAGTTACAGATCTATGTTTCATTCAGAGGAGCTACTAAAAATAAAAAGGATTTAGCAAGCTCTTTTTAATACTCAGTGTTCAGAATCAGCTGGGGAGAACAGGGATAAACATAATTATAGTACACACTAGAAAAATGTTTTAAAATATCTTTACTAATTTTGCATCTCATGGCCAGAAATGAAGAGATCAGCTGGAATTTCTACATTCATTCTGTGAGCAGAATTATAATATGCTCAGAGAAGAGCAATACAGTATTTGAACTCAAGAGGAATCCAGGATGTTCTGTGTCATGCAGAATCAGCCCTTCAATTTCAACAACAAAATTTCTCTTTCATAATTTTCAGTTAGATAAAATACATTTCTGAAATTAACAGGACTATTCTGGGAGGAATTTCCTATATTCATTCCACAAGTAATCACTTCTGACACCAAAAATAATCTATAAATAAAACTCTTTGTGTGTTACTGTATAAAGGAAACACGGTGGCATATTTTGAGTCCAGCCCTGCAAGTGTGCTTATGTGAGTCAGTCTCATTGAATACGGGGGAAGAAGGGTTGTACAATCAAGTTAACAACACAGAAATACAGACAGAAGGAAAGTGAACCTACTTATTATTCTGATTTTAATATTATGTGCTTAAAGTACCCAAAAGCTTAATTTAAACAGAATTCATTTGTGCTGAATCCAGAGAAGTAACTAGAAGTGAACGAAGAACCAGAGAGGCAAATAAATATTTTGCCTTGGAGCAGTCCAGGATAGCATTTTCTGCAAACATGGGACTTTATTTTTCCCCTAACAGGGGGTCTTGACTTCAGCAAAAAGATCCAGTCAAGGTTTATGGAAGTAATTAGATACCAACACTTCTGTTTTACGACATGGTTTAAGGCTCAGAGTTCTCAAGTAGGTCAGAAAGAATGACTACCTAATAACACTTAACTAACTCCTTACATAAACTTCTTGCCATTAAACAGACTGGGGTGTGGGGAATGCACACTTATTTACAATGATCAGTTTAAGTGATAAGATAAGCCATAAGACGTTATTTGGACTCCTTAGAAAAAGGGAAATCTACTAGTTGTGTTAATTATTCTATTCCAACATAGACTATTACTTATTTCCTGATGGGCTTCTCTAAACCTTGGCTGATCTCACCGACTTAGAAATCAGCACTTCCAAAATGTTTCAAAAACACAGATAAAGATGTCCAAAGATGTGAGCTCTGGCTACACACAGCACTTAATGCAGTGAAAAACAAAGATGTCATTTAAAATACTATCAGAGGTACAAACTTACAAGGGGGAACAAGCAGCTGACAATTCAACATAATCTCCCATTAAATAACAGCTCATTTATACATATCCCATTGTGCCCTCCACATCTGGCAAGTGATTGGAGTTGGCAGATTTATTTCTAGAGCTATCTTGCCTGCCCTGCAGTAGCTGCCCTCACTCCTAACAGGACTCTGCTACTTGCTTTCACAAACCTGGTGTGATTTGCAAAGATAAGGATGTCCAGATTTTGTTACCACCTAATTACTAGACATTTCATGTCTTTTAACAGTGGGGAGGATTATTACTGGCATTTTCTATTGCTTCCTTTCATTTCAGCCATCATAAATTTAAAATGGTAAAAGTAAATCTATCTGCAGTGTGTCATTTATACCATAAGCCCCTGTGTTTGGAAGTGATAAAGGTTTCAGCCCGACCCTTGGCTGGTCTCTCTCTGCCAGGTCTCTGGGGTTACATTTTACGGAAACATGATTAAAAAAAATAAGCTTCATTCTGGGTCACTAAAACATTTCAGAAATATGAAGACAGGGAAAAAAAAAAAAAAAAAAAAAAAAA
>NW_008239324.1:3922794-4027868 GCF_000691975.1 Corvus brachyrhynchos
TTGACTGAGATTATATTCAAAAATAATAACAGGGAAAAAAAAAAAAAAAAAAAAAAAAAAGGCGCTCACACATTCTTCCTTTTGGTTTGCTAGAGCTGCTACACAAACCAAATGTGAAATAGAAATCAACAGCAGTATTTAAAGCTGAATGTTACAGGTTTAAATTCTGCAATCCCTGAACTAAATCAGCAAGGAGTAAGTGGTTTGTGCCCAGTAAAATTCAGAACTGGGGCATTCATTTTGCACAAGGAGCTTTATTTAAATCAAAGCCATCTTTTCAGTTATTAACACAAAAAACACAAGCACATCTGAAATAAGGCAAACCTCATCAACATCTTTTTTGCCAACTGTACTTTTCCTGGCAGTAGAAAAGATGAGCAACTAACATTTTAATTAAAAAATTCACCAAAAGAGGCATGGGCAGATTTGTAATATGTATTAACTACACTACTTCCCATTTTACAATTATACAGCTAATGTCTGCATTGAATTCCCTAATTTCTCATTATAAAACAACTGGATTTCATCTAGCAGTTTTTAATTGCATTGTTTCTCCTGCTAAAATAACTGCACATTCTTCTTGCTAAGATGTTGAAGTTGTTGAATGACAAATCAATATAGGTCATGCCATTCAGATTTAATCAATTATTATTCCATCTCCTCACAAAATCAATGCGTGGTCTGAAACATGGCGAAAATCTGCATTCACACAAAGAATGATCAAAAAAATTATCTACATACTGTTATAAAACTAGAACATGCTTTATCCAGCAACAGAGCCAAATCCAGAAACATCCACAGGCATTAGTAATGCTTCTATTTTTAAAAAGATTATTCAAAGGCAAATGCTCAAGAGCAAGGACCTTCATTTTCGGAAACTTGTGGCTCTGCCTGAACTGTTTCATGCTCTAAGGATTAAAGATTCCAGTGAAACCAAAGGTAACATTCACCAACCTGTGGGACTCAGAAGATACCACCACAACCCTGGCAGGAGATGACTGGCATAAAACATCTTCCAGAAGCTGGACAAGATAGAAATGTCCCAGGTGGTTCACCTGGAAGGTGGACTCCAGGCCATCCTCCGTCAAGGACCAGGGAGCACCAAACACAGCAGCATTACAGATCAGGATGTGGAGTGGCCTAAAAAAAAATCAAACCAGGACAAAGAAATGTCAGCTAAATACATGCAATTACAGCCCTGTGTGAATGGGATGCAGGTGTGCCTTGGGTGTAGGTGTGAGGGATTTGGCTGGCTGGTTTCTGTGGGAAGGAGCTGCTCCATGCTGGGAACAGCTGATTCCAGTTGGTTTCAGTGGCCCCACTCAGGGTCCAGCTGAGCCCCACAGTGACACACCCTTGGAAGAAGGGTACAGAGAAAAAGGCAAAATGCCACACAGCACTGTCACTGCTCTCCCAATTGCTAATTGGGAAACCATCTCCATCTGGAGCATTTAGAAAAGAAACTTTTCCTGGGGGAAGAGCAACTCCTACCACTTTCTTGTATGCAGTACACATCATGACACCTGCACAACTGGTAGGGGACAAGTGATTAAGAAATAAAGACACAATGAAACAAGGCACATGTACACATTTTATACTTCTGCAGCTGATGAAGTATGCTGTTAAAAAATGCAAGACTGAGTTGGAAAATAAAAACATTCTCCATAAACTGTAATCTTTGGTGGAAAATCTGCACACAATACATATGAGATCCTTGAGACAGAATCCTTCCTCACTGAACTCAACTAACCCAGTTTAAACAGAAATGTCGTGATAAAGGAACTTCAAATGAAAGGGTAAGATTATACCAAACCAAGCTAGAAAAGAACCTAGGCTGGCACATACCTCTCTCATTCAAAAAACAGGTCCAGAAAACTTCAAATTCCTTGAGGTCTCCAGTGTAATGTCAGGATACTACAGCTTGCAGCCTTCCCAACCTCCACAGCAAGATCAAGGACAAACGCCCTTTCTGTTCTTTCTTGTCTCTTTCCAAACCCTTACGAAACACAGCAAAGTCTCTGGTCCTCCGACCTCAGATGGATCTGTATTTGCTAGATTGCATCATCTCTGAGGAAACCTTGGCACCAGCACTGTGTTCTTGTCCTTGAGTCAGAGCCTGATGCAGCAGACCTCAGCAAGCTCTACCTGAGCTGAGAACCTCAGGTTTGAGAGCCTGCATCTGGCATCCCTCGCCCTGGTGTATTTAATTTGGAAAAGTCACACAAAATAATGACAGCCAAAAATTCCTGCACTAATACTTGTGATGTCCCAACACCAGAATATTAAGATCTGTCACATTTGTTTAGCCCATTCCAGCCAATTATGTCTTTACCGCAACCCCATGAGACAAAATCAACACTGAACATAAACTCTAACTCTGAAGATAATAAATGAAGCACAACTATGAAAAATAACTGCTTGCCCTCTGCTCTTCTCAAGTAGTTCCTCACAGCCCTACACACAAAGTATGGCAGGAGACAGAGTCAGAACATTTCCCCACGTGATTGAAGGACATATATACTGCAACTCTGAGCATCTGCAAAAGGAATTCTGGAAAATAATGTGAAACAGGAAACCCCAGATTGTCAAACAAACCTAAGTAATTATATTCCTTCAGGCATGTTTGAAAGCACCAGATTCTGATAGCTCAGTTTTCAAAAGAACATTTCAGGGGGAATCAAACACACCTTAGCTGAATACTGAAAGAAATGAGTAAGGATTGACATAAAGAGTAGGCTGTATTTTCTTATTAAAATAGATTTTGACTTCCAGCCCATTGGGAAGTTACCAATGTAGTGTGCTTTAATAAGAAGTTAACAATCTGGTATCTATTCCTTTGCCAACTTGGAGAATTTTACCAAAAGCTCCAGAAGCAGAGTGAAACATCTGTGCACTTTGAGAGACTGAGTTTCTGAAGTGCTGGATTTCTGATTTGCCTTTTGGTCAGTGACACCCATACACAGAATATCTGTGCATACATACTGCATCCACCAAAGAAACTGAAGATAAACAGGGACTGTCCTTACAAAGGCAAAGTTCTCTCTTTCTGTTCAAATCAAATGGCAAAAAAAAAGCAGTCCTTTTTTTGATCTTTGCAGCCTCACTCAGCACAAGCAGGATATTCACCGAGTTGTGCAGGATCCTATTCTTTAGAAGGTAACAGATCTTTTGAGGTACGTTTTTATCAAAATTATTTAAACCAAAGTTCATTTTGCCTGTTTTGAGATGCATCTGCCCAGAGGAAAACAAAGCTGCTTGAAGCTTGAGAGGGCATGGAACTTTGGATGATTCATCACCTCTTATGAGACTTTAAGAAAAGCTCTAGCAAGAATTAATTTACAGATTTGTACATCTGCTGGGAAAAAAAAGGAACAAGTTTCTCCAACACAGATGCAGTTTTTGGTATAAGAGCCTCCTGTATGAGAACTGCAGCACACAAATGCAGCAGCAATACCGAAAATACCATCACCATTCCCTCCAAAACAAATATGACACTTTCGAAAAGATCGTCACTCTATTTCATAATTGTAATGTGCACTATGAAGTAACAAATCACAGACAGAAAGGATTCACATATGAACCAAAACCATATTCCACCTATCCAAACTGTAGTATCCTTCAATATTAGTAATTACACAATAACTACCTAAGGGGAAATACACACTCTATACCTAAATCTGTCAGCTCAATTAATTAAAAAGAAGATTCTAGAATTATAACACCATGAAATTTAGTCATTTTTTAATTGTTAGGCCATTTAACTGGATTTTATAAAAGAAATAAAATTATGCTTCAGTCCATTTTATGAGATTTGTATTTTTCAAAGCATATTTCTCTTTTTTCCAATGTAAAAGTAATTCAAATTTAAGAGACTGTAAAATTAACATTTTTTGTAATATTCTATTAGAAAACAATCTGTGAAGAAATACCAAAATAAAAACAGAAACATCTTGAACAATTATCACACTGAAAAGTTAGTATCAGAGTCCCTTTTAGAATTCCTTTATTTTTAATTAGTACTACGGGTTTTAAATGCTAAATAAAAAAGGATTTTTTTCCTAGATAACTCCACAGAAAAGAAACCTAAAGGGTTTCATGAATAGATACTGATGTTTTGCTTCATTTCAGCTCAGAAAAAAGCCACCTCTCGGATTTGGATCCACGTCCATTAAGCTATCGGTGTCTCTCGTCAGATTGCTAACAAAGGTCCAATTACTGAAAATTGTCATCTAAGTTTTTGTGACCTGGCCATTTGCACACCAGGAAATGAGTGAGATTACCTGGGTAACAGCCACCGTGCAGTTATGAATTTCAGCCACAGATGACAGATTCTAATCTCAATGGTGCAGAGCTCTGTGTCACTGAACATATCATTATGCAGGGACAAAATTTTTAAGATACGTGACAATTCACACCACACATCTGGCACTGCAGCTTTGCTTTATGACAGGAGTATTTTCAAGTGATAGCAGAACTATGACCTTGATTTCACAAGTTCATTAAAAACATTGCTGCAATCTGCATGAGGCTTCCTCCTGAGCCCAAGGAAAAAAAAATCCCCCCTCGGTTTAAAATAGTTTGTAATTCTACATCAAAGGCACAGCTCAGGCCAACAAAGGATATCAGCAGCAAAGCAAATTCTCCATAGTGTTTACTCCTGGTATCAACATGACCAAGTGCTCCCTCTAACCATGATGCCCATTAGATATTTCTGGAAACACTACAGCAAAGACCCTGCAGAGTGTTATGAAAATTTGCCTCTATGTCTCCTTAAAATGTCTTCAGGCAGTGACTTACACCCCACCAAGGGACCTACCGTGGGCTTCCAGTACCTTTTAGGTGGGCACTGGGACTGAGTGTGATCTGCTCCATTATAACAGGCAGTCACTGCTTCTAATCCTTCACAGCCTGACTGAGACTCAGGAACTCACTGCTCCAACTGCAAGGTACACAGCAATCCCAGAAAACCCTCACCGTGCTGCTAAGTGTAGCTACAATTTAGTGAAAGTTAAAAAGCATGTAGAATTAGCCAGGACAGTCTTAAATGTGAATATCTGAGCTGAAATGCAGCTGATATTCTGTGCACTTCACAAGCCTGTGATACTTTACTAACCTTTGCACTGGGGAAGTCATTCAGATCTCACATGCTCTGCACAATTCACCATTAGAAAAAACTGAGCAATCCAACTCCTCTGAACTATTTGAAAATACAGTAAGTGAATACATTAGAGAGATACAGAAATTAAATTGTTGCTATAAATCAGTTAGTTATGAAATTTAATAATCAATTTGTTAGCACCTGATGTAAAACTACGATCTGTCAGCAGCCTCCCAAGCTGGCTGTGTGCAGCAGTAGATATTTCCAAGGGAATTAATTACTGATGATTTGCAAAGGTAAGAATAATATTTTTCAACAAATGTAGCCTGTGCACTAGGAGGTTAAACAAACACCACCAAAATGTCAACAGAGTTCTTGGCTTTGGTGTTCTCCCATTTCAAACGTAATGAAATAGTTAACCAGAGAGTATGCAAAGGGAATACTTTCAAATCTTCCCATGAAGCAGAATGTCACACCATCTGGGGCACTTCTCAAGCGATTTGAAAAGTTCACACTGTTTGGAATTACACAGAAATTCAACAGAAAAGGCCTCACCATATCCCCAAAGTCCCATAAGCAACTGTAGACCTCTGTCACGGCCAGTAAAGAAGGCAGAGCTGTGACTTCTCTTCCACAAAGAAGCAAAGTCACAGCCCACCAAACTTTTCCACCCCATAATCCTGAACACCCATGTTGCTTTCTCTGAAAGTTAGAAAGTTGTACTTCTTTCCATGAGGGAATGCCTATATACACAAAGGGAATATCCAACAGGCAAGATAAGCTTATGGCTCTCCAGAAAACGCGTGAATTAAACAACCATCTCCAGAAATCCCCCTCAGTTTTACAAGCAGTACTGACAGGAAACTAAGCAACAAGAAAATCACTAAGTCAGGGTTCAGGCAGAAGCAGGAAAACTCAGAACCATGTATAATCTAATACTGACACAAAAATATTTAAATATTTACTTGTACAGTGTAAAAAAAAAAAAAGCACTGCTTAACTCAATGAATTTTGCAAAGAAATACTTAATGTCTAACTTCCCTTTTTCTAAAAATATGGGCTGAAAGGTCAGCAAAAATACCCTTATTGCCCACTGCCAGCTGACAGAAATGTGGATCCTTGTCAGACAGGCTTCATTTAAGGCAAGCCACTAACACAGGACTTAGAGCCCTGATGGATGATCTCCTGCTAGAAGCAAGGAAAATTCTCTGCAATTCATCCTACTGGATTTCTTTGCAGGATTTGACACTGTTGATCAGCAAATACTTTTGCCCCACTTCTAAGAGATTAATGGCAGTGGACTGAAACTGTTCTGATTCTTCCTTCATAACACATACATGGGAATTATCATGAGCAGCTGCTCCTATGCCTTCCTAATACATCATCTGCATACTGCCATATAGGTCAACCACCCCTCAATCATTATTCATTACCTCTCTCAAATCTTCAGTGTACAATTTCATAAATGTTTGGAGAGGGAACAGAGGTCTCAACTGATTTAGAACTAAACAGAAAACATCCATTAGTCATGGTTTTCCCTTTATTGTTTTTTCTTATATATACAGAGAGAGGACAACAACTAAAATAACCCCACATCATTCTGCACTTTCAGAAATTAATAAGAGAGAGCAGCAATGAAAATATCCAGAATCTGGTAATTTTCATTCAGCAGCCCACTTGCTACCTCAAAGTGGTGCATCTTTTTCAAACTCAGGCAGCAAATCATTATTTGCACATATACACACGCAGTTACAAACAACCATAAGCCAGACCTAAAGAAACATTCATTTTTGCAATAACCATGGAATGATTTGTTGTTTCTGCATGTACTTCTAAACATACAAATTTCATTTGCACACAATAAGGACTTGTTAGAAAAAGAAAGCTACAACTCCCCAAAAAAAAAGGCAATTACTACTTTTATTACATATTTGTGATATTTTCAATTGAAAACAGCTAAACCCTTGGAAAATGTTTTTGGGACCATGGTTGATCATTCAAAGAATAAAACACCTCATGGATTTTGAGCTTTTCACTTGCCAATGACTTTTTCCTCTGTTTCGCTCAGAGATTATAGAGCTGTAACAGAATTCAGAAAGCCCCTATAGCAGCTGTGTGCTGCCATTCAGATCTGAAAGATTCCATGTCATGATGGAAATTAATGTACTTTGACATCCTCTGGGATTTGGGGGAACAGCTAATAAAGAAATACAACCTTTTCAGTCTATTACACAAATTTCTGGATTCTAAGATGAAGACACATGGGCCAGTCTCAGGCCAGCAGCAAGGCTTCCCTACCCAGGTGCCAGAAGACTCCGCCTTCTGTGTTTTAATTATCTCCCCTAGAAAGCATTTAACTGAATAGGCTAAATATATTTTAATGTATATGTAATTAAATAGTTACTTCTGCCTTATAATTCAAAAATTTTAGAAGGCAACATCAATTAAGTACACAGAGCTTCTCAAAACTCATTAAGCCATAATGCTCAAAAATATAAAAATATGTTTTAATCAATTATATTAATCATACATATTTTACTTATTTAGATGCTCAAAAGAGCTTTCACAGCTGCTGCATCTTGTGGCAATTTTTTAGGAAGGCAGAGCCCCAAGCCATCTTAGACTCAGCCTAGATTTAGGCACAGACATGTGGCTGCAAATGGGCACCAGAACAACCAGGGTGCTGAGCAGGAAGTCCCTGGAAGGTTATCAAGGTTTCGTCATTAGAGTAGAGTGAAGTGAGTGCAAAGTGTCCAAAAGTGTCAGATTTGTAAATTTTGGACAGCACAGTTATAGTCATAAGACTACGTAACAAACACCTAACAAAATCTTCCTGTTAGTAATGTTTAAAAACACTTCAAATTTTGTAGATGTAACTGTATGTAAAGTTATGGTGAAGTAATATGGATTTTACTTTACAAAAACCTAAAAATATTCTGAGGCAGGAGATATTTCCACGATAGAGCAGATGAAAGGAAAGGTGATCTGATGAAAACATCGGGATCTCTGCCTCCAGGAAAAGGGGGAAGGGCTTAAACTTCTGAGATTTTTAATTTTTAATTTATAAAATACTGGAAATAGTTTTTGGATCCACATGACTTGACACATGCTACCACAAAGGGTAATTGTGTACGAGAGCTTAAAAACAGAAGAAAGAAGAAAAAGAAAAACTATTTATGCAGAAAACCAATCCCTAGGCTTTAATAAGGCACAGCATCACCACAAAGAGAAAAAGAAGTTTTACCCTAATATTTTTATGTACGTTTCAAACGTAGTCAGCCTTTGATCTTATTTAAATTTAAGATATGTGCTGTCTGCAACAGTAACTTCTGAACTATGCATGTTTCAGAACTTAACTCAATGTGGGTATTTTTTGATAGCTCAAAATGAACAATGTTGTCCAGAAGTCTGTGCCTCAGTAGCACTGCCAGGATGCCACCTGTACTCTAAGTTGAGAAGACAAATGTAAAATCTCAACTGTCACTAGTTTTAATTCACAAAAAGTAATTCTGTAAATGGCAAAGAGTTAACAGAATTGTACAGTACTTTAAAATATGTTCAGTTTTGGAAAGCCAATAAGAAGTGGCAACAATCATGATAGAGATACATCAACTACAGAACCATTAAACATATTGGCATAATGGCATCACTGATAATTTTTCTGAATCATATATTCATTTTTTCCAGATCCTTTAAGTTACATTTGTAACAACTTGCTAAGCAGATACCATTTTTACATATGTATTCTCTGGTATGCCTATAATTTATCACACAGTATCTATGATTTAATTGTCGTTCAATTGGAATTAAAAATAACACACCTGCAATATATCAGTTATAATATATGAAAATGCAGAAAAACCATATTCTGGAATGACTTTTCATCAGGCTCCAAAATCTTAATTGCACCTGCAAGGTTTCAGCACACTTCTGCTTGCAGCATGAAAAATGAATGCAGTTACAGAGTTTGGGGCCTCAGCTAAGGAGGCCAGCTGAAAACCTGGTCTGCTCCATTTTGAGTCTGGTTAGGAAAATAAGAAGAGACTAAACTTCCAAATGGAGAACCATAATTCATAACTGCTGTCTTTTCCATATTTCTACACACATCATTAGTGAATAAACTGTTAGCATTTGCCAATTCTTACCACCAAAAAAAATTCCTGTTTTAAAGTATAGAAATGTAACTGAAGTGAAGATCTACATCTGGAAGTCCTGCCTAATTGTGAATTGCTCCTACCAATTCAGAAAATTCTAAGCAGTAGCTATTGGCAAACATTATTTCATATCTTTAAAGTAATTCAAGTTTTTTCAGGATGATTTCAGGGTTTTTTCCTCGAACATTGAGAACATTAAATTAAAGTCATACTGTTTGGCAGAAGATAACTTTAATTCAAACCAAGTGGCACCATGCATCACTGAAAACTAAAAATGCACATTAAATTTCATCTCTAACTTTATTGCTCACTCCTGCCTGCTGACTGTTTTGATCATGGAGTTGTTCTTATGATGAGGACCAGGCAAATTCCATGACACCACGGCTGTAAATATCAACAACAGGTCCTGTATTGGAAGTTTTAGAACTGAAACATCAGTGCTGTCCCCCAGTGAAAGCATGCAGGTTTCAGTCAAGTGTGTGATGATCAAACTGAGAAATAGATACCAAAGTTCCACATCCACAAGTCTACACTCCTACACAAACACCAATTCTACAGACCCTGAACTATCCAATGCTCACCCTGACTAGATTTCAATGCTGTGTTCCATACAATCACAGGAGGACTGTCATTTTGTCTATAAGGGGGATTAATACCAACCATAATTCCTCACATTGTGCCCACTCAATGAATAGCAGATTCAATTCTGTGTTTCTTAGTTCCAAAACACTAATATGAAAGATTGGTTGGTCTGCCTCTGCCAGCTGCACAAAAATCAGCTCATGCCAAATCCATCTTAGCCCAGAACATTATTATAAACAGATCATGTATTTGACTTTCCATAACAGAGACATTCAATGAACTGCCTGAGCTGGAAACCAGCAGAGGGGAAAGACTTGATACATATAAAAGAAGCAACTTGAACAAATCCAGCCATTTAGGTGCACTGAGAACTCTTTTCCCATTTTCATTCTAACCCTAGCACTGCCTTCACCAGGAAGGAAGATGGAGTTCATTCACTCCTAGTGGAAATATCCAGTGGGGAATGTATCTGCAGAAAACAAGCCAGAAATACTAAATACTAAAAGACAGCTGACTTTCTCTGAAAAAATTTGTGCTAGGAATCCTTGAGCCCAATTTTTTATTGGACATCCATTTTATGTGTTAGCCACACTGTGTTCAGGCTGTGCTACAACAGGGTAAGAGGTAAATCAAACATTAAACAGCAATTTTGTTCTGTCTTCTCCCAAAGTTGACTTTGGGAGATCCAACTAACTTAGGTTTTTAGCTTATTTTGCCCACAGAATCCTCCTAACTGTGAGAACAAAAAAATAACTGGAAGGCACTGTCCTGCTCCTAGAGAAAGTTTGAGTCCTGCAATCACAGAACTGCAGGATCTAAAATAATCTGCAAAACCCTTCTGCCCAAAGCTTTATTTGAAACTGCATGGATAAAAAAGTCTCAGAAAGAGAAACAGCTGTATCAACTCAAGAGTATAGATAATGCAAACAAAAAAAAAAAATCTTTTTTTCTGTGAGGATGAAGGATTTTCTAGAATATATTTATAGGAATATGGCATCATTTACCAGTGTTTATATATTCAGAGCTCAGATTTTATCTGTAGACAAGTCTGCAACACCTAACAAATCCTAACAGGAATAAAAGATTTCTACCAAACCTCAGAAGTATGATAACTTATAGATGAATCATCTGACTTTTACTTTCAAGGAGGACTTCTTAGCTTTAAATTACTATTCCAATTCCTATTAAATATTTCTTTTCAGAGTAACTCTTTCCTCCCGTTTATTATTTACGTTTTTCTCAAGGCTCCCTCTGTTGAATCATTTGTTTCCTGTGTGCAAAAAAATGCTGAGCAGAGGATGACATTTCTTCATTCTTCACATAGGTTCCACAATCTCTCAGATTCCCAAGCACATTCAAGAAGGTTTTTTTTCTCTACAACTTATTTGATTAAGGCAGGAGTTCACAATTTCAGCAATTTCCTCTCTGCTCTCTGCAATACAAGCACCCCCAGCTTCCCCAGCTGCAAGAGGTTTTAATGCAATTTAGGGATCCTTTTTCTGGAGTTGTTCCATTTTAGTTTTCTCATCCAGGAGGAGATCTGTTCTTCAAGACTATTTTCCAATTGCTATCAACCAGGGAAGAACAGGGTCCCAGGTTGTGATGTGACTATGAGTACATCCTTACATCTGCTGACAAAAAATAGCACCTAGAGCCACAAAGTGTGCCAGAAAAGCAGAATTTCAGAAGGCATACCTATCTATTACCTATTTCATAAATTTTCAGTTATTAGGTCACGTGTCACCAAGACCAACAGCTTCTGGAAAATACCAGTGTCCCAGAAACCAGCAGTGGCCTGGAGAAACTAAACAGAGAGTATCACTACTTGCACAGAGAAGCTTAAGATGTTCACCACTGAATACTAAAGGCCTCTTCACATTAAGTGCTGTGAGAAATAAAATACAGGTCTTTATTAAAATGTGTGCACTCATACAAAATTTCTCCTTGGCATTTTAGAAGTACTGTAGTTTTTCCCAGAAACCAAGGTCTATACAACTCAGAGCTCAAATTATGGTTTCGTTTGGAAAAAAACAGAAACAAAAACAAACACATTATTTGCTTTTCCTACTACTTTATTGTTGAGAAACTCATAAGAGAAAGAAAATTCTCTTAAGGTATTTCCTTAAGAGTGACAGGTCCCTTATGGGAAAGGGGGGGAATCCATCACAATGTGCTTCTCCCACAGGGATATCGACCCCTTTTCAGAAAGTTTGGCTGTCAACTGACAAGACTGGCCCAAGCATAAAGAACAAGGCTCAGTCTGTCATTGGAGCCTGTAAGATTCCAATTGCTCATAAAGCCACTGGTGCAAAGGAATCCCCAACATGACAAAAGCCTCTGGACACTGTGGCAAAACAAACGAACAAGGAGACGAAGGTCATTAGTGTTCATTAGAGCTGGAAAACACATCGGCCCACCACTGCAGCAATAAGATGCCTCTGCCACATAATTGCTTTTCCAACTTTATCCAGACATAGTTAAATCACAAAAAAATAGATAGGTCTTCCAGTCCATCCTGCTGCCAGTGCAGATGATTGTAAGGTAGCTCTTTGGTATCTGCATCAGATAAAAGATCCACTGCTACAGGCAGTGTGTAGGGTCTGGTTTTCATCCAGCCCCAGACTTTAAACAAAATATAACTGGAAATTCATTTTAGTCAAAACCCCACAAGTCTCACAACAGATACGGAACATAGACTTTCACATCATGCTTGGACTAGTTCTGCCAGACACAGGCACATCTGAGCACTTATTTAAGACAGAAAGGCCTGAAGGCAAGGCAGAGGCTTTAGATGCTGTCTATTACTAAATGTCTTTCCAAATAAAATGAGGGTGAAACATTAGTAAAACCTGTCCATCACTGACAATCCAGCTGAACAGAGCTACACTGGTAAAATGCTATGCCAACAAAAACAAAACAGGTTTCACTGATTCTAGATCTTCTCATTTCCTAAGTTCTCCAGCAAAAATTGATTTAAGCATGTTCACTTCCAAGGATTTACAAACACCCATACCTAATGGACTAGCTAGGACAACCATGGTATGATCTACGACACACAAATCAGGTTAAGAGCTGCATTTGGAAGAAGGGTGGTTTTGACTTTGCACTGCACCATACATTTAAAGAAATGTAGCATATTAAAAGCATCAAGATTCTAAATTAAAACACACACTGCTCTCACACTACAAAACCAAGTTAGTACTAAAGCAGCAATACTGCAAGGATTTGTCTTTCAAGAAATTTTAATACATGAAGATGACATGATAAGAAAATATTGATACTAAGGATTTTGGCAGTAAAGGAACTTCTGTTAGAAGTCAGTTTTGACAATTCCTTGAATCTAAAAGACCTATAAGTACTAAAATGTCATCTGTCTATCCTTGTGAGATTTAGCTTTGGCAGTGTTTCAAAAGTGAAAAAAAACACTCTTTGTTATGTATTTTCTCTACGACAATGTATTTTCAAAGTTGTCTAAGAGGTCATATTCTCTTGAGAAGAACAGTAAGAAGCATATCAGTTACAGAAATATTTGCAGGAAAAAAGCTAAGTTTGAATACTAACAATCAATGGGTCAAACTGTGAATAAAAGCACAAAGTGTGGAATTTATTGTGAAGAGTTGCAACATAAAAGCTTTCAAATAATTTCTTCAATTCAGAGATTCATTGCTCTGTTTGAGCTAAATTAAACAAATCACTTGGAATCTAAGCTGGTTATCTCCATATAAATTTGTCTGTTGTTAAGTGATGTCGTTATTACAACCTCTCCCCCTTTTTTTTTTTTTTTCTTTTTTTTTTTTTCTTTTTTTAATGGACTATTCCACATACAGGTCTGGAAAATGGAGCTGTCTGGCTCATAGGGCTATATTTTTTAAAATGTTTGAAAACAAAAAGGAGAGAGAGAAGGTTAGAAAACAAACTAGACAAGCAATGCACTAATTGTTCATCCCTGACCTCTCCCAAACCACTGCAAAACTGTTAAAAGTTGTCTGAGCTGGTTTTATGCAATTCACCTTTGGTCTTTTTCAATAGCCACAGGGTAAAAATGCCCTTTAAAACTGGGGCTACACATCAAATAATAAGAGACCTGTATTTTTTTTATTTTAGTATGAAAACAAATGATCTTTAATTTACATTGAAAAAAAATTCCTGTGAAAAGATTATTCACTAACTGCAGTTGGTGATCCGTCGAACTATGGTGATTCTGCCAACTGTGCTCAGCTGATAAAGACATTAAAATAACAAGAAATTATTACATATAATTCTCTGAGTACTTACAGATTCTTGGATTTGAATGCTTCAGCAAAGTGCTGCACACTCTGAAGAGAAGCAAGGTCTAAGGTCATTGCTTCTACCTTGGCTTTATGCTGGAACAAGAGAAAATATAAAAGAAGATAAATAATAGCAAGTTCAGTTCACAGTATCATGTTACAGTAAATGTGTTATGAAACTCATCTGATTCCCTTGTTTAACATTATAACCCCAAAGTGAATACAAATCATCAAAAGGGATGGATGAGCACAACATTTAGTGCCAAAAGTAGCATTTGTGAGTTGGTGGTTCTGCTAAAAACACACACTGGGTAATGCACAGCTTTATATAATGCAATGAAACGACTCAAGGCAGTGTTAAGGTTAATAGGTATCTTTTTGCTTTGATTTTGATGGTGAAACTTAGGTAACTCATGAAATAAAAGGTAGAGTAAGTGCTATTCTCAATACATGCTATTTTTTACATACCATACCAATAGGAAAAAAAATCTGTAAATACTCTATAAAAAACAGCTAACTTGATTCTGGCCCATATTAATCCAAAAAGATCTATTTTTCATAGCAGGTGATACAAAAAAGAGTATAAAATGACTACAGAGAATAACAGATCAGTCTACCCATATTTTTATACAATAAGACTTTACCAGTGTATAACATAAATGCACTTCCCTGTGAGGGTGGTGACACCCTGGCACAGGATGCCCAGAAAGGCTGTGGACCCCCCATCCCTGGAAGTGTCCAAGGCCAGGCTGAACAAGGCTTGGAGCAACCTGGGATAGTGGAAGGTGTTAGGGGATAGGGGGTTAGAATGAAATGGATTTTAAGGTCCAACACAAACCATTCTATGATTCTGTGTCTTCAAAAGAAATTCTGTATATACCTAAAGCCAACTTTTCACCTAGAAGAGGACACAATATCCCAAAAAACAACAGGTTAACCTGAAGGTTAAGTTAACCTTAGGCATCAGCAAACCAAGCCTTCTCAATATTTTCAGCTTTAAGATCCCTGTTTCCAGATATTTTGAAACTCCAAATCTCAGAACAAAATGAACCAAAAGCCTGTTTTCCTCACTAAAGTCATCACAGAACCAAGTAGCTGGTGGTTGCAACAGGGACCAGCTGGGATTACAAGGTTATACCATGAGCATTGCTGGAGGAATGAAAGGAAAGCAGCACACAAGTCAGCACAGAAGGAAGCCAGAAGAGTCTCCCATTGTCTCCCAAGCTCAAGTGATCCATCTGATCTCTCTGTTTCATTACATCTGGCACTTTCCTCCCTACATATGTTTTCTATTTTGCTAGTACCCATTCTAGTGCCTGCTACAACTACCTTACAGGTTTGGTTTAAACAGAGTATCACTCAAATTCCTTTCGTCCCATTCCAGCCAGACTTATCAGGACAGCAAAATAAACACAACTAAAATTTCAACAGGTTCAGTCTCCATAGGAAGTATCAATTAATGGAGTCAGAAAATGTGAAACCAAACTTTGCTACAAAGATTTTTTTTACCCTCACAAGGTGCACATCATTCTGGAATTCATTTTGCCCCACTGGGTAAACATTTTCTTCTCTTTGATGGTCAGAGACTTGAGAAAGATGATGCTGCCTTGCATTATGCAATAGAACTCCAGAACAATTTCTCTTCAGCTGCGCAGTTCAAAGCTGTTTACTTACTACAGAAGTGGTGTGCATAGTTGGGTTTACTTTGCCTCTGCTTTCCTCAGCTGAAACATTCTCCTGTCTCTCCCAAGGGTAAAAGGACAAGAATGCTACAAATACAGGCACATAAGGTGGTCAAAAAAACATAATAATCAAGTAGTTCAACAGACTAAACCACAAGCTGTCAGCTACTGTTCTCTCGGGGACAAGGATTCAAGTCCACATGGTATCACTCAGGTAATGCTTTTCCTCCTGGTGTCACACATTAGGCTTCTGCTACTGATTCCAAGAACAGAAAAGAGGTGTCTGTACTTCAAGTCCAAAAGAAAAAAAATGAAGCCCCCAAAATACTTGCTGAAGTAGAAGTTAAGCAGACTAGATTGGTCTGAATTTGGGGATTAATATATTGAAAAGGTAAAAATCAGAAATTTAAAAATCATAGTATTTTTTCAACTTTCTCCCTGCTTTTGCTTTTCAAAACCCTGATGGTTATAGCCTGTATTTCCTTCAAAAGCACAGAAGGCACACACTGAGCACAGACACACCCATTTACTCTTTTCCTCACAGGAAAAGTTGGAGCATGTGACATCCAAAGCACTCAGAACCTGCCACCCCAGCTTCTGAAGGCACTCAAGAAGCCAAGTGTGAGGGTTTTCTCCAAGCACAACTGGGGAAGAAATCAATTTAATGTACCATGAGCTTAGGCAAGTTCCCCAACTTTTTTGTTTCAGACTCTCCCTTGTCCACTGAGAATCCAGAACCTCTCACCCCACAGAGGTGTTCTGTAGAGCACCAATTCCTACTACAGTTTGAGACTGTGAAATGCTAAACCTTTAGTATCAACTTATTTTTATTCCAAATTTTCCCACTGTGACTTCTATATCACAGTATCTTAAAAAAAAAAAACAACTATGCATAAGGCAATATATTTGCATGGTATGTTCTTAATAATATATCTCCATTAAATGACAAGTAGAAGGTTTTATGTTTGTTTTCATACAGTAGCTCAGAATTACCTCTGTTAAAAATTTCCCTAGAAGCCTAGGTGTCACATATTGTGATATGTATACAAGAGCATAGGGGGTTTTAATAAAAAATAAAAACAAAAATCATTTTTGCTAAAAGGCATCTAACTGTAATTGTTCTCTGCAGTCAGAACTGATTGTTAATGGTATGCTGCAAATCCTGATCTAATGTGTCATAATTGTATTATGCTGATGTCTCTCACTATTTCACTTCACATGTTTTCAGTACTGAATTATGCCTCATTTTATGTTGTGAAATCTTAAATGAGACTTGCCACTTTCCCAAATACAGGAGACAGTCTTTAAACTGCCACAGTCAAATCAATACACTAAGGCAGGAAACCCCAGAATTTTGAAAATTAAATTGACAAAAGATATTAATGTTCCCTCTATGACTTTATTTTCAACTACATCATTTAAGGAGAAAGTAGATAATAAAATGAGTGTAGAATAATTTAAAGAGCTCTTTTCTAAATCACAGGATCATAACTATGTGGTGCCATTGAAAGCCTGTGCAAAATGAACTGGTGTCCTTGCTGCAGATACCCAGGACAAGTGTCCCACCTGCATCCAAAACCACTTTCAGGACTAGACCCAGACCAGCTCTCAAGCGGCCAAAGGTGGACAGACACAAGAGGTGGACTATTTCATGAAACCAAATGAGAAGTTCAAGGCTCACAATGTCCAGGCATCAGTGTGGTGCCTTTGAAGAAACAGCCAAAGGCAGATCAATCTCCAGTTCTGAACAAGTCATCTTCTAAACCCAACACAATAACACTTTGAAAAGTGCAAAGAAAAAAACTTATCTTGTATTTCAAGTTTCATGCCCAGTTCTAAAAGCCTTTTATCAATATTTCCAGGTAAGTTGCATTACTCTATATAACCCCAGAAAACAGCTTGTTCAGTTTTGTATGTAAGCTGCTCCCTATTGGAGCAAAAATATTAAAAATGCTTAAGTGCAATTGGCTATACTTTGCACTCATGCTAGAAAAATGCTTATTGAGCCAGAAAGTAACACGAAAGTGAAAACCCCCAGAAAGCCAGCTATTTCACTATATGCAATGCATTCACTTTACAGCTTAAAATTGTTTAAAAATGAACACTGCATGGTAGAGTAGTTTGGCAGTAAACATGATTGTGCATTTGTGTCTTGGTATAGAAGAAGGAGCCTTTTTTCATAGTGAATTTTTCATTCAAATGTAAGTGATGATTTACGTTAAATATAGGTAAAGCATAGCTACATTTTCCTGAAGGATTGCAAGGAAGTGAAGAGCAGTACAATAAGTTGAAGCATAAAAGCTTTCTCTGTCATAATATTTATTATAATGGCATATAAAATAGCTGAAATAAATAATAGATGACTAAAAGTAAATTCATATGATAAAGAATCTTTCAGCAGACACCATTACTTCTGACTGCTCCAGTTTCATACAGAGTTGAAGAGTCTTAATAAATATGCTGTAGCCTCTGTATCTTATGTAAGTACAAGTAAGGGCCTACTTAAAATGTACCATAGTGGACACTACATAATTTACTGTATAATTTTACTCTCAGAAAATAGTGTGTGTACATCTTCAATATTTAAAAGTCCTTAACTCAAAACTGAATACTTGGCACAACAACAGGAATATCTGACTTTGAGGAACTGAAAGTACAACCAATTGGTAAAAAGCAGTTTAATTTAATACAGAAAAATCTTCATGACAACATCTTGGAATGCAGATAGTTCTGATATGCTGTCTGAGAAAGAAAATCTTCAGCAAAAAAAGAATTTTACATCAAAGCTGATGAAAAATCTGTGGAATTATCTGAAAATAGGTAAACAAATAACCAAATCTCAGCATATGACAAGCAATGCCCAAATAAACTCATATTTCCATGTTGAGGATGGAGCAGGGGATGTTTTAGAAGCACATCTGACAATTTGACACATAGCTTATGACAGTCAATAGCCAGTGCCATGCACTATTTATGGGGGTACCTAATGGGGAAAAAGGCTTTCACTCAGGATTAGGACTGCAAGTATAATTGTCCCTAATGCAGTAAACATTTGGTACTTCATGCAAAACTGTATTTATGCAATGGCAGCTTCACCTGGGTGTGTGCTTTGAACGCTCTGCAACTCCTTGGAGCTGATGGGGATGGATGCACCCCACTGCTTTAAGAGCAATCCAGCACCTGTGGTAGATGCTTTAATAATGTGTTCTGCTACCTTTGGTATGCCTCAATAAAGTTCATTAGAAGACCTTGTGGTGGAACATTTTTACACTCATTTTTCCTCCCCCTGAATATCAGCAGTATTTGTGCAGTACTTTCAAATTTCCACTAACTTTACACAAGAAAACACAAACCAATTTCCCTAATATTAACCATTTTAGTAACCCATTTATGAGATGTACAAGGAAATAGCTGGGACTAACTTGATTCTTCATGAAAATCAGAGATGAAAAGGATTTCCTTTTTTTCATTAGAAAGAAAGTTTATTTAGTAATACTTGGTTTCACTATTTCCTGATGTGTTTGTTTTACCCATATTTTGATGGTAATTTAGTACTGTATATTTTTCCATTATTATTCTTGCTCAGTCCTGTCAAACATAATCTGATGCTGTGTGTGACCTCTCCCAAAATTTTAATTTGTAAAGCCTGGTTCTTCCTGCTTAAGTAACTAGATCTTCCTGATCTTCACAAAAATGGAATTCCTGCAGGGGTTGCCTTCATCCAAGTCAAGAGAATAGCACACAGATGAAGATTAAATGGGTCCGTGTGAGCCAGCAAACTCGGATTCCTGATCAGCCCTGGACCAACATCTTATCATGAAGAATAAATTATTAGTACCATTGTTGTCTTTGTCTCTGTCCCTTCTCCAGAACAATTCTGGATGTTTGGCAGAGAACAGTGTTTTTCTTTCTGGCATCATCTACAACTTAGAGGCCTCTTCAGAAAAACCTGAAGCCCTCAAGCTGTTGTAGGATTGTCCTGAAAATGAATGTCTAGAAGTTGCAATTGTCCCCACTCACAATTACCTTGAACAACACCTGAACTGGAGATTTAATGTTGGACTCAGCTGGGTTATAAAAGCAACAGAGAAGTCTGGATCCTCTCTTAGATGGAGATTAAATGTAAAAGCAACACATGAGCCTGAAAATCTGACGGTGAGAGATGTGGAAAAGTGATAAAGATGGCCTGATAGGAAGGAGTTGAGTTTCTGAGTATGCCATACACCAACCTGGAATTTAGTCCTCACATTTAAACAAATCATTATTCACAGTAGTATTTTTCCTTTGTCCAAATACTTAATTTACCTATAATTTAAAATCCAAATACAAAAATGCGACTCGAGTCTCCAAGTATAGCTTGTATATTTGACTTATCATGCAATCACCATTTTAAATTTCCCAATAGTTTTAGAACTTTATCTATTAGCACATGTCTGCTCATAAAAAGAAATGTGAAATACACTCATTCGTTTCTTTGCGGTTGCTTCATTTTTCAGATTTTAATATCCTTTTTTAATAAATCTTCTGTAATAAATACCACTTACCACTACAATAAGCAATAATGTTATTTCATAATCTTTACATTAGTTAACTCTTAGATCAGTATCTCTGTAAATTCAGCCTTTCATATCTTCTGAAGATAATTATAAAGGAAAAAAGGGAAAACATCTGCATTTCTTTATGAAATTAATATCTTCAGTGAAGTAAACTATGCCCCAGCAATCCTAAATCATGCTTAGAAAGAGCAAAAGAAGTCATTCTCCTAAAGATATTTTAAAAATTATTTATTCAGTAACCAGAGAGAACAAAAACATACAAAAACTGCTGGACTATCATTTCAGAATACTTCATTTAGTAGGCTCCAAATGCCCTGATTTTTCCTGGATGCACATGGTTCCATTGCACACAGGACACATTTGCTTCAATAACAAGAAATTACATGTATTTAAACAAAAATCTACTGTGGATTTTGGCAATAGGAATTTGTTTAGCTCTTAATGCATATGAACAGTGGGTATTTATTTGGGAGCCTACTTTTAGCTGGATTTTTTTTTTTCTTTCCCTGGATATAGATCACTTCTTTCCATCTCCAAACGCCCATTCCTGTAAAGCTCATTTGAATTTATCTTGGGGAATCTCAAATAATCTTGGCAATATATTATATCATGTGTATGGTTTACTATTCTAATAAACATATCTCCTTGTTTAGAGAATGATCAAGGGAGCCTGGGAATGTGTAACAGAATCTCAGCTGTGGAGAGCCTCCTATTCAGATGCTTCCAATTCCTTTCATTCTGCAAGATTCGAAGTGATAGCAGAATGCATTTTCAAAGAGAGCAACAAGGCAAACAGCATCAGGATAATTTAGAAGCTACAGGCTTTTTTCCTTTTAAAAACTCCCTCTATTTGAAGTCTTTAAGATTAAATAAACCCAGTTTATGGGTTGCTGAGAAGGAAGCAATGTAGGAGGCAACAGGGTAATGGATTTGTTGCAAATGGCAGAGGCTGGGGGGAAAAAGAGAATTTCTAAATGGACTAAACCAGAAACATCTCTACTGCAATACATTATTACAGTTGTTAATTATCCATAAAATTAAAGAGGTGTAATCTTATATGTACAGTTCCACACACAGTGGTGTACAAAACTTACAGCAGGATTTCACATGCAGTTGTCACAGAGGGAAGGGAAGGCAGCATCCCCACTCCAGATGACAAACGAGACGAGAAAAGCATGATGGTCAAAAGGGCAACAATGTTTAAGTAAATACAAAATGAACCCTTTTTCCCTGTTCTCTCATGATCCATAACCATAAGCTACGTTGTTGCCTGAAAGTGCAGACATGCACTGTGCAGTGCATTAATCCTTCAAACACTAACAGATGCTGGCAGGGATTTAGGCTGGAATGTATTTACAAAGTGACAAATTATGTTCCGTATTATACAGAGAGAGAAAGAGCACCCACAAATAGGCTGATAAATGTCAGCTGCAGTCACGACAAACGGTTTATTTTTATTATACTGTAACCACAAATGTTTTTTGCAGGGAGGCCCAAAGATTTATTTGTTGCAGGAAAAAACAAGATTATATATGACACAAAGTAATAACTGTGAGATCACTGATGTTCTGGGCAGCTTGCCCTCCTGGAAGCTGTGTTCAGATTGAAAAATGTTGCTTAAAAATGGTACGTTATATGACACAAAATAAGTAGTTCATAAATCTGTATTGAAAGAACAATAACTAATAATTAGAGACAACTCTTAGGCCACGGCTCCTACAAGTTAAAAAGGAAAACATACTCTTTTCCTTTGGTGGAGTGTTGAAAATGAAGGAACAATATTAAAATAAATCTGGTGAAATTGTTTCAGAATGAAAACCAAGTGCTGTAATTGCGAGATGGGAGCAGTGTACATTTTCAGTGTGGTCAGAGTGCGATGGAATGGCTCGTGCAGCACAATTAATTGGCAGAATAGTGACGTCTGCAGGTTTACAAATGCATTGCAGCTATTTGGGAGGATGTCAAAGCTTGCCAAGAGATGTAAGGTACAGTTCTTTCCCCCCACTCTTAATATTAGGAAAATAAAAATATCAATATGGTTGAAAGTCATCACTTCTGTACTCATTAGTAATTTCAGGATGCTTCAACTTAAGTAAAAATAAATATTTGAGACAAAGAAATTAAAGAACTGAATAATCAGCTATTTAAGCCATTTTAATTGGCAGTTCATGGTTACAATCTCCTAGATTTAAACAATATAACATTGATAACTTACAGAAGAGTATCCTCAAAAAAATAAACACATACACAAACTCTTTTGTTTCCCCAGCTGTTCACATTCCCAAGCTAAGAGATGCATTGAAAATGGTCACATTGATATGTATGTAATTTTAGAAAGTGAAATAAAAGGAATGAATCACATTAGTAAAGATCTCTTGTACAAGGGTTGGCAGGATCAGCTTCTTAATATACACTCAATATACACAATATAGACTTGAACAAAAATATGAAGTATTTCTGCATGCACAGAAAAATACCAGTACCAGAATATGGAAACCTGCCCTTCTGCCACCTGATCTGTAGTCACAAAAGGAGGAAGCTTTTCTCTACTTTCTTTCAAAAGAAATATGGTGTGACAAAGAAAATATGAACAAAATAAACACAAAGGCTGAAATTAAATTTGTGTGAAAATGTGGCCCATCTCAGGAATCACTGATATAAAAGCAAAGACATCATTAAATAGGTAAGGTAATTCCAAGGTTGTCTGAAAAGCTGAGATCAAAGTCCAGACCATGTATTTTACAGATGCACAATGGGGCAGCCTCAGACAGGCGGGGTCAGAAGGCCACGTCCCATTGTTCTAATAATTAAGAAAGTTTAAAATGGCTTTAGTGTAACTGTGAAGAAAGTTCACAATCAAGTGTCTTATTTTTAAGTACCATCAACATGAAAATGTTTGAAATTTTCATTTACTAAATATACATTCATTTTCTGAAAAAATTTTGACCTCAAGATAACAAAAGTACTCTAGAAAATAATTTTCTCATGCAGCAATATAAAGGGAGAGTGGACAGTCTCTCATCATTAAACATACTAAAACCCTTGTTTCCTAAATACAACTTGTGTATGAACAATATGGTCAGAAGCATGAAGAATATGCCTTAAAAATTATATTTGCACAGGTATTTGTACATAAAAAACAAGGAAGTGGTGCCATGACAGCAAATAAAGCAGCAGGAAAAGCACAGCACCCACCTACTTCCAACTTTAAATATTTGCCTGAAGAATAGGTGTGGGAGATTGATACAAATGCTTTACAGATAAGAGGAAGAGGGAAAAAGTAATTAAAAAAAAACCAAACTAAAACAAACAAAACAAAACCAACCACCACCACTGCCTTTCCCCTTTGTAAAGGAAGAAAAAATCCTGAACACAAAGAACTGAACACGAGAGAAGCAGCATGCTAAGTTTGTGAGTAATACTCTCTCTAGTGGACAGAGAAACTTTTTAGATACCTTCTGCAATCCTGCAACCATAAGTGTTAATGCCAAGTTTTAATGTAGTCACTCAATTATTAAATTGCTTTTAATTTAACAAGTATTGTTACATAGCTAAATAACCAGCACATACCCTAGCTTAAAAATTTGTGGCTTAAGCAAGTAGTTTAGGCTTTTCCCAAATGTTAAGGTAAATACTGGCTGTACCTACCTGAACACCTGAAAAGATAGCAGGCACTGTATATCCTACCCATATGCCACATGCAAAAATGTAAAACATATTAAAAAAAAATTCAAAAAGAAAATTTCCAAGCAGATGTTTATAAACAGAAGGTAACGGATAAAAACCCAAACACAATGCTGCATTATGTTACATGATTCACTGATGAACCCATTGGAACTACAGCAAAAAGCCCTTCTGGAAAACTTCCAGAAATTAAAAGGTGCAAACAAGCTGCCTAATACCCTTGCGTAGACTGAATTCTTATGAAGAAAATAAAGTTTATTGTCTGGAAACAGAGAAAGCATGAGGAAAGCACTAAAGCAATGGAGGTGAACAATTAGACAGATGTTCACTTAAGGAAATAAAGAGAACAGAAGAAGCCATCACTGAGGAATTTTACGAGAATACTGACAACTCTGCACCTCATCAAGGGCACTGGTAAAGTTAAAGCCACTGAAGCCATTTCTCCTCAACTCCAGTATAACTGCTGACCTTGCAAAAGTCTGCATTTAGCAAATGTGGCTTAGGAAAATAGCATTAGACTTTTCATTCTACTATTTTTTCCCGAAGTCCATTTATATACCCTACTGTATATTTCAAGAAAATTAACTTTATTTCCTTGTGTAGTATTACATGTACTCTGATTTTTTTCCTAACTATGCTCAGGTATCAGGAAAGCCTATACTTACAAAGCCTTTGTTACTTTAGCAAAATTAAATCCTGTCAATTACATCTGAGGTTCATAAAAGCATATACGTGAATAGCTGGAATGGCTTTTGCTTAATATGATTATATACATGTTTCTAAAGTAGGCAGGGTTTGCATAAGATACAATCTGGCAATCTGGACATGTTTTAGAACTTAGAACATTTGGCATCTAACTACTGAAAGAAAAATGGAGAAAAGGCAGATTTAGTTGATAAACTGTCTCATAGAGCAAAAAAATATGGGCATACATGCAGGCAAAAGGAGAAGGAAATAATAATAATAAGAGGCAAGATTTTTTTGTCAAGGGCAAAAGTCTAATTCTTCTGTGCTCGTGCAGGCTGAGGTACAAATGCAATTTGTTCCACAAATGTATCTCCTGCTTAAAATATATTTTTAAAATTCTTGTTTCTGATAATACTTCTCTTGCAGATTTTCAGGAAAAAGGTAACCTCCAAATCTCAAGTGCATTACTGATTTCTCCTTTTATCTATTCATGTGTTTTCAGAAATTACTGTCAAAGAAATCAGAAAATGTATCTCAGTATCACTAACAGAACTTGCATCACTTTCTTGGGCGCACCAGGCTGCTTCCCACAACATTCCCCAATTGCTCCTGAACTGTAAATACAAACACAACACCCACCACCTTCCTCACACAGTACAGGGTACACAAATAGCAGAAGTGGACTCGGCATTATCCAGCTGCCCAGGAGTTCCCCCCAGCCCTGGAAACTGCACACATCAAGCTTGTTCGGTAACATCATTGGCACAATTTGGGCTGGAGGGATAGGGAGGAAATACAAGTTAAAAGCTATGTCCTTATCTAAATATGACTTGTACACAAAGCAAACAGAAATCCTATGAAGTAGATTTTCATAAAATACTTCTGGTCTTTACCAGCCCCAGTTCCACTGACAAAAAGGGACAGCTCATCCACTGCAAATGGTTTTGCAGAGTTTGCAATGCAATCAGGACTTGGCCCAGGTCAGCAGGGGACAGCCTGCACATTTCCCACACACTGAGGTTTGAAAGTTCTCGGTAACTTGGGAGAAATACACAGGAAAATTTCATCATTCACATTTTAAATAATATAAAAGATGTGGAATGTGATTGATTTCACACTAGAGAGACTTGAAATTACAGTTATGGGATAGGTTTTTTCATGTACTGTAAGGTCAAGTAATAGTAAATAATTAATGAATTATGAAACAAGTTTTCCATAAGGCAACACATAAATTCTATTCAATAAGATCTAAAAGTGTAGCTACACCAAAAAGCCATATAATATATCACAAAATGAAGAAAATGCATGTTGTTGAGGAATAAAGGGGGGTTGCCATTATATTGGAATAACTGTTACTCTTGTGGAATATAAATAAGATCTTTCCATACCTACACATCATTTTCATAAGATTTACATCTCATAATCTAGGGGAAAAAGAAAATAAAGGATTTTCAACTGGTTTTGTCATTGCTTTTTGTAGTGAATCTGTTTCCTCATCTCTCCAGAAGTCAGAGGGGTTCTCATGCACTGGGGAGTAGAATGATGAAGTGGATCAGAGTCGAGATGAAACCACAGGGCTCCTTCTCTGATCTTACTGCTGATTTGATTTTTGGCTAAAATCAATGGGTTGCTGATCCATACTCCCTCTTTACCAGCATAAATTTCACATTCTGTGATGCTCAGGCTGCCTCCTGGAATTTAGTAGAGCACACAATGTGATATTGTAGCTCCCTTGGTTAGACCCCTGTGGGTCGCTGACATATAATCAGTAACCTGAATGGGAGGCAAGAAGTCAAAACAGAAACACCAAAACATATTCTTTGCCTTGATACCATAAAATTAGTTGAGTTTGGAGATTACTGGATTAGTAGATGGGAAATTTTTTTCTTCACCTGCATAAAATTCTGTTCTGACTCTAATAATAATGTTCTGACCTGCAAGACCATGGCATACTGGATTATCTTCTCTGTGATAAGAAAAAGGGTTTGCTTATAGATGACAATATTCTGGATTTCAGGTTCAAGTATGGTGAAACACTACATACACAAAAGGGCCAAGGGGAGGAGAAAACATTATCAACTTTTGAGGAATGTGTTTCTCATTTATGGTGGCTGCTTAAAGTCACTTGATATTTTCACAGGGGCTAATAAATTTTAAAAATTCTAAGAAACCAAAGAGGCAAAGTTTCTGCCAAACTTGTGTATCAAAAGCAGACAATTTGTCACATCTATTTCATAAAGAATCCTGACTAAAAGCCCTGAAATAATTCAAAGTCAGGTTTTAGTTCTCCAACAGAGCAACTGCCTCACCCTATAATGTCCTTGGTTTGGGTCTCAGTAACTGCAGGTGAGGACCAAGCAGTGACAGCACACACAGTAAAAATAGAGTAAGTTTTGAGATCATTTACAAACACCATCATTTGCAGAGCTATAAATGTTCAGGAATAACCTGCAGTAGTGTAAATATAAGGAGCTGCAACCCAGACCTACCAAAATATATCAAATTCCATTTAGATGTAATTTGATCCATGAACACACCATGGCAACATGCTGGGCTCTCTTACCAGACTGAAAAATAAAATACTTAAATAGAAATAAAGGCTTGCGGGTTTGGGTTGGTTTTTTTCTTTTTTAGTTTTCTAACGGTAGGCTTGCAACTTTTAAGAAATACATAAATAAAATAATTTTTCAAGGAAATCTAGAACAGATTTTACCTTTTGCTCTGGAGCAAATGTTAACTTCCAAAAACTCACAGCAGTTTTCAGAGATGTTTAAAATAGCATCTTAAATAATGCAATTATCAAAAAGTGATTTACAAAGACTCAGTCAAAATGCAAAGGCAAATTCTCTCTCTAGAAACTAAAGAAGTTAAATTTCAATGAAGCAACTTTATAAACTTCTATAATAGATTTTATAAATTGTTTTATACCACCTAATGCTAAAAGCAGTCAGACCTGTGCAGGTTTTCACAAGAAACCCGTGGTTCCTATGCTGTGCTCCACAGACTGTGTTTAGTTTACAGAATCCTACAGTTCTTGCAGCATTTTCAGGTACAGTTTTTGTAGCCATGACATCCCTTACAGAACATTTTCAGAACTGACCATGACCCAATGGCTGTGAACTTTGGAGTTAGATTGTTTTTCTCATGTACTTCTATCTTGAAAAGCCCATGACCACTGCCAATTTCTATTTTTAACTACATGCCTGACAAAGTTAACTGAAAATAGCCATTTTCTCCCCTCCCATGACACCATTCAGCACAATTTCTTAGTCTTTTTACTTTATTCTGTCTTCTCCAATCTAAACAGCAAATTTGACCAGTTAAAGAACACTGAATTGCACAAGGTTCCACAGAGCATTTCGAGGCATGACTCACTAATTCTCTCAGGCCCATGCAAAAGCATATGCCAAGAAAATAACCAGAGGTTTATATTTATAAAACTTTAATTAAGTAGGCAATTTTAGGAGGACAGAGACAAGTTAAAAGAAATGAAAAGGCTCCAAAATACTGGATTTTGTTTTTAAAAAGCAACAGTATCCATATAATCAACTAAATCTATCATTATTTCATAAATTAAAGTACTCAGCAATGAAAAATGCCATCAATGAAGTAGATGAGGCAATGAGCAACCATTTATATGCTGTTTAACTCTTCTAAGCTTTAGATGACACTCAAATACTCTTTCTTTCTTTCTTTCTGTTGAATTTTAGTTCCTTACCAACCTTTAAAAGACCTGTGCTCCTCTGCTACCACCTTTGCTGTGTTCTGGTAACACAGAACAGCTAAAATCAGGGAGTGAAGAGGTTTTCCATTAGAATGACCTGTCTGAAGCCAGGCCTATCTGAATGGATTCCTGAATTTTAAAGCACTAAAACCAGTCTTTCTCAAGGTTACATGGCAGATCAGAGACAGAATCTAACCAGAATAACCGGAATCATCCAAATCTCACAACAGATGTTAAAATCTTCATGGCATCTGCTCTCACGAATGTGCCTCTTAATAAGGTACAGAAAAAGAAAAAAATTTAGAACTGACCTTTAAGAAATACTCTTGTTCTGCTTTTTAGCCACTGTGATGATAAGGAGAAACTGTTTTTTCTGAATGAGTATACTGTACCTTTAATGGTTCATTTGTAGTTCAGCATAAAATCTGAACTATTTGTTGTTCATTGTTGCTATATTCTGTTCCAAGGTTCATAATTTGAAAATTGACTTTGGGGACTTTTTTCTTGGTCTATTAAAATGATTCATGTTGCATTCAACATAAATTGTGCATACACAGAGGAGGTTTAGCACACGTATTCACAGTATAATAACTAAAGTGAATTTTGTACAAGCTGCAGTTTGTGGCAAGGATGCAGTATCATTTGTCTTAATTTTTCTTCAGCATTACATTAGGCTCGGGCATTTACATTTTCAGGTATGGCTAAACACTTTAAAACTTTCTTTTTACAGCATGAGTAAAGAGAGAATCAAATCTACATGTTTATATGATGTAACAAAGTAATGCCTTTTTACTGTCTAAAGTACACACAGATTTGCTTTCCATTTACCCTCCTGCACAAAGGCAAATGCAAAGTGCATGAAATATTCACCACCTGTGAATCACACAGTGTTCCTATTAAAAAGATGATCATGTTCTGTTTTACCTTTCAAACCATGATATGGTAACAGCCACGGTGTCTAAATGGTTTTGTCACTCAAAACTACCAAAGTAATATACAGTAAGGAATGAGAGTGTTTAGGGTGTTTTATATGCCTTTAGGACAATCTACTGTCAACTAACTAAAGAATTAAGAGCAGAGTTCTGATTTCAGGTATTAGATTCAGAAATATTTCTTTTGCAAAAATCTAAGTGGATTTGCCAGAACAGTGTGAATCCCACTAAAGAGGTGGAGGGAAAAAGGAGAAACCAAGATTGTCATCTCTCACTTGATCTTCTTTGAGTCTCAGGAAAAGCTCACATGCTGTTTGCATTTATTTAACAACTAGTTTAATATTTCTACCATGGAAATCTAAGGAGAGATTTCAACTTTCAGCTCTATTGAATGTAATTTTTCACTATGGTTACATTCTGGTTTTCACTTCTGCAGTGCAGATTTCTGCTCACACAGATTTTTAGTGTAAAAGTGCCAATGCTTGAGGCTAAAGAAACTCAGAAAATAATATCTGTGGACAAACTATGTGGGCAGACAGTCTGGAGAAATAGGTTTTCTGTCAGAAAACTTACATGGTGTAAGAACAGAATGACCTGCATATTCAGGAACTGATCAATCTCTAGAAGTTATCTTAGTTGGATTTCAACAATATCCCAAAAAAAAAACCAAACCAAAAAAAAAAAAACCTCACATTTTAGGACTTGCTACTTGTTTTTACAACTTCGGCTTTCATTAGGAGCATCAGTTTCCCATCACATTTTGAAATTATATAAACATCAATATCTTGGAAAGATATAAAGATCTTTACTGATTATATTAATTAAAATTTGCGAAATTCAAGTTAAAAGTGCAGTGCAGGAAATGAAGAACAGAAATCCATGTAGAAGTGCTTAATTTTAAAATGCATTCAGAATCACAGAGATGCAGGAACTGTATGTGTTAAATCATATGGGCTAAAAAAAAATAAATAAAAAAATCTATATTTTAATCTTTTTGGGCAGAAACAAATTATCTTATTTACTACATGAATGGTTTCCTCAATTTGACGCCAATCTTTGGAGGCAACTTCAACCTGTCTGAATTAAACAGTCTGCAGAAGAAAAGACCAGATTATTTATATTATAGAATACTGTTAAAAAATAAAATTGAAGGATTACTTTACTACACATTGAAAATAAGAACATGCACATCACTCCAGCTTACAAAAATCTAATTTTACTTTTTCTGTTCTGAGACAACTTTGATAAGTAGGAGACATGTTTGTCCATACACATAAGTATATGTGTGCATGTATAAATTCCCCCCAAATGTACAGCCCCTAAAAAGAGGGGAAATTCACAAAATTGTTTTGTACCTGTGATTATAAATGCAATTAGAATAATCTTTGGTATTTAACCTTTTAGATGGTCCTAAAGTCCCAATCCGAACCATTCTATGATTCTGTGATCATCCGTACAATAAAAACATTTTATGATCTATTTAATCCAAAGTATCTCTTTTTATTGGTGAAATATTTTAAATGTAATAATAATGATAATGATAATTCTGAATTTCTGTTAAATGACTGTTGCAAAGGCTTCATGAGAAAGTAAGAAAACTCAATGTTAATGTTACCCTTAACAAAGCCAAAAATAAAACTTCCATGAGCATCTTGAGCTTAAACTGAGGTAACCCAGACATAGTTAAGTCTTGGATATCATGCAACTGTTAATGTCACATGTGCTAGCAAGAGAATGTCATCTTAAATTAACATCTACTGCTCCTCTACTGACATGTTACTTTGCATAGAATGACTGAATTTATGTCAAAATTGAAACCACAGTAATACATTCGACTATCAGGAGAGCAAAACTGATCAGTGCACAAATACATAAACCTGAGGAAACTGTTGAGAAAATGCTACTGGCATTTCAGTTTTGCAGGAAAACTACTTTGAATATTTTAAAAGAAGTGAATTACTACTGAGAATAAACTAAACATAATGTAACTGTACTCATAGCACAGGCTTAACACACTGCATGGGGCCACAGTCAGCTTTATGATCACCATCAGAAAACAGCTCACTGCTCTTTGAAACAAAACTTTCCACACAAGTGGTAAGAATGAGATGGGGCAGGAAGGAACACCTGAAGGATGCAGAAGTGCTACATGTGTGCATTCATGACAGTATTGTGGGAAAAGCAACTTCACTGCAACCTTATGTTCTTGGGTCCTTCTTCCCCTCCCTCTCCTTTGACTAAACTATCATCCCCCCTGAAGGAGATGGAAGCTGCATTGCAACCCAGTCCTAGGTCTGAGTACTCTGCCTTATAACAACACACATGGGAGAGTCAAGGATTGTTTCTTCTCAAAAAACTTCCTTTTCAGAACTATCAGTGAGTGCTTATACTAAAGAAAAAATCTGAACCCTTCAGAAACCTTCAGTTTCAAGTGGATGAACATTCTTGGATACACAAAAGGCTCTCATAAGCAGTCACTTCAACCAGAGTACCATGGAAAACACCAGGTGCCAAAAGCCCCTTACAGCAATCTGCAAGAAGGAGAAATAAATTAATCAAACTGCCAAACGAAGAAGGCTGGGTTTGACCTCCTTCTGATCTCATTACTTCTCTATTACCCTTTTGAAAAACATCCTCTTACAAAGATCACTAATTGAAGATTATGTGGAGGGGAATCGCACCTCTCCATCACCGTGGTAACTTTGACTCATTTGTCATTCTAATAATACACTTCTTTTCTTTTCTGAACAGACAGAGACATTAATAGACTACCATCAGTTAAAAAGGCAATTTTTTCCATTTAATTGCACTCATTAAATACTGGAGTAGAACAATTCGAAAAGTAATACTCTCAATATTTAATCATACAATAGCAATAATGAAGCATTACTTCAAAACAAACGTAGCAACGTGTAGGATGACATAAAATGCATGTTGTAACTTCTGCAGCACCAAAGTAAATTCTGGTAAAGATATCTGAGCCTTTTTTCCTTACTTTTTTTGACAATTGGGTATTTGAGTGGTCTAACAGCATTGACTACAGCTATGCACTGGAGAGAAACCAGTGGGCAAACTGCTCTGTAATTACCTCATCTCTCTTGTCACTGAACCACAACAATAGAAAGGATTTCATAAACCAAAACAGCGAGTCAATGTATTTGTGGGAAATATTGAACAAGACTGGATCTGCACACTATTTTGCTGGAACAAATTCTATCACTTAGGAATGTAATTGAAGATAAAAAGGTTAATCACACTGGTAGAGTGACTGCAACGGGCACAGTCATCAGGTATTTATTTGCCTGGGATATCTTATTTTCCATCTCCTACAGAAATCCTACATCTGTCTTCAGTGTAAGTGCATTCCCATTACAGAAAGTTCACTGTAGTTTAATACTACCATAACATAGTAGGAGCTATAATAAACCTTTGAGTTGAGGAGATGTGCAGAAAATTTAGAAGTGCCTGTTTCAATTTCAGATGTCACAATACACAACGGCTGTCAAGAAATGTTTCTGCTTTTACTGCAATTCTAAATACACAAAACCCAGCCAAGCAGTCAGGCAAACTTCACTGGGACTATTCATATCAATAGATACCACTTTATCTGCCATTTTGTATCTGGCTTTGTGTAGGACCAAATTATTTAAATATTTCATTTAGAATTTGATGAGCACAGCAGTTGGTGACCAATACCTGAGCGCGCTTTGCCATTCTGGATTACAGCTTTTAAAACTGAGCAGGTTACAGTTTTTAGAAGGGAAATGGAGAGAAATACTAGAAAGTGATTTGGTTTGAGCTACACAGTTGCAGAGCAGCTACTTCTCCCAATTGTTGTGCAGAGTGATGTCACCGCTTTACAAAGATTCCAGCTCACATCAATCAGATTATCTGGTAGATACCATGCTCTGCTTGTTCAGTAGAAGAAGTGAGGGATAATCAGTAAAAGGAAAGAACAGAAGTTTTTTAAAAGAACAGTTATGTTGGCTACCTTTGCTAGGAAAATATGTGAAAAGTGTAGTATCTCCTTAATCAATTATTTATTCAACACTTGCATGGGAGCAACCTTATTGATTCCAGTGAGACTAAGTGCCAGACCAATATGAAAGAAAATGACAGCAGGACAGGAAGTCAAGAAGCATCATGCAAGGCCAGGTCAGAAAGGCTGAGACATGTAAGATAGTGGCATATTCAATTTAGGAAAAATTGCAATTTAGTTTTATTCCTCTAACTACAGATCATATCCTAAAGTTTTCAATTACAAGTCTCTATGTGTAACATTTTACAGTCAAACAGTCCCTGAATGACTATAGTACATGAATTAAATGTACAGTGATACCAAGGATCTTATTTATACATAGCTTTTTTATAATTATGCTATTGTTTACCTATACAATTTGCAACTTTTTATATTAATTCTAACTTAGATTCTATTTAGCCATTACTCTTTATAAATAAAATTTCCCCTCCCTTTAAAATAATTTATAACTTTTGTTAAACCAGCAGCTGTGGTCCAGATGAGGAGTTGATGAGCACCACACGAGCCTGTGTGGCAAGAAAAGAGCGATTCCGTAGAGCAGGGAATGGGGCAGCTGGGGTAAACACAACCCCCCCCGATTCTGCTGTTCTGATATGCTCCATCATTTAGAACATTCAAGAGACAAAGTGTAAGAGGGCTTCATGGATTCTGTGATACAAAGTGCTTGAAAAAATTTGGTTTTCTTTCACCCCAAAATTTCTCTAGCTGATCAGTTAAACAGCAGTAAGCAGTACAAGGTATATTCTAACAGGTTAAGTTAGTAAAGCAACTTGAGAAGTTTAAATTGTTCACAGCACCCACACAAGATGGCCAAAACCATTTACAAACCTTGCTGATTTAGAATAACAGTATTATACCTGATGTGAGACAAAAGCACAGAGCAAACCCAGAGGAGGCCACCTAAACACACCTCGGAATTTCACAGCTAAGGTGTGTTTAATCAGTGTTCTCCTCAGAGTGCTGAGGTACAGTGTTCATAACTTCTCTGTTCAGTACTTAAGCTGAGCATCTAAACATAATGAGTCAGAAATGGCTCACATGAAAAGAGTGAGTAGTTATACAAATGAATGATAAATAATGGCTACCTAAAATGGCTACACTAAAAAACTGTCTTTTGGAGGGGTGCAGTAACAAAGAAGAAAGATTTTGCATAAAATTAAACTCTTACAAAATATCATACTTTGATACTTAAAATGCCAGAACAAAATACCATTGTGCTCATTTGGAGAGGAAAGCAGTGATCATTTTCATTTCAGTTCAGATGTAAAACTCCCTGCAAACATAACACTCAAACACATGCTTTTTCCTTCAGAACACGTTCATGCAAAAATTCCAGCTGTGAGGGTGCAATCAGGCTTTCAGAGGGGCACAGGGATAAGCAAGGAGTATCTCTCCTTGCACATGTGCTTTCCAGATTCATCTGAGCAAGGCTTCTGCCTTATTCTCTGGGTGAGAACATGCTGTATGTCAAGGCTATCTTGTGGTTAAGAAAATGTAAACTGTCGTGCTCCGTTATCTAAACAGGGTTCAAAGTGGTTTTCTGACCCACACCCCCATCCTCCATATATTTTTACATATATTAGAAGCAAAACTGGCTCTTCAAGCAGTATTTCAATACCTGCAATAGAGCAGACTGCTGTCCAGCCAGGCCAAGTCCAGTTGCTACAAAGGATAGCCAACATTAAAACAACAAAATGATTCTCAGCAATGCAGTGCAGTACTATAAAACCTTCTTCAGCTGCTTGTTGTTAATGATAGAGCAGCAACCTTTCATCTTGAATCAACTCAATTTAGTTATCCATATTGATGACTTTTTTGGTGCTGAGATATGAAAATTTCAAGGAAAAAAAATACACTATTACTGATAGACATGCTGTATCAATAACTCCATTCTCAGATGGTCCTTCTTTGAAGCCACCAGACAGAAATTAAAATACTCTGTGTTGCCAGACCTACACATTATCATCACAAGCAAATCCAGACATAAAAGGAGTGACAACCATCAAGCTTTTTATCCTCAGAAAGTACTCAGTGACACAGACATAAAGCACAAATAGACCATTTCCTTTACCCACCCATTCCAACATGAGTCAGACTCTTTCTCCCCAATATATAAGTGCAAAACTTCACTGGAAAAGCCAAACCATAAGCGAATTGAAAATGAAAACTAACAAGTTTACGTAAGATAAGTCTACTGATGCATTTTAAATTCTTTACATGGGTGCAGTGTCCAGCTACCAAAGTACCCAAACTGTTAATTGCTGAAGACCAGAAGGGTACAACAAGGGAGAAATAATTCTGCACATGTTCTGTTATTCTCCCTCTTTAGCCATCTGCCACTGACCATTATTCGAGACGGGGCACAGGACCTGATGGATTTTCAATTTGATTTAAATGTTGCACTTAGATTTTTAATACTAAAATTTCAAATCGTAAGAAGTGGATTAAATGGCTTTATACCTGCCATTATAAGACTTTTATTCTAATGGTTTAGTTTCAATCACCTTCAGTTTTGCATAGGCAGCCCAAAGAAATTGAGTCAATATACCTGTATGCACATAACATGATTTATTGTCTTCTCACTGGAGACATCAAGTGTAACCTTAGGTTGATGCTTTATCGATTCAATATCTATCATGTAAAGGACATAAAATTGGTTTCCTGCTTTTAAGACCAGTAGTCCACAAACACACAAACTTCCTTTCCAGCACCTGAACTGTGTACTGTAGCCATAGTATGAGCAATGACATGGATTAGGGTCAGGTAATTTTAACTTAGAAATCAAAATCCTGATCAGAGCATGCAGAAATTTATAGCTTGGGCATTTTACCCAATTCATTGTAAAATGCATTCAGAGAAACTTAGGGAAAAAGTGGACTGAAGTCAAGCCTGCTCTTCACTACTCAATTATCATTGTGAATATGGCAAATGACACACACAAATGACACAATGTAATGCATTTACAAAATATTTCTCATTTATCTAGTTACTTGCTTGAAGAAATCCAGGCAGAGCATCTGCACAAGAACAATCTATGCACATCACGCATTTCAAAAGTAGCAAAGTCATGGCAGAGATGAATGAAATAACTTCATCAAAAGCTAAAGAAGTAGCACATGAAGGAATAAAACCTGCCTCCAAGAAGCCACAAATCCACTCATGGTTCCTGTCTTCTCATCCTTCTTTATGTTTATTTGGCTAGAAGGGAGAAAAAAATTAAAACCTAATTTTTCAGGACTAGTAGGAAACCTTGATACCAGCAGAAAAAAATAGGGTAATTTATAGAGTTGAAAGAAAATGCAAACTAGGTCACTTATGGTATAAACTAAGGGAATGCTACTATGTGCAAAAAGTAGAACATATAATTTAAAAAAATAAATAACGCACCACTCACCTTTTAAAGCATTGGTTTAAAAACTAGGGGGGGGAAAAACCCAAGGCCTTGCACTGTTAAATGTTACAACTGATAAGACTTCAAACCTGTGGTCATAAACAGGTGCCCAGCCTTCAGCCCTGCTTGAATTCTTACTCCTTCTGAGGCACAGGCAGGAGATAATGCAAGGAAGGAAAAACCCTAAACTACATCACAGGAACAATAAACAAAGTAGGCAAAGAACATGTACACTCTGTGCAAAGACCAAACCACACTTTTCAGTCTCTTTTATACCATACAACTAACAGGAAAATAAGAATGCTCCTTGTACTTCTTTAGCCTTTCCAGTAAAAATACATTTAGCTGCTTTACAAACATTTACTGTCAAAAACATTCCCTGGAATTAAAATGATAAATTAAGTGTAGCAAAACAAGTAATTCAAGTAGCTATAAAATTCAGCAAAAAGGAAAAACCATAAAGCCTGAAATACTCCAAACTTCCAGTCCTCATTAATTCCCAATTTGCATGCCTGGAGTAGGCTGTTCATTGCAGCTACACAGCCTGTACTAAGGACTCAGGGTCTGGCATAACTAGACTGTCCAGAAGATTGTATTTTTCTCAATTTACAATTGCAGAAACAAAGTACATCAATCCTGGAAAGATCTCATAAGATGCTGAATTCCCAGTGACTCCTAAATAAACTGCAAAGGGAATTCAGCTTTCCTTACAAAGGAGACCTAAGAGGTCACTTAAGGTCACTACTTCATTTCCTGACAGAAGCAAGGGGTAAAACTCTGGAAATCCTGGTTTCCAGTCCTATACTCAGCTTGTACAGAAGCTTAGCTTAGATTTTACAACATAGGCAAATACATTTATCACATGAAAGAACAAAAAAGCAAGTTCAGTGTTCAGACAAACTGTATTGAGCTGATAACAAATAAATCAATTTTGAGGTTTTTAGCTCCTTTATCAATAGCATTCTTACAGATCGAGAATTTTCTAACAAGAAGCTTTGACTGCTGACTATACAATTTCAACTTTTTTTTTCTTTTAAGTGTGTGCCAGATTATGCTTACTGGTATAAAACAGCATAAATTCACTTCCTCTGGATTTACACTGCTATAGCTAAAGTCCGTTTCTAAAGTCAATAAAACGGGTTTAATGAAAAATAAAATTTAAAAGTTACAATAAAAACAAATGATTTTCCCATAAAAATGTGGTGATACATGTCAAAGTATTACAACTGAGACTACAGACAGAAGTATTATTCTGAAATCAGAGGAACTAACTAGAATGAGATTCTCTTAAAGGCAAGTGAGTATATCGGAATTTATCCCTGCTGTGAAACTTGAAATCTCAAAGTTACTTTTCACTGGAAACTTCTTTTTCTCATCCCAAGATCACTGATGACAGGTCTTGCTGCCACAGATTTCAGCACCCTGTGCAGTCTCCCCTGTAAACTCCCCAAATGCACCCTCTTCTCTGTGCTCCCTGAGCTCCATCCACACTCCTGACATTTTGGCCCTTCTGCCCTTCCCTGAGCCCTATCACAGGTGTACCTGTCTCGAGCCCTGTCTTCTAGATGGTCCTTGAAACTCTGCTGAAGCCTCATCTCCAGCCCTGTCTCTGGCCCCACATCCTGCTGCTCCTACCTGGATGACCTGAGACACCCTCTTGCCTTTTCTGGGACTGTTCAGGCAACTCATTATCCCCACCCTGCTCAGGAATTGCTGCACTGCTGAGCCTTTGGGCTCACCCTCCCTGCTCCTGCTGTGGCCTGGCAGTAGCACCAGTACACCTTCCAAACACTAACACAACACACCACCAGCGCTGCTCTTTCTCAGCAAAAACCTTCTGTGGGGCTTAGTGTGCTTTCCTGGCTGTTGTATTCTTTCACTGAATTCCCAGTTCTTCTAGGAGTCAGATTTCTGATATAATTCATTCCATCAGCCCAACACAAAATAAAAACACATCTTCATTTCCATCCACACTGAGACCAATTCAGATTTATTAAGGCTTCCTTGATATTCAGTGATGTCTTATAAGCACTAAATCATCATGAAAGTTCCATAAGCAAGAGGTTGCAATCCTAAAAAAAAACCAAAACCCAATCAAACAGGAAGCCCTCTGAGAAGAATACATCTCCCACACAGCACAGAGCTTTCTAGAGTTGCCCAGGATGAGCACTGTACATCTACTGTTCCTTTTTCCCTCTTGGGGCGATCAATCACATCCAGCAACAAGAAGAAATGGAAACAAGTTCTGATCTCTGGGCTTCTGGGATGGCTTGAAAACCTGCAGAGCCCTCCTCTCATGAAAAAACAAAATAGTAACAATGAGAATGAGCTCCAGATTTTAAGATCCTCACTCTTAGTACTGATCTTAACTTGTCCTTGGACTCTTTCCATGCTATCATGATATAAATGCTTCCTAACCAACAAGAGACAAGGACTATAACTACATTTAAAGACAAAACACAGGCATAGATGTACGTTTGTTCACTATTCAACAGCATTTTAAGAAATTAAGTTCTGGAATGTTTTCTTTGGTTCTCTCAGGAAATGTGCCATACGTCGTTATTTCTGCTTTCCACAGCAAAGATTTTAATAAACAATTCTGCAATTTTCTTTATAAAGAGTATATGAAATGGAACAGCAAAGTGTTCATTTTCACACAGTGAAATTACCACCAAAGGAACCTGAGAGATGTTTGTATTTTTAGAGTTTTATTATACAGACTAATTGGAGGTTAAAACAGTAAAAAGCACAGCAATAAAGGAGAGTGTGTTTTCAAAACTTGGGTACAGTCAGTGGAGAGCTATACCTGTCAATCCCATGACATTTGGGGAGCTTTAAGCCTTGTAAACCTGGCTGAACTTGTCATGGGCAAAGTCGATAGCCTACTCCATGTCACACATCCATAAGCCTACTTATCTGGGACTGAATAACTTGGCATAGCCCATGTGCCTGTTCCTGGCCTGATTTCCCTGGCAATGGAGCATGAGTAGTTTCCTGGGGGCTTTACTTAGCTCTGCTACAGTAAGAATACTTGAAGGGTAACACGGCAAACAATGACAGAGGACACCCAGAGACATCAATTGCAGCATACACAACACTCACTTTCATAGAACTTCAGATGCCCCAAAGACCTTTTGATAAATCAGCAACACAAGGGCATTACTATTGCAGAGTACTTACTACAATACTTACGCCCCCCCAGTGTAAAAATCTGTATTTAAGCTTCCCTGAGAGATGGCTCAAAGTATTGGACACATTTGACGGATTTTTTGTACTTAAGAGCACAATCCTTTCAAACCTTCACTGCAAAGAAGCAGAATTAGTTCCTGCTGCATCTCAGAAGCTATTTTAAAGGATGTTTTCATCACACCAGAATCAGTCCCAAGTGCTCAAAAGCCTTCTAAGCATGACACTTTTTGAAAGTCGCTAATAGATTTTACGCTTTATGGTATAATTAACACAGGACGTAAAATTGGTAAAATATCAGAAAGAAGGAGTCAGATATATTTTAAGTACTTCAGGAGGCAGCCCAGCAAAGGTGTCCATCAAAAGATCAAACTGATGCTGAGAGCATCCTCCAGTTTCCACAACTGTTAATCGAAGGCAGGAGCCATACAACAAACGCCATCCATAGAGTGGGCAATGACTCTGATGTGGAGTGAAAGGGCATTGAGACATCTGCACTAGATAAAAGTGAAAGCTTTCAGAAAACGTGCCTAGAAAAGAAAAAAAGGAAAATTGATATTTTGCAGCCTTAGTTCCAACCTGATCTACCATAACTAAACTCACCTGAAAACAGGACACTAACAAATTGATATACTTAACAAAAACCTTGTCTTTGCTTCTTTTTCCTCACATAGAATAATAAGAAGAAAGCCATTCAAAGAGATTCTGGAGTTTAATAAATGGCAAAAAGAGGGGGTTGGTCAAATATTAATCTGTTTGACCATGCAAACGGTATTGAATCTGATAATGTTCATGAGAGGTCTACTGAGGGACTTTCATCCTGTATGAATTATACCCAAGGCTCTTAAATTCATTTGAATGCATTAATTCCTAACCTAAATCACAGAAAAGTAATATACTGTTATTGTATTTTCCAATGTATACTCTAGCACAATGCACAAACAGAAGAGTAGTTCATTTATATCATGTAGATTCATTAAAAATGAAATCACCTCCTAAGTCTGTGTGTGTTGATTTTTGAGTCGCAAACATTCATATTTCCCATGTGTAGGAAAGGAATAATTTTATACTTAGGTGTATTCAAGGCTTTGAACTTGATATACATGTAATATTAGAGAAGGAAAATAAAAGTATAATGAAAGATTCTCTATTTCATGTGTTAGAAAACAATATGTTTTCCTCATTAAACCCTCAAATATAAATTCTATAAACCATGAAATTACCTTTGAGCCCTTACTGAAATAACCAGTTCACAAATAAATGATCCATGCAGGAAGAAAAGCAAAGATTAAAATAATAGGAGAAAGTTATATTTTTATATCAGCAGTCAAAAAAAGAAAAGAAAAGGAAAAATAACAGCAAATTACTACTGACGCAGACTTGCAGAGCAGAGTCTGCTTGAACAGGTAATCCTGAACTATTTAATTCAGCCACGCACTGAGACAGACATTAGTCATATGATCCAAGATTATGAGGAATTAACTCTCACAAGAAATTGAGACTTGCTTGGTCAAGGGAAATGTTTGCACAGGTTTGGTTCCATCCAGGTTCCACCATGCACCATGTTTTCCATCCTGTTACTGAATCAGTACCACTTAAATAATGCTTTTTGAGGCAACCCTTCATTCTGCTCCTTTAGCAGCCTCCTCAGCTGTCCCAAAAATTTAAGATGAGAGTTACAAGGTTGACTTCTCTGAAGACTGTCAGGCCCATTTTCCAAGAAGTACCTAGCTCAAAAGCACTGAATGCCACTAAAATCAATCCTACCAAAGGAAAGTCAGATTTGGTTAATTGGGAAAGAGACAGCTGGTGGGATTTGGTGGCCTCCATCAGAGATCACCATCAACTGCTTTCCCCTCAAAACCACTTATTATTGCCAGCCATGTCACTCCATGGGAATTATTCTCCATTTCTATCCCAGTCCTCACCAGTCCTGCCCCAGTTTTCCCAGTCTCACTCCATCACAAGGTCTGGATTTTCCTCACAAGTCCCTCACATCATTCCACCATGCACCATGTTTTCCATCCTGTTACTGAATCAGTACCACTTAAATAATGCTTTTTGAAGCAACCCTTCATTCTGCTCCTTTAGCAGCCTCCTCAGCTGTCCATTTCAGAAAAAGTTTTTGCTTTGGAGAGCAAAAATTTAAGATGAGAGTTACAAGGTTGACTTCTCTGAAGACTGTCAGGCCCATTTTCCAAGAAGTACCTAGCTCAAAAGCACTGAATGCCACTAAAATCAATCCTACCAAAGGAAAGTCAGATTTGGTTAATTGGGAAAGAGACAGCTGGTGGGATTTGGTGGCCTCCATCAGAGATCACCATCAACTGCTTTCCCCTCAAAACCACTTATTATTGCCAGCCATGTCACTCCATGGGAATTATTCTCCATTTCTATCCCAGTCCTCACCAGTCCTGCCCCAGTTTTCCCAGTCTCACTCCATCACAAGGTCTGGATTTTCCTCACAAGTCCCTCACATCAACAAAGCAGACACAATTCAGCTCCCTTCTAGTGACTTTTTTTGCAGCATTTCACAACTTTGGGCGTTTTGTGGCAGTTGGGCACAGTTTTGTCTGGCTCCGTGGGCTTCCAGGTGTGCAGCCCCCAGCACACCCTGCCCAACACAGACAGGCACCTTCCCAGTGCAAACAGATCTGGCTGTCAAACCACAGGGAATGGAGAGAAATCCAGATCTGAGAAGGCCTTACTTAACCTATAGAAAATGGAGAATAACCTATCATTTATTCCATATGCTATACTGCAGTTAAATTGATGTCTAGTGGTTTTTTTTCTTGTAGTATCTCTCAAAGCATTTTACTAGGGCCATGAGCAAAAGCAGATTAATTTTAGAGATATAGAAACTCAGGAACAGAAAAAAGAAATTACTACATTAAATTAATTTGGTCTTCAAGGGACAAAGTGCAGGCTCTCTGAGGGCAGAAACATAAACAAGAATTCATGCCCTAAATCTTTGAATCTAAATTAATAAAAAAAACCAGGGAGAAGATAAGAAATGTTTAGCATGTGAACATATGAACAGAAAGACCTTTTTGCAATATGAAACAGAAAGAGGGAGGGGAACTGCTGAGGTGGACAAACATGGCAAGAGAAGGAGTGGAGAACACAAAGGTTGGAGCTCAACCCCAGCTGGCACAAGGGATAAAATCCTGAAAGCAGCTAGAGAACAGGCTGATGTCACTGTCATCAGTGACAGAGCTGGTTCTGCTTCTTGCTTCCTGCTGTGCCAGCTTCAGCCTCTGGCTGACCCCTCCATTCAGCTACTTTCCCCCAAAAACATGTGCTTGGGAAAGGCTACGCTGCAGGTCCCCGGGGAGCCTCTCATGCGCAGCTTTGAGTCCACAGAGCATTATAGAAGAGAAGTCATTATGCCTCACTCAATTAAAACAAAGGGCTGCAAGCATAATTGCCTCTATTTTTTAGAGCTGCAGGGTATCATCCACACAAAACAATGGTGATTCTTCAGGTAGTCGAGTGGCAAGGCTTTTAAGTCAAACCCAGCACTATTTACCTACCCTACAATAATAAGAGTAACAACTCTAGGAGCAAGATTAGATTGGGACAACTGTTTGGAAGTTTAAAAAATAAAATTAAAAACCAAAACGAAACAAAAATAGGGAATTATGCCCTGAAAAATACATCAGACTGCATCCAAAATTCCACTACCACTCAGAATTCAACATCTAACCTCTGTATTCACTATGTAGTCAGCCTATTGCCACTCTCTTAAAGTGCAGTAGCAAATACAATTCACGTGTTTTGGACTTAAAACATCAGAAGTGGAGAAGCTTCCAATTCTTTATTTAACTAGAAAACCTTTGATAGAAAGGCGAACTAGTATTCCTGAAAATTTACTCAATAAAAATAATACCCACTCCTTTTCTTTTCAGCAACACTGGAAGTTCAGACACGTAATGTCAGGAGGACAGGAAATTTTAAGACTGAATTCTGAACCTCTGAAAGCAAGCACTTATATACTGAACACAGTGGCAAACTCCTAAAGACTCTTATTAGATGTGCCTTTTGTACTTATTATTATTTTATTTCCAATAAAACCAGTTAAAAGCCAGCTCCAGTCACAGACAGGAATTTAAGTTAGCACATATTAGCAGCCTGCAGTGGGCAAATGTTCAAACACATTACAGTTTTAATATAATTATAATTGTTGAACATGTTCAACCAATTAGCCACAAATATTTTGTTTATCTGAGATGCTGCCAAAAATTGTGAGCTGCAGTCAAAATAACATGATACTGTTGTCCTTCTGCAAAGAATAGCACTAAATCTAAGGCAAAAACATATGGAAAAAGCCAAAGCAAATATCTTATCTGATATTTTATAAATCATCAAATACCATATTTTAAAAATTTTGCTCTTACAGATACAAACTGCCACATATATTTATTTGATAAATTCACATTTTAAAAGTTCATGTCACCTACTAAAACAAAGGGCTTCAGAATAACTAGCAGAGCATGTTTCTTCTTTGTCCAGCGCCCAGACATCAAAATTCCACATAGCATAAACAAAATGCAGATAACTGAGAAACACTAGTTAAAAGCTGACATGCCTTTAGGGTTAAGAAGAAAATCATTTGATTGCCTGCTTTTCTGCATCAACTGCACAAGTACAAAACTATTTTAAACAACCAGATGAGTCCAACTTATGAGGGGAAAAAAAATTAAACCACTACAATTTGTCTTTAAGAAAGATTAATTAAAAACCTGGGCTGTACAACTCCTATTTAGACAATCTGCAATGCTGCAAAAGCACTTTGTTCAGTGGTGTCCCCTAAATAATTAAGCTGTTCCTTTTACCATACTTCCTATATTACAGAAGTCATTTTCCTACAATAAATCAATAACTCATTCCTTATGTCAGTCATTTTTCTCCATTTAACTGAACGGACTAAAGACCAACACTGAAAGTTAGATTACCTTTGAATTATGTGTGTGATTTAAAATTCAAAGTACTACACTAAGGAGCCTTTTAGAGTGACCACTCTACAGCCTCTTCATACAGACAACCCCTCACAGAGCTGCCCACAGACTGGAGCAGAAGAGCAGCTCAGAACCAGTTAAAAATGTGAGAGCACTGACAGGAAGCGGCCGGCACAGAGCAGAGCCAACACTTTCCTTTATTTACAGAATTAAAAAGCCAAGCAACGGGAGAGAATTCCAATAAAATCCCCAGCACCCCCCATTTCTTCAGATTAAGTCATATTTGCATCTGATGGTATAATTTATTCAAGCAGCTTCCAGCGACCTTCTTTTGCAGGCATTACCAATTAAAGACTTAGTCTCACCATTAAAATATTTGAAAACTCTGCTTATTTCTTAGATAATCCGATGAAAACTAAGAATGAAGAAAATTAAATACTAAAATATTGATTTCACCACATTTTAATGAGCATATAATAGAATATCTTAACATCAGCATGTAGTTTAGTCACAGGTTAAGGGGAACACTGGTACATTTTACATTAATTTATAGCATAAAATGTGTTCTTATTAGAAGTAAATCACTGACAAGAGAATAACTGATATAGACAAGAAAAAAGATAGTACGTCAAAAATGCCCTAAAAAAATATTTATACTTTCTGCAATTTGCAGAAAAATTGATAATACTACAGAAAACAAATTTCCAGAGGCAATCTTCAAACAGTGCAAGCCTGGGAAGCCTTTATCAATTAATTAACTATCCTGTCTCAAAAGAATAAAACTATTTAATCCATCCTTCTATATTAAAGGTATGGATTTGTTCACATGGCTCTGTCATCTATTAGCTATCTGTGACTCTAAAGCACAAATTGTTGTGACATTTGTATTCTCCAGAACTAATAACCATCATTTCACTACCTCAGCTATGCTTCGTTTTAAGATTGTCTTTAAAAAACTTCATAGGCTGGTTTCCTACCTCTGATGTTTACCACCACTGACTAACACAGCTGGACAACCCCTCTGGTCATGCACTGCCTAGAGCTGTCAGAGAGGAAAATTTTTGGTTCAAAAAACCTTTTTTTAAAAAGTTTTTTTAAACGTTTTTTTTTACTGAGCTTTATTTTATTGTTAGGTTTGAGTTCCCACTCCATGCCCCGAAATTAGCAATTTAGAGAAGCACTTTGTGCCAAGATCTCTGATTTGGGGATATGTACAGAATCGGGATTATTATTCTTTCATGTAGCACACCCTTACAAGCAAACAATGACTTTTTTTCAATTATATAACCGCAAAAACTGCAAAAAGGTACTTTTTTTAAACACAGAAATTCTCATCTTTCAGCCTTAGCATCATCCCACCAGACTCTGAACCTCAGCATTACCTGAAGCAATTAGAAGAAACCGAAGTGGCAAAGCAGCGTTAGGTAATGCTTTTCTTCAGCATTCTGGAAGCTCAGCAAGACTTCCCCTCAAAGCTGCTCTCCACTCCATTTCAGCTCAGCACCCCGGATCTGCTCTTTACCAGCTGCTGATGTTCCTTGTATTAAACTGAGAATTTGTGAGAAAAGCAAAACTTCCTGCTGTGTGTCAGCTTTGCACGAGAGCACTCGATCCTAGGTCCTGATATTCTTCGGATGCATTTCTGTAAATATTTTTCATTTCAGGCAAACATTTAGGGGGGGGCTCAATAAATTAAGTACTAATTGCAATTATTACAACTATTACTTACTTAAAAGCAAAATGAATACATTGTAGAGCTTTGCTTTTATACCATTTTTTACAGTAATATTTTAGTGAAGAGACCACACTTGTGATTTTCATTAGCCAACTGCTTAACTTTGATTATTTTACATAAGGAGTATAAAGGAAAACAGCATGACAAGTTAGGATGAAGCAGTTTTGTTATAGATCTAGTTTTGATGGGGAAATCCTTGATACAAAACCCATGCACCTGTTCTGGTATCTTAAACTGACTAACTTATGAAAAACTAAGATTAAACAAAAATTCAACCATTATTGGCTGAATTATAAACAAGTTGTAGGGTCCATTCTTTATACAGCAGGACAGTAATTCTTCTGCATGTGGAGATTTCATGAGATCAAAGTATTATTTAGCTTTCAATCAAAAGATCTGTTATTTTAGTAAAGTCTAACAATACTCGAAAGTAGAATTCCTCATCTGGGGCTGTAATATTTGCTGAAAAAAACCTACTTCAAAACATTAATCAAATTTTTCGCCTACTGGGCAGCCATATGGTAAAGCAGCATGTGAATCTCACAAACTTGCTGATCTTCTGTAACTGGGTGCTATTAATTACGCTTGCTGCATCCATCTCTTAGATTTTCGCTTTGTGAAAAAAAGTATTTATTGCAACAGCTTTTACAAAACAAGGGAATGAAAATCACAATTGATTAATGAGCTGAATGGAAATATTTCCGTTAGCAGGTTTTTAAAATGAGTAAGGATTAATACCATGGGTGAAAATGAACCCTAATTGTGTGTCCCCCCCCACCACTTTCTGTTTGGCAGAGGAAAGGGGCTGCATGAGCAGGGAGAGGGTCTAATATGCATTATTCACTGCATCAGCTTTAGGTGATAATAGGGTTTAAATTAAATAGTTCAATGCTATAAAGGCTGAGGATCTCATGTGTTTTAGTGCTAAATTCCTTACTAAGAAATTGAATTGTTACACAACTGCAAATTGTATTTGGTTTGGATTTGGGGTTTGTTTTTGTTTCTCAAATACAGCTAAGAGTTTTCCTGAAATCCAGAGAAGCAAACAATTCAGAATGATAGTCTCCATTTTGGCTTTAATTCCTCAGGCCACAGTACTGAGGCTGTTTTGGGATCTCAGCCATAAATCTAGTTAATCATAAATTATAGCTAGAATATAATCCTTGACTCTACAGCCTCGTGTGCCAGGGAAACGGACTCCCAGGAATTACTGAAAGAAGATTGTAGGGGCTGGGCTGAAAAGCTAGCAAATAAGTTAAAATTGTGTTAGTTCACACACAAAAATCCCAGCCTGGGGAAAGGAGAGGTGATACCTTTGGCCACTGCACACGCCCAGAGCAGCAGAAGTCATGGCACACCTGTGAAGATTTGCCATATCGTATCCTCAAGTTCGAAAGGATGATGTTTCTTGCTTTAATCTTCACATTAGTCTCCTCTACAAAACTAGCTTATTTTAACATTTGGCAGAGTGTATGAACTTCATCTGAGGTACCAAGGGCAGTAATTAGAAGAAAGAGGTGAGGATTAGTTCTAGAGAGGGACCAACAATGTTATCAAAAGTATAAAACCCAGACTCACTCCTTATTTCCTCCCAGTGTAGAAGAATGAGATTGACTGAAAACACAGAACAGCTCTAACCCAAAATATTCTGTGTATGTGAGTAATCTCCTCAGACTTGAGAAAAAGAACTGCAAAGTGAAATACCAAGAATATTCAAATAATTTTAATAAATTATTATGATGATGATAAATGGTATCCCCTCAAATAACTGTTATTGGCAGCTTACTGCAGAGAGAAGAAAGGAAAAACAGTGTCATGAATATAGAACTAGGACCCACTAGAGTTATTATTTATTTAAAATGACCAACTCAAATACAGCAACTTCATGTGGAAGGAGACAAAGAAACCTTTACAGTAAGACAGACTGCTGAATGATTTAAAACATTACATATTTCCCAGACTCTCAAAACACAACACTCAGATATGCAAAGGAGTCACTTCTGTCCTGCCAAGTCACCTTCCTGAACCATGATGTAAATTCCCCTGCCTCCCTAAAGTCTTTGTGCTTCTTAGCTTACAGAAATTTAAGCAGGTAATAATCTAAATGGCAAAATATTTAATTATCAGCTACTTCAAATTACATGGCCACCCACTGGATGAGATTTCATTCAGCCTCCTGTATATATCTGTATTCATAAAGAAAGAACAGGAGGGAAAAAAATCAAGTGACTTCATGTGCTAAAGCAGCACAGCAAGTTTTGCATTAAGAAAAAAATGTAAATAGAAGGAAACTGTGTTTCTTAACAAACCAACAAACATATGCTGCTCTGAGCATGATTCTTGTTATAAGCAGAAGTAATGGCAGTTTCTAAGTCTGATCACACTTTTTTTTCCCTGTGTCATCTCAAATCCAATACAAATTACTATCTTTATAAGCAATTAACTATAATAAGACAATTTTTGCACTTAGCCTTCAAGCTCTATACCTTTAGAAAGAAAAAGCATTCTTAAAATGAATGTAAAAATGTTTAAGCAATTTTTAATTAGTGACCCAAAATGTGTGCCATAACTTTTCATCACCTCGTGGGTGATCTCTAAACCTCTCCTGCATACATTGACTGTCTGCTTAAAAGTTTAAAGAGCTAACAAAATGTTTTAACGAGATACAAATCTCAGAGATCATTAATCAATATGTTCGATGTTATTTGTGATAATTCATCATGACATGATATTAATGGGTTACTGTACCCTTCAGAGGTGAGATTAATGCAAATGAGCAGCCACAATTAACTTTACTGCTCCCAACTCACAGGAATGGACAGATGATTATAAATGACAACTATATGTCAATTACAATATCCAATAAAGTGAAGCTTAGAGGGCAATCTATCTACTTTTATAGTTCTTGCCTGACATAGCTGAATTTAGCTCAACCCACTGTTGTCACAGTGTAACCACTGCTTTGAAGGAGGGGTCAAAGTTTTAATTTTCAATTTCTTAGGAAGGAATTCAAATTGTGCATCTAAATGCACTGTCTGAAGGAAAGCTGCAGGAAACCAAGAACAGATGTTGCTTTCTTCATCAGCTGAAGGAAAGCATATCTGTTCTCAAACTGCAACAGCCAGGCCACAAAGAAAATAATCTGCCCTGCTGCGTAATATATTTATTCAATTAAAAAAAAATAGAGCCAACATATCAATGCAGCAATGGGAAGGAATTTACACTTGGTAAATTGCTCTGTCACTCACAGGATGCTGAGTCCACTCAGGTTAAGGATGCTGAGTGAGGTGTCGACTGGTGTGTGCAGCCTTGTGCACAAACAGATATTGTGTGATCACCTCTTGAGCACCAAGGCTCCTGCACCAAACAGATAAGACTTCACAGGAAAATACCCAAATTTCTAGTGGCAACAAAAGAGCTAGAAACAAAGACTTTAGATGTTCATAAACCAGACAGCTGGCCAGATTGAGGAAATTCTGAAAAGATGAGAGATAAAACATCATATTATACCTCAGTAAATGATATATTTGCAAAAAATGGGGAAATCAGCTCTGATAACATGCTCAGATTTTGGCTTTCTGCCCTCCACCAGGAAAAAAAAAAAGCTTCAGTGATGATAAGAGGAGAAACATTAGTCTAAACATTGTGGGAAGCCATAGAGAGAAACACCATAAAGCAGATATTTCCTGTCATTTCACAAATTTCTCTTTGTAGAGTCTTTCCTAAGTCTTATGGCCAATCATAATGCACTAGGACAGCTCCTCTGCACCGGGGTCAGAGATGTCTCCCATGGTTCAGGATAGGCCCCAGTGCAGTAACAAATACTACAGCTACATTTTACATTTACTCATTGAGCTTACTCAGTGCACCAGCAGAACCTGAGCTCTTCAACACATCCATAAACTTCAGACCATGCTCAGTTTCTACAAATCAGATACACAGGATGTCCAGAAAAAGTTAATCTTTTACACCTGCAGGGTGTTTTGGGATAAATCAAGAGTCCTTGAGACAACAGAGGAACAACCAATGCCAGTTGTGCAAAGTACCCACTGACCACCCCAAATAACTCAAAGGATGCTTCTTGCTTTCAAATTGACTTCCTCAGCATAAAGCATTTGAAATTTATTTTAGCTATAGTTAAAAGAAAAATATTGAAAAGTTATTCATGATTTATTTTTTTTAATTATCTTCTCTTTCCTCATACACCCATCTGAAAATCAGGGTCAGCTTTTGCGGCTTCTGCTTTGCTGTGAGCAGCGCCCAATTTTACAAGGCAAGCCATACCCTGGCATTGTGGTGAAATCAGGGAAGATGGGAGTGCAGGGGCAGGGTCTGGAAGCACCTCACCAGGTGCTTCAGCAGCTCCACTTGAAAAATATTCAATGAAAGCCACTGAGGGTTTTGGCTAAGCAATATTTTAGATACTATTTAACCAGTTATATTAGCAGAACACTAAATTTTCATCGCTCAAGTAGTAAGATCATGTAAGTATGTTTAATACTTTGCTGGAGGACACCAGCAGAGTTCCTGATTTTCTTTAAAGCAATGTTTTCCAAAGGAACTCTCTTCTCCACCTCATTTTGTTTAATCTAATCATCAAGAAAAATGGTCTTCTGCTGAATAAAACTGCTGACACCATTATCGTTTTCAACGTGGGGAAATAGGAGAAATTCTTTACTGCTTCCAATATGGATGATAATACACATTTTTGTGACAATATTTTGTCGATTTCCTGACACAAAAGCACATCCTGAAAAAACATGCTTTGAGAAGAAACAGTTTCTATGCTGACCTCCAAAAAAATGGAAGCCTACAACTACCCCTTAAAATAATTTTATGATAGACAATTAGCCTCAGAACTAATATTTTAACTAAAAGCAGTATGCCCTATACATCCTCAAAAAACCCAGATCCACAAGCAGAAATAAGGTTTATTCCATAAAAATAACAGACTACTTTGAGCACAAATACCAGATAAATTCATAATTTAATCTATGTTTGTGGAAGAGGAGGATTTCCTTACAGATTTTTTTCTTTTTTTTCTTTTTTTCTTTTTTTTCTTTTTTTTTCTTTTTTTTTTTTGTTAGTCTTTCTTAATCAACAAATTTGAGTTGGCTAAATAAAACCTCTTCCAACGCCTCCTATTTAATTGCACTTTGGCACCAACAAATATATATCAAAATTATAGTATCTCCCTTGACAGGAAGCTCCTTGCTTCCACACACAGTTATGGCTCTCTGCAGAGTAACCAAGAACTGCTGACAACCTTGAACACTGCTACAACAATATTACTATACTTGGCAGAGAAGTACCCTTGCGGCAAGAGAAAAGCTGTAATTTTGACTGTCACTTCACATTACACTAGATATTATTTCACTGTATACACACACACACTCACAAAACTCTTAATAGACTACAGTTTTCTCGCTGCCCAGCTCCTCTATTATAAATGACAACATAATACTCTTGACCTACTGGTAGGATTGCTAATAAAGCCAACATTTAACATCACTGAAAATTTTCTTTTAAAATATGACCGTCATAAATTGTCTTGTCCTGCTCGTCTCAAGCTACTTAAGTAGCTCAAATTTATTTCATCTATTTTATTATTCATTTCAAAAGAAACAAAATGTTTTAGAACAAAAGGGAATTATAATTCATTTGGATTTTGAGAGCAAGTTCTGAAATATTTGAATAAATGCTGGTATTGTAAACTTTAATACCTTCATCCACAAGCTGCTCTGGCAAGAAAGCGAGCAGTACACTCAAAAAGACCCCAACAAAATCATCTTTCTAGATTTCCAATAATAACGCAAGTAGAAAGGTAACATTAGGTGATAAATAACAGGGAGTCAGAAGTAGAGCTAAATTACTGACTTCCTCTCTGGGCCCATTTCTGTAACTACAGAAATGAGTATGGAAGCACTTAATTGAAAAATAAATTCTGAGTACATAAGTACAGAGGACAAAGCCCCTACTTTAACATTTTCAGTCGTACAAAATGTTCTGCTTTAGAAATGAGTATCTTTGTGGCCTGATGAAAGGGATACTTCATTCTTTTAAACCAGATCCAATTCTAAAATAGTTTACAGCACAGTTTACCTCCTTAAGTTTTTATTTTGTATGCTGCATACGTTCAATACACAGACTGCTCACTGGTTTCCAAACATCTTTGCATGTACACGTTCAGAATTCGCAGTCCCACTGTACATCAGCAAAAGACTTTCAGTGAAATATGGCCGTGATCAAATCCTACAGACAAACTAACTGCTTGAAATCAAGTTTTGCAATACTCTGATGTCAATTCACTACACTGCAAGCAACTCCTGTGTTTTTGCTAAAAGTAAAACAAGATTTAATTAAGCAAACTGGATTTAAATGGACTCAAATAGCGGCTGGAAACAGCCATTACTAAAAAGCACTGTTCGGATTTTACATGTAGTTCAGGCATGCTTTGCTCCTACCCTTGTGTTATTGATATAGTGTTTCAAATGCATTTAGAAAGGCACCATCTCACTTGTGCTGTTTAGATAAGGAAGCATCACTGAACCTCTTTGCCCTTCTCCAATAAAATGTATCAAAAATTTCAGCACTGTCTGCTGACCGCACCACATTTAACAAGATTCACAAATGAACCCAGAGTAAGTTTCCCACTGTGACACATTAATAATAAGTTCCTTATCCCATCTATCCCAAGCCATGAATATGTAATGTTATAAAATGAGTCCTTTTCACACAACAGAACCTCAGACGTGAATAAATAAAAACTATCCATCACAAGCCTGTGAAAAATTAATGAGAGTTCTGAGACATAAGGAAAAATTGGTTACTGAGATGATAAGGTCCAATATGTAAAAACCACGTTCCTCACCAGCTGTAAATTTTATTTTAAAACTTTGCAAAAAGAGTGTATAAAAAAAAAAAAAAAAGTCTTTCTAGAGCATATTTACCATAAGAAACAGAGAAGGGGAAAATGCTTTAATGGTGAGACATATATCTAAGTAACCCAGACAGCCTTTGGAACCGGGAAGGGGATCAAACACCGCTGTAACAGGGAGTTACAGCTCCAGTTACAGCAAAGTTGTAACCTTAGATATTTAGAACCACAACTCCTATTCTATTTCTTCTCCCTTCGGAATGGAAATTCCTGATGAAATAAGGCACTCTATCTCCCTAAACTTCATTTACTCAGATAAAAGAAGAACGTGTAGAAATAAATTATTTTCATTCATGTGAGTGTCTCTTTACTGTGCCAGTGAAGACTTTAATCTCTCAATATGGAGTAAACTGGTTTGCAATATGAAAAGAAATAAGAAAAAAAATTTTTCAAGAGTTGAGCTGCCACTATGTTTATTAATACATTTTCCCAATCTTGCCCCAAAGACCATGCTGATGTTTGAGGAGCGCAAGTGCTGTGCAAGGTCTACTCCAACCACATCACCAAGAAATGCTGGAACTTTGTCCTCAGGCAGGGAAACAAGCAGAGAATGAGCAAGAGGTACTGCCCAAGTCCTTGAAAGACTTTCTTCAACACAGACAGCACTTTCTAAACTTTTCTGCCAATGGACTTCAGGAAAGGCTGTATGATCTACAGACCATTTTGTGAAATGTTAGCCATTTTAATGCCTCACAGCTAAAATGAAAATTATTCTTTGTGATACCAAACTAGGTCACCTATTTTTCTCCAAAATCTGTCTGCTCATTCAGCTCTCCCCCATTAATTAAGCTTTTCTCTTTTCTATCCCACCATCATTCCCACATCAAGAATCTATGGGTTCTTCCAGGTCTGGTGTTCCAAACTGTTTATTGTTTCTTCTTTGTTTCTTAATTTTGACAAATAAAAAAGCATTTAACTCCTCTTTGTTTACTTCAGTCACCACTTTCTGTTAACACATCCCATGGTACAGTGGACAAACACAGGGTGTTTTCTCCTTTCCTGGGTGGTGCACATGTATGAAGTGATGAGCTTGGAGAGCGCATTACTGACCCTTTCCTTGGTTAACAGGACAGGAAACCGTAATGAAAAAGGACAGTGGCAGAGGCCCCCTCCCTCCCCAGAGAACAGATTAGATTTCTCTATCAAGGAGTGGCTTCACTACATCAAAACCTGGTCAAGCAGGATGCTTTATTCTCGGCTTCTTGAAAGTGGTTATGTCAGAAAGGATGGCCTCCAGAGTGCTGTCAGGGGTGTCTATCTGCAAAATAAATTACCTTTTCAAGTCTGCACTGGCAGTGATTGAGTGACTGTGAAGAATTATTTATTACTCTTAAAATGCCAGTGGATACAGTTAAGGAACTATTTTTTCTATCATGGTCTCAAAGAAGAAAGGGAAATATGGTACAAACCCCTTGGACTGTTGGCTTTGTTTGAGGGAAGAGCAGGTTCCCTCTACAAGGCTCTACAAGAGCTTAATCTCTGTTCAAAATTCCTATATTCCAGAGAAATGGCCTGACTTTCTTTCGGTTCCTCTTGGTCATCTTTGCCATGACCACTTGCCTTCCTTAACCTTAATGTTACCTTAATGTTTCCCCCTCTCTTTGGGGGAAAATGGAGGCAAAAAAACCACAGACACCTAAACACCAAAACCCAGAACCCTGGCACAGTCCCATTTCCATAAAGCTTTTCTTACCATGATAAAAAAAAAAAAACCCTGCAGCCAAATCATTTCACATATTAGCTATTCCTCTGTTTTAGAATATCTGACATTTAAGTCCTGTGGTTTGCATTCAGAACTAAGGATTCTCCCATAGTTTCAATAAATTTTGTTATTGAAGTTTTTCTCTCCCCTTTTTGCTCATGAAATTTCACAGTCTCTCAAATATGTTCACCAGACTATTTGTAAGATGTTGCTGCTTAAATAGGTATTAGATTTTCAACTGGGCCAATGCAGCTGAAGATCCCTTTCTTAAATACCCTTATTGCAGGTTGACCTTTCTTGACTTGATGCACATATATTGCAGGGGAAAAGCCTTCAGGTCCATAATCAGCACAGTCATATGCCACCATACCAATACAGAGGAGCATGGCAAAAGCCTGCTAAGAACCTTTGACATATATTATTACTACACTTTGAGGTCAACTTTACATATCAACTCCCGTGAGGAAAGGCCAACTGAGGGCTGATTAATTTTCAGACGTATTTTAATTCTTACAATATGCATCACCATATGTGAGCAAGAGACATTGAAATATGTTTTTTATACTGGGGGAGGAGGGGGCAAGAAAAAACCCAAGAACTGTTTGTTCTTGGGTTCTCTAAGTCACAAGGGACAGCAGCGAAGGACAACCAGAAACTATTTCAATTTGCTATTTCCGTCTGAAGAGTAGCAGCCCCTGTAATGCACTTCCTCTGCTGTTGCAGCATCAACATTCCTCTATATTTTTATGCAATCTATATATTCACTTGTTTGGCACTGCAGTGGTTGCAATTGGCAGTGCAATAGATGAGTGGGCAAAGCATGAAATTAAAAGATATTCTTCCTGCATCGCGCTGACAGTGCAAAATCTCAGCCAATAGCAGCCGAACCCCAGAATGTTTATTTTTAAACTAGAGCAATATACCATTAGTTCTCAAGTTTAATTCAATTGATTTTCAGGCAAATAACAATAAAATTAACCCCTAGATAGGACAATCTTTCAGTGATGGATGAGAGTGCTGCAGCGAACACCAGACCTCACACAATGAATTCTCTGCCATCAGATGCCTCCCCCGTGGGACACCCAGGCAGATCAGGACAGAAGTGATTCTGGGGCCAAGAGGAGTTCCCCGCTTCATCACCTCAGCAAAGATGGATCCCACGACCTTCTGAGAAAAGCCTATATATAAATTTTGCTGAATAGGCCCCTCAGTTAACAGCAGAATCCAATTTGTAATTTAGCCTTAAATGCATACTCCACAAAAAGCTATCAGGTAAGAAAAACACCTGACATGTAGCTAAAAATGCTTTTTGACATACGTAAGTAAAAATAATACTATGGCATTTCTCAAATTAGCCATTTGAAGTGTGCACACTGTGGAAAAGTTTCAGTGTATAAGCACTTATTTTGGTTTTACTTTTTTTTTTTGGACCAAGAAAATATTTATGAAAAGAAAAATAAATAATTAATTTTACTGGCTGCAAGCTGGGATTCTTTCCTGGTTAAACTATATGCAGTGAAATGGCATTTAAATTATACGAGAGAATTGATTCAAATGGCTTCCATTAGCAATTTGGCAGGCTGCTGTGAATTGCTCCTAATCAATTTTAAATAAAGCCATTCTATCTGCGAATGGAGGCATCTTCATGTTAAACATCTCCACGTTGCCCAACTGAAAAACAGTGGCTAAAATACAAATTTCTTCATAATTTTTTGTAACTCGTGTTTAACAATGTGCCATCAGTGAAAGTAATGCAGAATAAAATAACTGCCTGTGTCCTCAGAGAAATGTTGTGGGCTCTAAAGGTTTTATCTTTTCTCTTTTCTCTTATGTTAATGAATATTTCAAAGTAATGCTGTTCTAGGCCATTTTACAGTACAATTGTATCTTAATTTTGCTTGAGATTTTACCAAGAGTAATTAGATCCATTTGAGTTGCAGATACTGAACACACATATAGTATAACCATTTGAAGCAGGTGCATTTGTATTATGAGAATTTATACTAAAAAAATAAAAACTGCAAGATTGTCATCAGACATTCAGAATTTTCTGCTTGATCTGCCTGGTTGTTGTTTAGAGGAGACACCTACAATTTCAGATCAAACTTTTTTCCTGCAAAATCTTTGTACAGCACAAGAGAACAAATTCTAGTTGTGACAGCCTATCTTTTACTTTAAGTAGTTCGAAGGACACACTTTCATAGTGGACATAAGAAGACAAATAGAGAAATTAAACCATTGCAGTTCCCATTAATCCAGGCAGATTGTTCAAATAAGCCTGTAAATGTATTTATAAAAACATTTAATGTGAAATCTCTTCATTTGGCAACAACATCTAACTTATCATTTTGATATAATTCTTCAGCTTGACTTCATTTGCCACAAAAAGAGATGAGGCTGGTTTAGGTGCTGCAAAATTCTGAGATGTAACTCAATAACAGTTTCAGATGGCCACAGTCTGGTTTGGTGTGTCTGGGAAAGCAGGCACTGGCATGTGAGTCAGAAAGGGTCTGTATTTGTCTCTCTTGGAACAGGATCTCACAAAAGCTTGTACTGGTGGTTTCAACAATTCTGGTATTCAAAAAAATCTCTTTCCTTAGTCTGATGCCCTTGCAATGTCCTACTCTTAACAGATTGTATTTGGTACTGACTCATTCAAAGAAAAAAGAGATAATGTTCATCTTATACAGAAATGTTTGTCTTGCTTCAGAAAGCTTTTTATATATAAGAAATGATTAACACAGTAATGTTAGCAAGAACATTGTAATGAGACAAAACTAAGGAAGTAAAACATTATCATTTTAGGAAACATTGTTTACATGTGATCTGTTTATAGTTCAAATCATCTTCCTAATAATGGCAAAGTACATAATAAACTGTCAGAAACCAGTGAAAGAGCAGATTCAAACACAGACAAGGAATTCACACTTTGTGGGCTGGGGAGACCTGGGGAGTGAGAAAATGAAGTGCTTTTTCCACACGAAGAAAACAGTTATTTAACAGACTGTGACTGCTACAGTAAATCAAAGATTTACTTTACAAAGCAGTAAACATGGTGAGGGGGAACCTCTTCCAAAGACCATAAAGCAAAGAGGTGTAAGTAAATAAAGCTGTCCCACACATTTCCACTGTTCAGTTCCAAACACTAAAGCACGGCTTTCAAGAATCAGAAAACTTAGCAGGAGGTATTGCACAGGATACCTTTGCTTATTTATCCTCTACCACCCCTGCTCTGACTCATCCAAAAGAAAATGTGGAAAGACAGAGCATGGACATGCAGATGGAGCAATACAGGCCAACAGCTGATGCAAAGTAATGCTTAATTCTGCTGCTTCACTTCTCACTGCATGCACGATCTGGTCCAGGAAGAGATGCTGTACTGAGGTTTAGGAATGCATATTCTATGCTTATAAAGCCCAAATTCCACTGCACCTACACAAGAGAGGTGGATGGCTTCCCTGATAACTGCAACCCCAAGCGCCCTTGAAGGAAAGAGTCACACTTCCACACCCACAGCTGGAGAGATACCTCTTTCTTCCGTGATGAAAGCAAAGACACTGAAAAAAGACCTTATCTCTCTTGCTTTCCTTGTGAAATCTATGGAAATCATTAACCTTCCCAAACTGAAGCAGAAAATGCTTTCTGATGTGAGAAACTCAGCATCAAATTTTGCCTTGCAAAAGATTTTTGTGGTATGTTAACTACTTCAAAACAGAGATCTATTAATATCTCTATTATTAATAAAACCTACAGAGGAAGCAATTAACACAACCTTAATGCTAAACAATTTTTTAACTCAGCACACTTAGACAAGACTACTTATCACAGAATTACTGTTCTTATTTCTGTTGGTTGCTAAACAAGGTAATACAGTAATACTTACCACAACAGTATTATGCAATGATCCAGTTTTAATGCACACCAGCATTCAAGAAATTAGATATAGCAAAAATCTCTCATGACTACTTAAATTTTAATCACTTTTTTATTGTTATACTGCGGGAGTCAAGAGTAGAGTAAACAACATTCTTAACCCCACTGGGCCTTAAGCAGGTTCTCCTTACAGAAATGTGAAGATGTTGGCAATTTGTACTGTTCAGAGATGCTAAAAAAGTCTGCCGTCATCCAATACCCCCTCGTATCATTAAAACATTCTTATACAGTTAATTCACTGACAGTTCAAATACCTTAAATCCATCAATAGAATTGGAAAAAAATAGACTATGAAAAAAGTATTTCAACAAATCTTTAAAGCAACTTCTTAAAAAAATGCTTTGTTTGAAGATTTCTCACAAACTTGTACCAGACAGGAAAAAAAAAGGCATAAAAAAATTCCACTGCCTGAGCTTGCTGAAGTAATCTAGGATTTCTATTGAGAAGGAGTGCTACTGAAATAAACAGCAGTATTTGGCTGACTGAGTAAGACAGCCAGTAAATTAAATCTTCCATGGCTTCTTCAAATATTTTTCTTTACGAACAGGTTTGTATCTATCCCAGAAATAAAATCCTGATGGTTCAAAATCACAGGTTTTCTATACCAGTTATGGGGCTGTGTTTGACCAGTCTCCTCCTCAAACACAAGACGTACAGATGTACATTGAACCTATTAATGTTTACACAAACTGCAGGGTTAAGCCGTGGGTACAGCTGCTCTTGAACACAATTTCACAGTGCTGAAGTCACTCGGATGTAACTCAGATCCAGTGCTGGGCCTACTATTGTTTCTGGTTTTCTATACATTGTTATACAACAGATTGGGGAAAAAAATCCTAGAATATGTCAATACAAAGAGAAGCTCTAAGAAGGCAGGAGTGGGTGTAATGAACACAGAGAACATGTATCCAAGGGAAGGTAACCCAGCACTCAGGGTCAGCTCCCATCGAGCTCGAAACCAGCAGGCATGGCCTTGGAAATGCTCTCTGGGATAAGGTACTGAAGGACATAGAGCTAGAACATTTCTAAAAGTCCTGGAATACACTTAGTACATTATTTAGAAGGAAAATAAAAGCTATATAAACTTCTTCCATACTGTCTCTTCCTGATGTCTCCAATTAGCAGGTTTCAGACAACTCCCCTCAACACCTAATTTAGGTATTCTAAATCCCTCATAACTTAGAGCATTTATCAGCCATCCTTATGGCACTTGGAACAAACTACGTAAATAAACACCACGAAAAATGTTGGACCCTCACTACCTGTATTTTTCTATCCTGACCTTTCCTATCACAATACATTCCTCAGTTTAGAAAGCAAAGAAAGAGGTACAAAGATAAGATCTTTTCTGCCCTCAAAGTGTCTGATAAATACAAATATCAGCTTTACATCCATGACTCATGACATCTTATGACATTTTAAAATATATTTAATAGCTTAAAAAAAAACCTTCTAAATGGCTCTAGTCATTTACTGTAAATGTCCACTGTGGGTCACATGCTCATCAGATGGAGTACATTTAGCATGCATTTATGGGCTTGCTGTTGCTTTTCAAAACAAAAAGATATAAATCTTAATACTCTCAGTTCTAATGTATGGATATAAGCCATTAATCACTCAGACAAACATATGTAGGCTGCAGCCCTGTATATGCTTTAAGAATAGAAAGCAGATGAACACAGCTTACACCTTCAGGTACATCTGTGCTCTCCCTAACCCTCACCGTTTGAAATTTGGTACAGAAGTTAGAGTTGTGCTCTTCTTTCTGTAAATAGCATAGATCACGTGCAGCCCATTCCCCTTAAGGGGCTTTTGGTTTGCTGTGATTTTTGAATGAGCCAGAGCAGACAGTGAACATTTCACCATGAACTGTCAAATTCTTCATGCAGATTCAAGTCTTCATTTTCTTTTTTTATTTAATATTACAAACAGAAAAGGACATTTAAAAGAATAGTGCATAAGCATCAGTCTTATACCAATTCTGTTTCAACTAAAATCACTGCCAAGCTCCCATTGATTTCAGCATCACCAAAGAGCCATTCCATAAAGTACCACCTCATATTTAATGAGTTTGGGTTTCTTCTCTGATACTGCTACTAGAAATACTCCCATTCTAAGAAAACTCAACAGATAGGTTTAATTTGACATATTTACATATTATTAAAAGGAAGTCTCCAAGATCCTGGACAATAATTTACAGACAAAAACATTACGTAACAGCCTGCTAAAAGAATGATTAATGCACATCTCAACTTTAAATTTCAGTAGTGGAAGATAAGAATATTTGATGCAGCTGAAGGAGTAGTTGACAAAAAGTTTGTAAGCAGCCAAACAGAACTGTCTGATAAGAAAATAAAATTAAATTGCAACCATTGTCTCCTTAGCATAAACAAAAGAAGATGGAAAAAATAATTGCTAACATTGACAGGTGTCCTTTCTCCCAGGACAGCTTGCAATACATTACCTCAGTGACAGCAAGCACCAGAGAGGTCACTCCTCCCTGCACAGCTCTGAGGTTAGGCTAAAAACCTTAAATCCTGTTTATAATTCTGGAAATATGGTAAACAACAGAAACCAAACCAAATCTGATCATGAGAGAAAGGGATGTGCAGATGTCAAACTTTCTTCTGCTCTTACGGAAAAGACAGATAATCAACAGAAAGAAAAGTATATATTCAAATAGCACACACAGGTTTTCTTTATACATGGAAAAACTGAAAGTATTTCCATTCCTGATTTCCAAAGCTACCAAGTAAAAAAATCATAGAAACATAGGATGGTTTGTGTTGGAAGGGACCTTAAAGCTCACCCAGTTCCACTCCCTGTCATGGGCAGGGACACCTTCCACTATCCCAGGCTGCTCCAAGGTCCATCCAACCTGGCCTTGAACACTTCCAGGGATGGGGCAGCCACAGCTTCTCTAGGCACCCTGTGCCAGGGCCTCCGCAGCCTCACTGGAAGGACTTCTTCCTTCAGTCCTTCCAGTGACTACCAAAGAACTCAAACACTACTGTGGATTGCACTGTCTGAGCCTGAAGGTATTCTAACATGAAAATCTCCTTGTTCCTCTTCTCACTGATCATTGCCTACATTAGGTTCACACTCCAGCAGCACTCAGTGTGCCAGACAGGCAGGACAAGGGAACCAGCAAATACAGAACATTTGTCACATTAACACAGAAACATTCAGGAGATAAAGATGAGCTGTGTGAGGAGGGACTGGCAGGCACACCACGGTGAGATGGAGCTGATGGAGACAGGAGTCAAACCCACCAGTGGAGTGAATTCTGTCTCCAAGGGCTGGAGGAACCTCCTGCAGTGCAAGGGCAAGGTCATTTTTCCTTGAAGGCCAGATTCTAATCTGCAGTGTAACATATATTGTCAGGTATCTTATGCTTTGCTGTTATCTGTAGTGTGCCTTTATTGTTCAGGCAAAAGAGATGCTGAATTAGAAGGGGGCTGGGGGGTGAGATACCTACACCAAAAAAAAAAAAAAAAAAAAAAAAAGGCATTGGGAGATAATAAAAAAAAAATGTAAAGTACATTGTGAACGAGCATTATGTTTTTTAAACTTGATCTATAGCTACAACTTTGAAACAAATTATGAAATTAAGGTTTCTGAAACCCATTTTCTTGGAGATGATAACACACAAGACACTAAATAACAATTTGTCTGCACTCCCATAGAAAATATAAGCAACATCAAGAGCCTTTGTACATTTAAAACCAAAACCCATCCTCTCTAAAAAGTCATAAATAGAACCATGTAGAATTCTTACTAATATTGCAACTACTCATATTCCCCTAGTTCATATGGGTAGTATCAATAAAATATTCTCCCCTGAGTCAAACCTTTGCAAAGGTATTCACTTAAAGAATTATCTATATTAGAACCATTAACCTTGGTGCTGAGCATGTTCTGCAATTTCTGATCCAGCCAATGACTTTAAAATGTGATTTCTGGAAAAAAAAGCCAGCATGTTTTACAGAGAAATTTTATATGATAAAGATAATGTATTTGTAAAGATTGTATGATTTTACTCATCCTAGAGAAAAATAAAGATTGCAATAAACAGTACCTCTAACATAATGAAGTAAATTACTTTAAAATTTTGAAACTTTTGCTTTGAAAATGAACAATACAATGTTCACTACAATAAAGAACAGAATTAAAATGAAGGTTTCATGCTAAATGCTTTGTGTACAAATGGATTTGTGCTCTATTTTTACTGGAGCTTTGCAGTGTTTTGAGAAGACACTAAATAAAAATGTTCATTATAGCTTAGGAAATGTGTGGAAAGAGATATCTTTAACCAGAGCAAGGCTTGGTCCATGTTAGCTGAATATCTATTTAGACCACACACAGTGGTTAATATTTGCCAAAGAATGTAGCATTCTGCAGCAACCAGGTCAAAAACACAGTGTATCAACTTCCAATTAAGTTAAAAATAATGCAAAAAATGTTTAACTTAGATCTCCAAGACCTTGTCAGCTTTTCATTTAAATGGCTGCTGGGAACAGTATACAAAATCATATTTTATGAAGTTTTGAAATCTAGGATCATCTTTCATAACAAATAATCCAGTATAACTGAAGTTAGCCTCTAAATTAATAACGTCAACTACAATAAGGCACAAAGTACTTTGCAGATACAAGCTAAATATACTGAAACTCTGACTACCTTTGAAACTCAACCAGGAGATTTGCAGAAGAACTGGGTCCCAGCCATCTCCCATCTATGCAGCCACAAGGAGCTACGAGATTTTCATCACTGAAGTCAGAGCAATTATTGGGCCCCCATTCTAACTCCAGTAGACACTAATGCCTTTCACCACAAAAAGCAGCCAGCTCATTAGCATTCACTGGTTGAGAAGCTTTTTTGGCTTTGTATGTTTTCTTTCTTAAAATTACTTTCTTCTCCACAGCCCCTGTACTTGCTGTAGCTGTGCACATCCATTACTGCACTATACAGATAGGCAGACCCATTTTCTGCTAAACACTAATATTATTTCAAGTACTTAGTATATTATTATGAAGTTTTGACAGGTTTCCGACAAGACAGGAAGAATATTTCCTGGCACACATAATCCCACAATCATCTAAGGAGGAAAGAACCACAAAAGAAAACAAAAATTAAATTTCCTTTAAACAAACATTTTCTTCTAAGGTTTTTCTTTTGAATGTAATTAAAATAATTTAAATTAAATTAAAGCTCTGGATCAGAAACAAATTCAAAACATTCTGTGATCCTCCAAAAGAAAACCAATTCTTTTAATATCGTATTTGCGGATTTATGTCATAGGGGAAGAAGAAATTTGGCTGCAATAAAGACCAATTTAAATGCTCAAGAGGGAGTAAGACAAGCCCTCACTAGACCTCACAGTCACCCATCCTGCTACTAACATCTTTCCTACCACAACACACACTGCCATGATGTCCCTCGAATTTTTAAATCCTGCCTGCACAAGCTGTGACAGAGATCCCGAGGCAAAAATAAATATATCATATATAATTAAAGACTATACCCATATATTCACAGAAGCAGAGTTCTCACTCTCTAATGCCTAAGGAAGAATACAAAAATATGACACTGCCTTGGGATACTCTCCTACTCTCAAACAAGTTTTAAGCTTAGGACATCCAGAGTCAGAGATAGTACCTGTTGTTTAACCATTTTTTTATTACATTTCCATCTGACCAATTCCTCTTGAATCCATGTAAACTTCAGCAGTCCCGAAGCACAGAAAGCTTCAGCTTTGCCATTCCCTTCTGCAGAAGTGATCAAACACAACTCTGAATGATAAGGTTAGTTTGAACTGGTTTTATACATGAAAGGAAGAGCACTCTGATAAAATAATCCAGAACAACAACAAAAGGCACAAGATCAGAGTTGCATAATGAAAATGATCACATGTATTCAGTTAAATAGTTTAAGTCTTCAGAGAATGACATTCTATCAGCTGGAACAGAAAATTCAATAAAAATGTTTCATAAATCTGAGCAGAAGCTTTAGGATTTGACTCATTAGGCTACTCAATCTTCAAATCTTTCTCAAATATTTCTATGCTCCCAAACAGATCCTCACCACAACTGACATTATCTTCTGATTCAAAAATTTAAGTGCAGCTGCATAACACAGTATACTTTTTTAAACAGAGGAGCAAAACAAAACACATCTCAAGAGTAACTCTTAATCTGCCAGCAAATCAATTATAGAGAGCTTCTGTAAAAAGCATCTGAAAATCTGCTTCCAGTCAACACAACTTAGCCATCTGGTTCCCACACATATCTGCCAGGAATGGGTTTGCAAAACCAAATTAACGGTGATTACACAAAAATATTCAAAATTTAATTTCAGCTTGCCAATCACTTTTATAGTCCTTCACATGCAAGTGCAAAGAATCCTCCCCTCACCTCTTTGAAGTTAATGACATGTTTAAGCCGCCCCAGAAAAAATGGCTAAAGCCACATTTAGCAGATTTGTTTTAAATTAGCTTTGTTGGTGTCACTACAAAGTGTTAGGAAGGACCCAGCCACTACTGGGGCTTCACACATCCCTCAGTTAAAACACAAAGGGTGCTTTCCTTCAGTAGTGACTGAACTTGCTTTAAAGCAGAGTGATACCTCTACTTCAACTGCTTTGTTAATCCTGGATTAGTACGATTTTGGATATCAGAGGTGTCAGTTTACCTCCTGACAGTTATTTATTGTACATCTGTTCACCAACTGTTCCACCACACTTGTTGCCAGTAGCCCCAGTCTATTCTAGATGCTGTATGTGCAACCATTATAATTCTCCTTCTCAATTTTTCTCTCTTTTTTTCAGTATCCCAAACTGCCAGTTTGTAGAAATTCCCACTGTTTAATGACTACCAATGCAAAGTTAATCTTGCAAGGCGCCACTCATCATCTGGCCCTTTTTCAGCAAGCACAATGAAGGATGCTGATAACCACACAGGAGGTACTAACCTTAGACAGATGTGCAAATAATCCTTTCACATGGGGATAGTGCTGCAATTTTATCCATCTCTATTTTTAAAACCAGGAAAAAATGTACAGAAATATTAGTTTTATATTTCCTCTTGTAAGACATGCAGTGAATTACAATACAAGGTGGAAATACTTCTCTTTTTAAAAGTATCAGAGAGGTTTTAAAATCCATGCTTTAAAAAAAAAGGCTAATAGAGATAAAGGGATGAAATTAGAAGCACCTGGATTACTCTGCAGCCAAAGTCTCATCATTCCAATAACATTGTTCCAATTCCTTTAATTTCTGTTGCAATCTTGTTGTACAAGTATATAATTTTATATCTAGCTAGAAATAATGGAATGTCTTTCACTACTTCTCTTATCAGAACCAGGTTTTAAGGTTCAGAGCTCACATTTCTATTAAATGCAATATACAATTTTTTGGCCAAAAAATAAGAAATATTTTTCTCATGGCTTTTAATTTAAACAATGGTTTTAAAAATAATATAAATTGATTAGTTGGAGCCCATTTAAAGATATACTAAAACCTATGTGTTATCTTTAGTCTTAGAGGAAAATACATGTGTAACATGTCCTAGCACATTAGGAAACCATATAATCATAAAAGTGTATTAAAAAGCTCTAAATTTTTGGGTTCTGATCAAAGTAAAACATGAGCACTCCTGTAATGTCTATCAATAATTCAGTACCCCAAAACAGTGTAAATTAAAGCACAGAAAGCTGTGATATTCTAATCACAATGGATATTAATTTATTTTTGAGACACTGGCTTCAAAATACAAAAAGATGACTTCGACAAATCCAAACAGGGTCCAGGACGACTCCAGGAGCAAGCTTTTGTTTGTCTCCCTTTTAAACCTTTCCCACAGGATGTCACTATTGCTCCATGTCAGTGGGGAGCGTGACCGGCGGACGTTGGGGACTTCCACGCACCCCTCTGCTACATGACACAGATATTTAAGCATCTTCTAATTTTGTAAATAAGATTACAACAAAGACTGATCCGTGCCAGCTGCCATGTTGCAAGCCCAAATATTTGCTGACTTTTAAACGAATTAAATCCTGTTACAGTCCCTCCAGCTTGAAAAACTAGAACACTAACAAACCTGGAAATAGTGATGTTAATGCCTGGACATTGTGCCTACTGAAATACACATGATCCAGCTGAAAACATGAAAGAATATTCTTCCTTAAATTTCTGCATTTTCACCTTTTAGGGCTATATAATTTATTTTCCAGATATTCATGCCATTGGATAGACTTTTTCCTAACAAAAGAGTGACATCTCGTGGTGACACAGAAATCCTGGCTCGAGCACAACTCATCTCCTCTGCATGGAGCAGAGAGCAAACCCACCGCTGGTTAAAAGTTGCAGCCCAAGCCCTGCCAGCTCCTGGTGCTGCAGTCACGTCTCATCTCTGGGAGAGAAGGTGCTCCACAGAGATCCCCTATGGATCCAGACATTATGGGCATCCCTCTAGAGACAAGAAGTCCCCACATTTCCCTGCCTTTATCCAGCCAGGCAACTCCCCAGTCCACTTTTGTTTGGCAGTCAGATGTGTGACTTGTAGGTTTGGAAGTAACTTCTCACAATCACACGTTTCTGGCAAAAAAGTCTGCAAGAAACCCAGAATCAGTGAGAATAAAGAATTTCTAAAATACAGTGGGTCAAATGAGCCATAGCACACTAGAAGATGCTACTGAGTTCCGCCAATTATACTTTCAAGATTAACTTTTTAGAATTAGGGTTTTCACTGTTCCTGCTCTGTTTAGTCAGTAGCTTGTACAGGTGGATACTATTTTTCATAGGGTTTTTTGCATATTTATGCTTTGTTATTGCAAATATATTTGCCTTGATAAGGTAAAACATGAATGTTCATATTGTTGACAGTTCAAAAAAGTTAAAGCAGGGTTGTTGGGGTTTTTTTAGTCTTTTATAGTAAATACTTTCTTGTTATGAAAATGATGAGAATGTTTTGTACAGTCCTTTTGTCTGTTAGTGCTGCTTAATGGATACTGACACTTAGTGAACAATGTATTTGTAAAGTGCTGTGCCTGAAACAAGGCGTCATCAGCAGAAATCAGAAAAGAAAATTTCCCATTCTGCCATTACCATATATGCAATGTAACAGTAATGAAGACCAGGTGCACACATGTGTGAGTTATTTTATACAAGAACAGCAAAACTGTCACTGTGGTCAGCAATCTGTGAAGAATATAAACTAGAAAAATTACAATGTTGCAGAGGAAAACCCCCTAAAGTAATTACTGAAGTTTATTTAGCAGAATATGCACCTTTGCTACTCTTAAGGTATTAGTGCTCCTGTTTGCGTTACCCACTGTTTTAAATAACCTGCCATCTTCAGACCTGCGGTTCAAGCCAATTATGCTGCCTTTTATTGTGCTTGAGACTGAATTAAAGCCAACAGGAAAATATCCCATGTCAACAACCCACTCATCCCAAATATTCCACCTCAGTTGTTCTGCTCTAGGTGTTCCAAAACAGCCATTCAAAATGATGCACGATGAGTCCAGCGCTCCAAGATAAGGAATCAATTTCCATTCACAAAAATGATGGATGTAATAATGCATCTGCAACTTTTCTGAGAAAACTCTGAATCTTGCAATATTTAATGATTTTTCATGGTAGCAAAGCTGAGGTTAGAATGGAGATGAATCAAAATCCATAAGGCAAATGATTACACCTTTCTTGTAAAACGGCTCAAGATATTAAAGACCATCTGATAATTTTTTTTGGCAGCTGACACTTGGCATGGACAGGTCTTTTGCCTAAATTCTGTGAGGAGGTACTATAGCAGAAACAATTAGAAATACTGAAGAGGTCCACAACTCAAACCACACTGTTACAGTGTAATATATTCTGAGATTCAGCCAAGAGGTCTATCAACAACAAAATTTAATCCCTTTCTTTTTTCACCAGAATAATCATCTTTCTCCAAGAGCAAATAGCCCATATTGGTTCTCTAACTGTTCCCTGTATATGTTGTTCGAACTGCTGCTGTATGGTAATGTCAGTAAAGTACTGTAAAACTGCTACTGGAAATCAGCTTTCTGAACTCCTGGCACACTTCAAATGACTGAAGGGATTATCTTGTTGCCCTGAGGTTTTCCACATGTTTTCACACACCTTGCTAAGTTTTAATCATCACTAACTATCAAAAATTCATATTCAGTCTCGTGGGTCTAAAACCAACCAGATCTGAAGTTTCTAAACAGCCTCAGGATTTCCCCGTGTCAACTCCCTTTGAGGTGCCTAAGGAATCAAACAGCCTCCTTAGCAATAAAGGAAAAATAAAAACACAGATATAAACTTATGATGTTAGCGTCTCAAATCAAAGGAAAACACAACAAAACCAGCTGTAAAAACAGGCACAGAAAGAAGAGTGGTCATGTAGGAGTTAAAAAAAACCTACACAAATTATAAAGCATATATCATGGCTTCTCATTTCAGGCGTGATACCACAAATCTTAATCATGCAAAGAACTGCTTTGTTTCCTCATCAAAAGATAGGGAACTAGAGGGAAGTTTTAGCTCATTTAACTCATTGTTAATGACAGTGCAAGAATTCTTTCATCAAAATAATTTAAAGTAATGTATTCATTCCTTTATATCTAATTAAAAATATCCTGGAGGGTGAATCCAGATAAACCCACAGTCACCTTGGTAAAGATGGGTTAGGTGAGGTCTCAAAATGCAAAGCCCAGGCTGCTGATACAGGATGAGAGACAGCATGGAGAAAGTCTGTGTGCAAGAATCTGCACCAACTCACCACCGAAAACAGCTCTGCTAAGACAGTTCTTTTTATGTGTGGGGGACTTAGCGATAGGTGTAAAGGTAGAAATCACAATTATTCATATTCCCTGATCATATTCCTCCTCTAGAAGTTGGCATGGAAAGAGAATGGAAGAAAAATTGCAAGTAACTCCAGTGTTGTTCAGCACTGGAAGAAAAAGAAATCCATTCCAACTCCATATAGGACTTCATGAGTCCAATCCAGTGACTGAAGAACTGAACTGGACACAATTTGAATCAGACACCAAAGATATGGCTGAACTACTTGAAATGCAATGTTGATTCCCCAGCTTTTTCCATACCAGAATGGACCTTAAACAAACTGGCACCATGAAGAGAATAGGTTATGCTTAAATAAAGCAGAAGTCACAGAGAAAAAAAGCCCATTAAATACTGAATTAATTTATCAAACAAATTAAATACAACGGAACATATTTACTTTATCATAAGAAAGAAAAAAAAAGAAGTAATGATCCTGAAAAATCCTTCTGCATATGGCAAAGTTTTCACTACTTTCTTACAAACAGAACTTGACTTTTTTGGTAACAAATTTCTTAAGACTTACAGACACCAGATTTATACAACTAAACAGATGAAGTAGTTTGACTAGTTTATAATACAGATGTGCCTTCTGATACATTTGCATGGCTGTAATTTCCAGGCATTTGTGGATGCCTGTCAGGAAGTCTCCAGATTCATGTTTATTTTGGCCAATGACTTGACCATTTTGGCAGGATAACCACTGTCCTGATGGCTCTATTAGTTAAGTTTAGATGTACTATGAAATAATGCTCTTATAAGTAGGTTATGGTTCCTGGATGGATCCTGGTTGCTGACCAGGATCACCATCAGGAATATTACTTCTCACAGTATTACAGTTTCACTGGTTTTGCATCAACTAAACTCATCCTCTTAAAGCAAAAACAACCTGCTCTCATGTGCAAACTAAACTAGAGCAAGGATTTGAAATCAAGATTGAAATCATCATCATCAGAAGATACACCCTAAGACATAGATCACAAAATAGAACATTTTTTTGTTCAAGCAACGAACATGTCAAATAAAATGCTTGGTTACTAAACCTTATGGAAAAGATAATATTAGATATCTTAAACTGGTATCTTAAATTTTCACCTGGTTTACATTTTATTGCACTGTTCCAAAAATTTTATGTTCTAATAGAATTGTGACTCCATTTTTTTTCCTCCAGCACCTCCAGAACTTTAATCAAGGCAGCTGAAATGTTCCTAAGGACTACAATACTCACCCCACTGCTTTCTCCTTCAGAAAGCTTATCTGTTGTGCCTATTGCCTGTCTTGCATATTGTCCACTGTTTTATGGATTAAATCCACAGTCTTCTGAAACCCCCACTGCTCTACCCTGGCATAAGTCAGGCACAATCTCATAAGTACAACACAGTTTGATGCATCACTGATATAAAACACAGCTACTACATTTCAAAGGCTTTTATTTCTTTTTATTTCCAACTGATATCAACCAACCACTGCATCTACCCATGGGCATCATTTTCTGCTTCTGAGAGAAGCAATAAAGAAATAAATAACAGATTTTTAGAATTTGTACTACAAAACTGACCACAGGACATTTCTTCTTACACATGACCATTTTTCCTGCACACAGATCTAGAAAGCAGGCCCAGGAACAGTTATATGTATTATAAAGTATTGCTATACGTATATCATTCTGCAATCTTTATACATTTTTAAAGGTAAATGAAAAGGTAAATGAGAATTTATGTACTTCTGTACCAGAAATATATCAAGAGAAAGCTGGGATAAAATGAGGGTTATCAAAAAAAAAAAGCAATTTTCAACAATCTATGAAAGTTACAAACCAATTCTTGTTTCCCACCCATATTCAAAACAAAAACTGAGGCCTCTATCAAGTAAGTGTTTTGACCTTCTAATCTGTCCTTTTCCCATGTGCTGCCTCCTCCACCTTCCTCCACTCCTTTCAGCTCCAGACACTATTCCCTGCCAACATTCCTAACTGCAGACACCTCATTCCCATCCCACTTGGGGAAATACAGCCCCAATATTTGCCTTGACTGTGCTGTCCCACTGGCCCAGAGGCTGAGACTTGGAGTAAGGAGGGACAGGAGAATATAAGAAAGTATCCTTGAGCAAAGGAGCCACACTTCTTTCACATTTGGTAAGTGGATGTGTTAAAGTTTTACAATGAATTACCTACATTATAACAAGAAACCCAAATGCCAATACAACTGATATTGGAATAATGATTTAAAATATTGTCCTTTTATCCTTCATATCTTCTCTCTACAAAATATACTGTCTCAGTTCATTACTAAATTTGAAGTTACTTGTTTCACAATAAAGCATCTTGGGAACCCTAAGAGGGTTTTTTTATGCTTGTCTGTTTGCTTAAAGTAGTACATAACAGATATCCCATTGCAATAAAACTCAAAAAGAAAAAGAACCAAATTTTAAGATATAGAGATGCTTAAGCAGATTTTAAATGCTTTAACAAAGGTATTTTGAGAGGGGGGAAGTTACCCAAAGTTTGGCTACTCTTAGTTCTGTTAATGTAACACTAAATTCACTGGGTAAGTATAAACCAGCGCTCAGTACAGTGCCTGACCCCCCAGCTGACTTCTGGATCATTCAGAGAAAGAACAAGTCCATGTTGCTGACCAGGATCACCAGCAGTAATATGACTTTCCACAGTATTACTGTTGCATTGCTTCTGCCTCCATGAGACTCAACCTCTTAAAACGGAGACAAACTGCTCATTCGCAGAAGTGAGATTCACCGAGTTAAAAAATTAAGTTGTACAGATCAGAAATCTAATCATGGGAGACAAGCTCTGAGAGTTTTTCAATCACTGTGGGGCTGCATCAATTTAAAGTCATGTTACATTAAAGAGAAAAACGTCTGGGAAAGTCTCCCAGTTGTCACTTTAGATTAGATTTGTTGTTGTTATCAGACTGTGCATTTTGTAGGCTTTTTTACATTTTAAAGATATTGCCTCATGCAGCTACACAGTGCATAAAGAAACAGGAAACATACCATTTTTTTAATCAGATTGCCTGGAGATGAGGAGTTTTCACAAATTAACTGGTAGTCTAATAAAAAAAAAAAAGAAAAAGAAAACATGCATGCACATCTTCTTGAAGCCTATTAACATTTAAACTTTAACTACCTTAGAGTCACAGGAGAGCCACCCAACCTAGCCTTGCTCCACAGAAAGAAAGTTTCCATTCTTCCAACAATAAAACAGAGCACATTGTGGAGACCTCGTGTTGCTGGTCATCTCAATTACATTTTTTTTGTAAATTTCCAGCTACATTAATGGATTTATCCGTGTATCCTACACTAAATCTGTTACAGTGGCTCTCAGAATCAGGCCCTCATATCAGACAGCTGCCCAATACACAGACAACACAGGATTTTCCTACATAAAAATAAAATTGAAGAATTTCAGCTTATTTCTGCATGATTTCAAGCTGACCTCTGATTAACAGCATTTACCAGAGCTTTGGACAATTCTCTTAATTATTCTGATTGTCAAGCTGTCATGTAAAGGGTTCTTGAACATTACCACGTGTATTCAGGTTGTCAAACACTGTCTCAGACAAGTGTAGCAAAGTCACTGAATATGTTGCCATACATTACTGTTTCAAGCAAATATTCAAAGTAATATTCATACAACACAATGATTTTAACTTGAATTGCATACAATCATTTTGACTATTAAAATTATACCTTCTGATATTAATTTGGGGGGAGGGGGGTATACAGCTTTTAAGTGTAGTATTTCAGTACTTACAATCTTTCTAAAAAATATAGTTAGTAGCACACCAGGCTAAGTTGAAATATTTACAGGATACTCTTTAAATCAAATACACACCTTTGATCTGGACCCTAACTTTTTGATATCTAAAGCAAAATAACAGGGTGTTCAGAACATGCAGTATCTCCCTTCTTGCAATTTTTCACATTGAAAGAAATATTCCAAGACTTTATTAAGTGGGAAACCACTAGAAAAATTTGGGAAATGCAACAGTAAGTTGACAAGCATGTAAGCAATGTCCATTCTGACTTCAGCAACATCAGCCTACCAGGGTGAGGAGCTACAGGATGAAATCTGTTTAAATATCTCTGACCTCCCCAAACAGCTGCCAGCTCTGCAGAAAGCTCTACAGTTTCTCTGCTGTAGAACCCCAGACCAATGAAGCAAACTCAGGTACTTACAGAGAGTTGATTTTGCTCTTCTGTTTTGGTTTTGGAGTCACTTGATTTTCACCAGTTTGGTGAGACTTCAGTACCATGGGGAAATGAGGCCTTTTGAAGCCATTCATGATTTCATACTAATGAAGACTCTTCCTTTATACAAATGGAAACTCTCTTCTACTACATAATATTTGAGTGTTGGAAAAAAAAAAAACCATTCCCAGTCTCCTCAGATGCCATAGAGGCACAAGAGATGAACCAGACTTAGCCTAACTTCTATGGAAAACCTTTCTGCTCCAAGAGAAGACAATGCACCAGCAATGTATGGCATTTTTGAGCTTTACCACTTACTTGAGACCTACCATATTTATGGAAAAGACCACAGACTGACACCTAAAAATTATTCACAAGTTTCAGACTTGCTTTGTTTTTTTCTGAAGGTGAACTTTAAGCCCTGTAAGGAACACCAAAAGGAAGAATTTTATCCCAAAGTATGACAACTATAACAAGCTATGTCTTAGAATAGTACATCTTTAATCTAACACCATAGTCCTAAATCTGTTCTGGTTCTACAAATGCCTCTAGTTATTTCCTTTTTATCAGTGAAGAAAATGAAATAAAAAGTATTTCATACTTAACACCAAACAGACCATGTTACCCCAGAAGACGTGCTTAAATAATTTAGCTGTTAAAAAGAATCTTTAACTATAAATGTACTAAATTCCAGCACAAAAGATTAACTACAAAAGAAATTAACACTGCCTTAGGAAAAAGAGATAACATTTTTCTAAAGCATTTCTAAAGCTTTTTGATATGCTATTTTTTAGAATTATATCTGGAGAGAACTATTTTTAAATGAGACTTTCAGAGCTGCTCAAATTGTAAAGTACCATTTGTGCGAGTCCAAGAGTTCTGTGGAACTCGGTTTTCTCCCATAAAGAAAAAATCAGCACACAGCCTTTACCCACTAAAAGAATGAATACCCAGCAATCAGAATTTGATACTCAAATAATATTCACCTAAAAAAATGTTGTTCCTGCTTCCATCAACAACTTTGTCACAATATATCAAAGCAAAATAACATTTTCTCCCCTCAACAACTTAAAAGTTTCCAGGGCTTTATCATCAGTCGAAGCAGTCTGTTTGCATTCTCCAATACAAACTGACAATCTAGTGATACAGTACATTAAAAATTCTCTGTAGTATTGACTGCCTGAAGCTGATGCTCCCTTGCTAAATGCAGTGCAGTTCAATTAACAGCTCTTCAATATACAATTTAATTTTTCTTTCATCTTGATCCACAGCCGAGCTTGAAATGAGGAATGTTGGAATAGATGTACTTTAAATATTGAAGCAAGTCTTTATAAATAAATCTATCAAACTTGTAATGATTTCTGTCATAACAGGACCAAACAGATGAACCTGAATGTCTGGGACTTTCAGGTTTGTGCATTGTTGTTCTCAGCCTTATTCCCTCAGTGAATTCCTGGTGTGGGAGAAGGCTCCAAAAACTCCCCCAAAGCAGTGGAAGAGCTTTTTCCTTACTGCACCACTCTTAGAAATTAGAGGAACAGATTTCTGCTGATGCTTTATAAAGTCTTTTGAATGTAAAAATCCAGCTTATCACTTACGTCACAACAACTGTCTTAAGGAGTTTTAAGATTTCTCTGATTATTTAAGAAGGTCATCAAACAAAGACGTACATGGCACCGGTTTCCATTACCAAATCTGCACTCCACTGAGAGACAACCAATCCTGAATTGAAAAGTAAATATTTAATGCATAAATACTACCCTGGATACCATTTTCCCCCCTGCAGTGTGAATGTACATAGTACACTTCAAATTTTCTCTAGGTAGTCATGCCATTTCATAGGAAAATGTAAGGTTAATTTAACCAGGACAGAATGAAATATTTCATTTCAAAGTTCCTCTAAGTGGGACACTGCTGAAGGAAGCTATTAATATCTCTTACAGCATGCATGCTCAAGGAAACATCGTGGATCAGCTCATTTCTCACAGGTATACTACACAGCTTTCCAAGTGGGAGAATTTACTACTCTTCATCAGAAGGGAAAACACTCCTCTTTTGAGCTAGAGGCATTTTCTACTCTTTAAACATATTCACAAAAACAAACCTGACAACACTTACTGCCTTAGATAGCAGAGAAGCACTGCTCACATGGAGGGCTACCAATGTGCACGAGAGGAGCTGTGCAGCCAGAGAGGCTTTGGCAAGAGAAAAACAGCATTGCAAGAACAGAAATCAGTTTCAGATGAACTCAATCAAATGTTCTTAATTAATAGTTAAGTGCACAGTGAAGTACACAGGTTTGCCTTATTTGTGTCCGTATTTATAATGGTATTAGCTGAGATGCCAAGATTTTATTCTTAATTGTTATATTTCTTTCTTCTTCATGTATTTTTAATCATCTTATCTAGATTATCACTTTGAATGCTGAAAAAAACTTCATCAAACTAACTAGTCTCATTACTGCCACCATTTCCTTTTTCCCTTTATTTGTAGTCCTACATTTTAAAAAAGTATCTCAGTACTGTATTTAAATTGTCACAGAAATAACATTCAGCATTTACAGCAATTAACTCATCATTACTGAGAATAACTACACTAATTGGGATGTTCTACAAACCTGCAACACTGCAGAATTAAAAATAAACATAACAAAGATACAATTTACAACTAATCTATACTTACAATTAAAGTTAGTTTCAAGATTTATTTCATTCTATTATTTTTTATTAGCTACAGCACACAGTAAATGGGGTGTACTATGTTCTGCTTTGCAAACACCTAGATTATAAAACATAATTACACAAATTAATTAGAAATGAGCACATACATTCATGTCTTTGTTTGTAACCATAGCATGTTAAACATGACTATATTAGTGAGCAGTTCCTAAAACTTATAAGCTGGTATAATTGAGGAAAATGTTAAAGCTCCCTGACCACACAAGCTATAAACATCACAGAGAGGGTCACCACCAATTCAGATCTCATGATGTCCTGTTTTGCAGCTACAGGCAGTGAGCAGGTCCTTCTACACAGCAGAGTAACAATTCAGTGAGAAGTCTCAACACCCAAAGCAGAACACAAGTGCAGACCGAAATTTTCCCTGAACTGGGTCTTGTACTTTCTTTCCCACCTACTCTCAAGGGTTCTCTGATGTCAAAGAGCCTAAAGTCTCTTCAGTTCTGCCCACTGACTGGAAAGTTGGTTCAAAGCTTATTTTGCCTGGCTCCAGTAAAAACAAAGTAATGAAAACTACCCCAAATATTCATTTTGCTGTATTAATTCCATATTTTTATTTGATAAGCAAAGTTTCTTGTTGAAGTTAATGCTCCGTCTCAGTGACCTCAAATGAAATACAGGAAAGAAAAAGTTTAGCACACCACCTCCAAACGTGATTATCAAGATAAAAGGGAATTAAAGGATGAGAAGAAATTAGAAAGGACAGTAAATCAACAAAAAGTATGGTGCTTTATAGTAATAAAAGATTTACAGATATAATTGACAAGCACATAAATTAATAGTACTTTTTAAGCACTCTACTCAGCAAGTCTGCTTTCAATACATCTCCTACATTTCTGTTGAGCTCCAGCTATGCTTGTTTTATGTCACTTATGCTGCTCTGCAGTCATATAAGCCTGATAATTATCTTCAGTTTTATAAGCTATTGTATATCATGAAACAAGTCAGTGCTTCTTTTGATGCCCTCACATTAGTCCCTTGTCACTGTTAAAACTTCAAGTGATCCAGCAATCACTTTTTATTCTTTTTTCCCTTCTTTTTAATGCATAACAATTCTGCAGTTGTACTACACCATCCTGGAGTTACTATTTTCCTGCTCTACTATATTTAGTGCTACAGTAGGACCTTAAGATTTTTGGGTTTATCGTCAAGTATCCTTTAAACATTATCACACTCTCACAGCACTGCAGATCCACAAGTAGGAAGAAAATCTCTCTACCTTTCCTTCCCTGCACTGAGCTCAAACAAAATATATTTCTGTACTTCAAAAGATTCATTTACCCTATTGTCAGACTGGTTACAAGCCTATGAAAACAAATCTTAAAGAACTGATTCTTCACATTGCAGACTCTATGACCCATCAAATCAAATTCTTTGGGATGTGGAAACATCCATAAGTCTAAAACCACGAATGCTGAGTCACCTCTTTGGTTTTGTTTTAATTTCTGGGCAATTCTTAGGGTAAAGGCCCATTTCACAATGGTGACAGAGAAAACCAAGACAAGAACACAACACACACCAGGTTAGCAACAAGTGTGCACTGCACTTAACAAGCAAGACTCAGTTTTGTTATGAAGCATTCTGTTTCTACAAAACGTTGGAAGAGCTACAATTATTGCCCACTAACACACTGCTTGCAATACCAACAGATACTCCATCCTGTTCACTTCTGATAATGAAATAAACTAATAAAGTTGGGGGTTTCATATGAAAACCTAATTACATGAAAATGTGTAAGATCCTGAACATAAGCATGAGGCTTTTGTTTACTTTTTATAAAATTAAAGCAACAAATCTGGGGACAAAAATGACCCACCAGATTTCACCACGACTTCCACCAAAAAAAAATAATCAGAGTGCACATTAAATCATTCGCAAGATACACCACTGCCTGTTTAGTTTTAAAATGCAGAGAATGAAACTCATTGCAGAGGCAGAAGAGGAGCAGTGCTATAATTACAAGGCAGTGCCTGTGCAGCCCAGTTAATGCCGTGGTTTGACAGTGCAAGGCTATTCCTGCTCCCCCGAGCCTCGCTGCACACAGGGTTCACTCTAATTGGTTCCAAAGCACAACCCACCACCAGCAGCTCCTCCAGCCCAGCAATGGTAATTTCCACACGACTGTAAATAGTGTTTGCAAACAATACAAACACGGTAATAAGAGGCTAGGTGGGTAATTAATGTGGTTACAAAGCAGCTTATTTGCATTTTTATTTAAAACTGCCTTCTTTAAAAAGCTGCTCAGATTTCGTTTTGCAAAAGGAGCCTTGGTTAAGGAATAGAGCAGTAATTACTCTCTTTAGGGGTTCTTTTATACATCCTTTAGGGAATTAGAATGAAAAGATAAGCAGAATTATAAAGGGAATCATGTAAAATATGAAATGCACTATAAACACTTAGTACTGTATTTACCATAAGCTAAGCTTGTCTTCTTCATTAATGGAATATATTACAAGCTTATGTTACAATCAGATTAATTGTGAAGATGGTTTAAAAAAGAATATATATCCAGACACTTTAATTCCTCCTCTCCCAGAACTGACAACTAGAAATCCAGTGACAGCAGAACTCACTCTGTGTAAGAACACATCTATCTGGACTATAGTAAATAAGTTTTCAACATCAGCAACTTTAAATAGTTTTATAAAACACATTCAGAGAGAGAAAGGTTCAGGGAAAGACCAAACCCAAGTTGCACTAAATATATAAATTATCAGAGAAAGCCCAAACTTTGCATCCTGTAAGCTACACTGAAGCCAATGTACAAAGTCTCCTTTTTTATAAAGACAGACATCCCCAGACAGGTTGGTGATATAGTTGAGTACACAGTGTCTCCTAGTGACTTTTAATTGAAGACCAAGCATGAAGTGCAGTTTTAAAAGGGGTTATCCTGAGGTCTGTTACTGTCTTGGGGGGAGGGGTCTTAAATTTTTTTTTTTTGTTAAAAAGCTCAAACTGCATTTAAGTAGTATTATTATAAAGCTTTAGGCATGGTAGGGATTTTGTGCCTCACATTTCCAGATTAAGAACAGCAGGGCTGTGCTAAAGAAACAAATTACCAAAAAAGATCACTTCAACATTTCTATGTATAAAATTCTGCTGACTGGAGGAAAAAAAATTAAGGAATAGTAAAATACTGTGACTTCTTTCAAAGTTACATTTTAGAAACTTTTTTTAAGACACTTGTAACAGATATTGGAAGGTGAAGAGAATTATGAGAGTAGAAGTAATTTAGTCAACTCAAAAGACAATTCTTTACTGAAGGAAATCATGGGAAATTGTCTTACTATGTTAGAAACCTTACAACCTCATAGCTATGGGAGTGCTCAGTTTCTATCAGCTGTGTACAGCGTTATGAATTCATACACACCTGGGTGCTGACAGGTTTGGGCTGCAAGAGGATTTAGGGTTTGCTCTTGGATTTGGGCAAGAGTCAAGGTCTAAGGGTTATCTCAGGTTTGGGGGTTGAAAGCTGTTAAAAGCAGCATCTCCCCAGTGGAAATAAACCCTGTTCCTGCAGCAGCAGCAGCAGCCAGTGCACCCTGTGAGGTGCTGGGCATGCTGCCCTCTCTGGCTAGTTGCTTTGTCATAGTAAATAATAAAACTCTATCAGTTGTATGTATCCATACAGTACCAGGGCAGAGCTAACTGCAGTTAAGATGTAAGTCTGAAACAGGTCAGCTGTAGGCAGTACATCAACTCTCTGAGTAACTGGTATCAGTATTCAGGAGGATGCCCAGCCCTGAAAGTTGGAGGCTTTACACATCTGCTATATAATTCAGACTCTGTTTTACAGCAGTTTCATTACTAACCATAAAAACTGTAACAGTGGAACTGTATAAACAAACTGAACAGTGTTTTTACTGTAAAACATGAATGTAATATAAATATTTGCCTTTCCCTTTTCTCAGCATCTGTAATGAAATCAAATTCATGCCATATGTTTATGGTGTACAAAAAAAAAAAAATACCTCAACAATCCATCCGTGTAAATGTTGATTATACTGTTCCATGTTTTTAACTTCATGGGGGGGGATCTTTAAGCATCTGTATTTGGAAAATAGCTTTGCAGCACACATCACTCTCTTAAAGGTTTCTCAACTGAGCAGATTACTCACAGAAACTTACTGAATCCTTAAACATTATGGCCAAAATCTGGTCCCAATGAGTTGTTACTAGTACCAGGACTGGTTAATGTTTATACTGTCAGTTCTCCACGAGTAACATAAGGTCTGATTGCATTGCAATTAGTTAATTAAAAGATCCCTTCATTTCAGAAAAATCTGGATCACATCTTTAAGAATCAAAAAAAACCTTATAGTCAGCAGAAGCAATAATTCTTTAGTTGGAGTGTTCACAGCTGCAAGTGAGACAAGTTGATGCAGATTTTTTTTTTATTGCATTACCAATTCATTTAATACAAGATACTGCCCCTTCCTGCAAGGCCTTTTCCCCCCAGCAAGGTTTGGATAACTACTTCTAACTTCATTGCTCAGCATGGGCATGGCTTATGCATTGGAAAATGAAATATGTCCATATATTGCAGGCTTTTCTAATTGTATATTACACTGTGATGGCCTGTGAGCCAGCAAGACATAGTTTAGGATATCTTGCTTTGAAACAAGACAATTTTTTATTACAAAATAGTAACAGAATATTGGAAGTAATATTCTCACAGAAATGTGTGTGCTTTACTTGTACGATGTTCTGAAATACTTCCTATTTTGAAGATTATTTTTAAGAGCTTTTATTTAGCACCACTTTGAAACCCTTTGATTCTGTACTAACAGACTGTGGCTTCAGTCAGTATTTACTACATCTCCAAAACCATCTTCTAGGCAGTCTTCAGCTTTTCCCATAAATGAAAACCTGTCACTAACCATGAGGAGGTTTACAAAAAATTCTAAATCAAGGACAGCAGTGGAGACAAAACACTACACAGGAAAACAGTGCCCCTTCCTCAAGGGGGAAACACACACAATGACCACATGAAAACTGCAGCCCATGGTCTGGTAAATGTGCCCAGATTGCTTCTTGTCTTTCTGCACTTTATAAGATCACAATTGGAATACAAAGACTCACTAATCAGGTTTTAATTTCATTCAGTTACTTAATCAGCAAGAATATAAATCACTCCTTTGGTGAAGAATACTTCAGGGGAAAGGAATACAGCAAGGAGTCACGTTTGTTTGGTTGGTTTTCTTCATAGCTTTTCTCTTCTCTTGTCACATCTCTACCTTGTAAGTCTCTACTTAAAAAGCAAACTCAAATGTTCTTTTTACAATTTAATCTAACCTTTAATGTAGCTGTAGGTTTAACACTGAGGAATAATTACCAAAGAAACATTATACTTTTTATGAAATATTAAACTTACAATTTATCTTTTAATATCTACTTCAAAGACTATTTGACAGGAATAAATAAATGAGAGCTTCTTGGCAAGAAAAGCTGTGATTTATGAAATATTTTATTCATTCATATTCTTAAGTATTTTCTTGAGAATACCACTAACATCTGGAGCTACGCAGTCTTATCCAAACATTCTGCTCATACTCAATTAGAAAATTATATCAATAATAATGTAAAATAAATTACCTAGCCTCTCTTCCTGGAGCATAGATTTCCGCGTTCGTCAGAGCAACTGTGTGTACAAACAGCACTGTAGTGTTTTTCATTAAGCCTCAAAGTCAATTAAGCCACGAATTGGAACAATCATTCCTCCTTTGCAAAGTATTGATATTTTTCTTGGCTGCTTTCAGGCCTTTTCACTACTCAAGGAGAGATTTATGTTTGACAATTTCTTTCTGATTAAAATGAATCATAACTCTAGAATTCTAATTTCCTCTTTTCCGAGCAAGAAATTATCAAACAGTTTTAAATTGATATTGAACGTCATCGTGCATGAACACTCATTTTCAAGATATCAAATGTAAAGCTATACTGATCTCTCTTTTTATCTGCTGCCTTTACATACTTTCTCTTCCTTTCCCTGTCTATATATATGCATGTGTATAAACATTAGATTGCACCAATACAATCAACCATACCCCTCCATAAAAATTATATTTGATAGACCAGCCAGACCAGTCACACTAAAACTTGTCACAATGCTTTACACAAGGCAATTACCCTTTATTGGCAATATTAGCAAAATTCTACTGTAGTCTAGAAAGAAAATAACTGGAATACTGAAGGTTGAAAACAAATGTCAGTTAACCAAAGTAATTAGCAACTTTATATGGGTAATCCCTACTCAAATGGCTCAAACTCCCTATAAAACAGCTCTTCAGGCATAAATTGTTACAAACAAAGTTCTCTAAATTTGTCTACAACAACCAGTTAAGATCAGTTTGCATTTGCTTTTTAAACATAATGGCAGCTAATCTGAAAAAAATCTTATTTTCTCACATTATTCCTGCTTTATCTCTAAATCTAAACAATTGGATTTTCCCAAGCCATTTAGCCGTCCCATTTTGTCTTTATAAACTTGATTTTCAGCTTTCACTACAAGCAAATTGAAACTGCATTTTTTGCCTAACAACTTATTTCACAGTACAACAGGCCCAGAGCAGAGCTGTGTTTCTGCAGACACTCAGTCTGTGGCATTCCAGACAGGGATGTCACAAACAGACTCACTAAGGGAACGAGCTGGGTGGTTTTCCTTAGTACTGTTGTTTTATGTAGTGTGTACTTTATTTTCAAATGCTGCATTACACTAGGTTTTATTTGGGTTTGGTTTGTTTTGTTGTGGTTTGGCAGAAGAGGTGGTTGGGTTTTTAAGAATTACAGTTTTTTCCATATATGCTGCAGGTTCTAGTTAATACAGACCATCAATTAGATAATTGTACCAAAATTTTGTTGCACACTTTTAATTATTTTCTCTTCTAGCAAAGTATGTGGAACTCTTTTGCATGAATGAAGAATGGAAAAGGAAACAACATCTAAACCTTGAGTACTAAAGGATACTGTCCCACAGAAAAGTCAGCTTGGGGTACACAGTGCTTTTGGTAATATACATGTTTTAATAGAAATACCAGTTATATTACACCACAGTAGTAAAACTCCACACTTAGGACAGGTAAACACACTAGAACTCAATTTGGCAATGGTTTGGGGTTTTTTTTGTTATAAGAGCGTATTTCATGCAAATTAAAAGAGGTTTGGGAACGCAGCTGAAGAGTAGGAACATATTTATCAAATTTCTACCCCTCATGTTACTGGAGGAACATTGTATTTATAGTGCAGCTCAGAGACTTAATCTCAAAGATTTACAGGAAAACATAAAACAAGTAGGTAGCACTATTCCTACTGAAAATACTACCTGAATACCATCAACACGAGGCTTTGTAAGGCTGCAACCTAATCAGCTGTATTTTTCTTTAAATTGATTCCAAATTGAAAAATAAATCAATTTCCTTTCAATAATTTTGCTTTCCCTAGGAACAGAGGAGACAAAATTCTGTGCACGCTTTTAAGTTCCTTCTAGCAGAACAGTTGCAGCTACATATTAAGAATTCATCTGAATCATATGCAGAGGTTGTTAATAGTTTTTTAAACTCTTTCATTTTTAGGAAAGAATTTTCAATTAACAACTTCCTGTAGTTACACCTATAAGCTAAAAATTAATATTTTACATCAATATTTTAATATTAGAAGCAAATCAATCAAATTAATCTTTGTCTCTTTGTTTTCAGTAACTGATTTTGGGGCGGGTTTTTGTGTTTGTTTTCCTCAAGATTGCTTACAATTTGATGTAAATTTTAAGCATCTTGTAATTCATCAACTAATTCTCTCCTGGTTACACACTCCAAGTAATTAAAGTTCAGTAATAACTTATTCTTTCTGCTCCAGCACCTGCATTTCATTTGTTTATTTTCCCAGAGTCATAAATCTGAGGGACTGTCAAAGTGCCATAATATTAGTGCAATAATCAAAGTTAATTAGTCCCTCTCAATAAACAACAACAAAGCCATTACAAAGATGCATTGAAGGTTTTCCAGCTACCCAGTTTACAGATGAGACTCTTTTTCTGAACAATTAGAATTTGAAAACTGTTAGTAAATAAATGTAGTTTTTCTGAAGTAATTTGACCTTCAATGTTCTTCATTCAATTAACAACTCATTAACTTTTGGTGAGATAATGCAGGTATTAAGCCAAGTATTCTGAACTCCCATTGTCTTCAAAATGCTCAGAGATATGGTTAGGATTAAGGGGGTAATGGGATATTTTTCAAATAAAAGGTGCTCACCACTGCCTAATTTTAGTTAGATAAAACCCATATAAACAGCCATATTTAGCTGGACTGGGACTATCAAATTCAAAAACAGAATATCACCAAATCCAGTTCTATTGAAAGAGAACAGACACTATGCTGGCCTCTGTTGGAATTCTCTTGGAATTCCATGCTATTGAAACTAAGAATTAAAAAAAAAAAAAAAAAAAAAAAGAGAGAGAAAGAGCTTTAATGGGATGAAAGCAGCAAGGAAGACATTTTACCCAACCAACCTTTAACTGTAAATCATTCATATGATCTGGGCAAGAGAAAAAGGCCTAAGTCCAAAGACTGTTTTTTCATGAAACTTGTGGTTACAAAACTTAGCAATATTGTAAGCATCACTTATCTGGAAATATGTGTAAATAAGTACCGTTTGTTTTGCATTAATAAATATTATAATTATCTGTAGATTAATTATATGTAAATATTAATACTACTGAGTGCTCTCCCATGTCATCTGGGAGCAGCTGAAGTACTTTGAGAGAGAGCTCAGGAAAGAAAAGCAAAACACTCATCACTAATTTTAGCTGGAAAGAAATAAAAATCCAAGAATCTGATCCTTTGGTCTTTTATTCATTTAAGTGTAGAGATGTCACCACATTCTCTCCTGTAAGTTAGCAGTCCCAGCAAGCTCAGACAAAAGTAGCCTGCAATCCTTGCTAGCCAGTAAATGATTGTGGGAGGAATAAATTAAGACAACTGAATATATTTTACTAAGGGCCTTAGGAGATCATTAAAAAAATGGGGATCAGAGAAGTTAGGAGTCAAAGAGCAACAAGGGCATAGATGGGACTGAAAAGCTCGTGTTTGTGTGACAAAAATGGGAGAAAAATGAAAGAAAGTGGGAAGAAGATGGAAGGAAAAACCACTGGGACAGACTGCCTGGCAGCAGGGCTGCTGGGCCTAATAGAGAGAAAAGGAGAAATATTCTTGTGTTTGATAAGTACAAAAATGTCCCTCTGAAATCTCTCACTGTGGAAAAGCTATGGGCAAGACAGTGGCTGTTTTGGAGGACTGTGTCCATCCTCCTTCAGTTAGTTGTTCACTTTGGTTCTGGAAATGCTCTTTCTTACCAACCAAGCCTTAGGGGTTCTTCCAAACATTTTTTTCCCTTACAGAGCATCCACAGGTACCATGGACAACAGCACATCAGGCCTTGCAGTCCAACACACTCATAAGGAATGAAAAACCTCTACCACCCATGTACCAGCGACTGAGCAGGGTGTTACAAAATAAGACAAATTACTTTTTCCTCAGATTCTTGCATGGCAGTGCTGTATCTGTTTAACTGCTTGCACTGCACAGAAGACTTCACATCTTGGAAAGCCCAGCTCTGTGCTGGGCACTGTGTGCATCACTCACCCATTCCCCCAGGATGCGCTGCACGGCGTCGTTGCCTCGTGCCAGACTTCTGCAGGCCAGGATAACACACGCCCCATGCAGTGCAAGGGACTTGGCAGTTTCAAAACCTAGGATAAAACATTGTCCTAATCAGAAACAGATCCCAGTAGCAACACAGAGCTATAAAATTACCTGAAAACACGAGCCACACATTTAAGTACAGTTAGGCTTACCTGCAGTGTGACAACCTGACAGTCACCTGGACTCAGCTTTTAACAGCACACATGAAGAAACACAGACACTTCAATTTGATCAGGTCTTTTGGACAGTAATTGTATAAATTTTGTGCAAAACAGGTTTGGCATCTTCAAAAAACAGACTCAGCTTCTCTGCCTACCACTGTCCTCAGCTCTTCCAAGAGCAGGATTGTATTTGCCCCTTCCCTGTTTGACTGTGAACAACATGCCATACAGAGAGACTGCAGAGCCACTGTGCCTGGCAACTTCACACTGGAAGTGTCAGAGTATCCAAAACTGAGCTCAGGGCTCTTTAGATGCACAGTTAGCCTCAAAGTCATCAATCTGAGGACCACCGGTGGCAGGGGGAACCAAATATTCTGGTTCACTGTTCAATTCACTAATGAAAAGCTCCATAGAAGTTGGTCCAAAGTAAGCTTCATTTAATTGGAAAAAATCTGTGAGAATTTACACCAGGAGATGAAGACTTTTGGGGAGAGAAGAATGCCCATGAAGTGCAGAGAACTGAGCCAGAACCTGGGTTTCTATCAGGAGTGAGCTACTACATATTTGTGATGCACTCAGCGGTATCACAGGGTGTCCATCTCCATGGAAAACTGTGACAATGCCAGGAATTGCCTTCTAGAGAGGCGTAGTGTGGCTTAATGAGTTCAATTAGAAAAGCTTAAACCAGGAAAGAATCAAATTGAAATGCCCAACAATTTGAGTATGTGAAGAAGTCGAAGAAAACAGGCATTTATTTTAGCTTTATAATATTTAAAGCATGTTCATGATTTCCTGTTAAAAACTGTTTACAAAAAAGCCCGTTAAGATGGGCTGTCTCACTTCCAAAACACCCTGGAGCAACAAAACCCAGTTACAGCACAAAACATAACTTACATTATAGAAACAACAGACACCAAGACAAATTTATACAATTTTCTGCAATTACATACTTATGGTATTTAAGCCAAGCAATTTTCCTGTATCTCTTTTAAAGCCATTCACTGCACCAAGCAACTTTAATTACCTGGATAATTCATTGCATGCACATGAATTCAGCTACAGCATATGCAAAGATTTCCCTTGTTCCTAATTCCACTTTAAGCATATTTAACTAGAATTTCTCATGTAACTAATATAAGACATACCAGGGTACTATCAGCTAGCTGTTATGCTTGTTGTTTTGCACAAAAACCACTTATTTTGACTAGCTGACCATATTATTAAAAACTAGTTGGAATGCCTGGGAATAGTTTTTGCTATTGTTAAACAAAGATCGAGAGCTGGTGACCAGATTAATTAGCAAAGCGTGATGATGTTTTGCTCACTCTACCCCATGTCACACTGTGCAAAATAATAAACTCTGCAAAATAATAAATTCCCCTTTTATTCCCATTCTCCCCTATAGTTAATAACTCAATTCTCATTATAAACTAAGCAAGTTACACGCTGTGAATTTAGTTCATTTTGTGCTATCTCGACTCTTCCCTGCAAACTTGGAGATCAGTGTTAAGCACTTCTCTTCAGGATGTCCTTGCTCTTCTCTGAGCTTCCAAAGAATGATCCTTCACCCTTAGGCAGACATGTTCTGGATCTTTATGTGAAATCATGTGCTAAAAAAACATCCATTTGAATGCTGCCACAGGTGAAGCGCTGATGTATCTCCCCATCAGACATATTTTAAACTCATTCACAAACACTCCTGCACTTTATTTAGGACACCTATATATATATGCAACTTCTAACTGGAACACCTGAAGGAGGAGTTTGGAAGCACCTCGGTATCCAAGTCTTTTCACAGCTTTAGCTCTCTGGTTCTTCCACAACAATTAATGTGTCTTTGCTCCTCCAGTATCAAAAAGCTTACACAGGGGGGAAAGCTCCTAGCAGGGTGGAAAACATTTTCTGTCAGATTCACTCTGCTAAACTAAGTCTGCCAACAGCATTTGTTCTTCAGCAAAATGCAGCTATATTTTCAATATACAGTAAATTTTAAAACCTCAACCTAACACATGGATTGAGTAATGTACAGAACCATTTAAACTCTATGAATAAAAATCTTACCTCTCTATAAAAACTACCATTAAAGCACGATCCACACTGAATGTGGTTTCATGCACTGAAGTTAAACCACGAAGATCATAAACACCCAAACAGTAAAACATTTTAAAAAAAAACACAGTAGGCTTACATAGAAAGAGAAGCCTAAATAACTATGTAAGGGACATGCACAATTAAGAAACCAGAGCAACCTTAATTCTTCCCACAAAAGTAACTCTGTGGACTTTAAAAGAACCAAAGATTTTCTTAAAACTTCACTTAATCTGAGACTGCCACCACTTAGTGACACAGCCCTTTCACAGTGAAGGGACATTAACAGCAATGACATTAGGTTCTTTTCCAAGAAACAAGTGATATCCTCCAGTGGCGAATATTCCCTGTACCACAGCACTATCGCACAGCTATTTAACCCAGGTAAAAGAGAGAGCACAGCCCACTGCCAACAAATTATACACTAGTTGTGGGGTTTTAAAAGTAGGAAAAACTACACTAGAAAAACAGCATAGAATTTCAGACTTGGGCATCAAGGACAACCAATTACAAGGAATAAAAGAGACTCTTCCCCCAAATGTGACAGGAGAATAACATACTTAAATAACATCCACTTTGGAAAAGTAATCACTGCATTGTATGGAGTATTTAAATATACTATTTTGAGCAAATGTTTTATAAAACTAATTTCAAGCAATTGCCCTGGAAATCTCAAGTTTGTGCTGAGATCAACTACTCTTGCTGCTGGTGCTATGGCTGAACGAGCTCTAATCCGACACTCAGAAGTGAAAATCCTCTTTAAGAATAAGACATACATGGGGGATAAACATTATGGCACAGTTCTACATCACCAGCTAACCTAAAGGACTGGGAGCAGAACTAACAAGAGAGCTACAAGCCCATGGGATTTGCTAGAGACGTTTAAAACCCTTCAGCCCTTTCTTACAGCATTCGTTCATAAAGACCCGGAAATTAGCACTCAACTTCATTCTTCATCTTCTATGATGATTGTTCAATACTCTCACGTTCCTGGCTATCTGCAGTCGACTCCTGCCACTGAATTTTGGTGCAGATTTTCAGCTAATGGTGTCAATTAAGAAGCAGTTAGCATCGCTCAATTAATGCCAACTACACTGTGTCAACACACACCAGATGAGTACAGGGCCCTGTCCAATGGTGCAACCTCCTCTGTAAAATGGAGAAGGGGATTCACTGAGTGGAAAAGCTTTTCAGTCATTTCTTGTTTAAACAGGCAGCATACAGTCCATCAGTTACTGGGGGACATTCTGTAAAGAATTTGCATCAGGCCTTTACATGTTTTAAAACATTTATTTATTTCAAATATGAGGAAGTTTGAATACAGAAGAAAAATTCCAAAACATTTCAGACAATAGCAAGTTTTCTTCAGCTTCTCTACCTTTGCCCAAATACTCCAGGATACCTTGGAGCTGTCCTTTACAACACATTTGAAACACAATGATGTCATCTTTCTTTGATGCTTAGTTCTCAGTGTAAAAGCCTACAGGGTTTGCTTGCAACAAATGGTCTTTAAAACTCAAAACAGACTCTCATCCCACCTCTGCATCTCAGCAGACAGACTGTTCTCTGACTTTTGGGACTCAAGAGAACTACATATAAACAAAAAAGATACTTGTATCCTAGAAATCACTTAGATTTCTTCAAACTTGGAAGACCTAAACACCAGTGACAGTGAATCATTTCATCTTATTCAACACTTCCTCAGAAAAGGAGTAAAGAAGATTCAAATGTGCTACAGATGAAGCTATAAAGAATTCTGGGTAAGCAAGCTTCTTTTCAGGCTGAAATACTGCAACACCGAGGTGTGATTTAGAGAAGAACCTTCTGCAAGCAGGATCACTGCTGCCTGTGCTGGTGGTTCCAGAGTGCAACATCCAACAGAGCTTGCACAGGCACGTGCAAAACATCACATCCTTGACAAACTCACACATTTCAGAGCCAGAAAAGCACCACGCATTCCATATCCGAGTATCTTGGCCGCATCCACTCTGCTTCAGTACGGATATTTAGGATAAAAATCTTAAGAGACACATTATTCAACTTGCTCCAAATGCAAGTGTTCAAGCAACTAAAACACCAAGATATTTTAAGAAACTTGATCTAAAATGAGAAATTCCCATGGAATACTAATGCTGCCTTTGTTTCCATGTGTTTGCAGGCACATGGCAATGACACATACTGATATTTTTCATTGCAAAGTGTGATGTTATATGAAAGACACATCCTGACTCTCCCTTTGTGTGTAAATTGGACAAACGTGTTTTTCTTGGAGCCATGAAGCACAGAAAAAGCCAACCCAAACGAAGCAGGATGAGTAATGCATTGGTTCTGTTTTCCATCTAACCAACCCAAAAATATGCACTCCTTACACTTTTTTGCAATTCACTGTCCTGGGCAAGGCCAATTTATTCTTAACAGTAAGTGCACTGCTGTTGTCACTAACAAAACCCCAAAATATTTTGTTTCCTCTGAAGGGAGCGCAACACTAAACAAACATTTTAAAACACCCTTAAATTAATGGGATTATAAATATCTGCTGCTTGTTGTTGCTGTAAAAAATTTAAAACTTATCATTTGAGGGAAAGAAAGCTGAGTTTGTGACTGATGGTGCTGCATGCAAGCAAAAATCCAGCACAGTGCCCATGTCAGGCACATACATCACAAATACACTGCAACTAAGAGCCATGGGGTTGCCATCAGATCTGGTATCTGCTCCAGTTCACTGCCCAACCCTCCAACCCCACTCTAGGATGCCATAACATGAAGGAAGCTGGGACTTGAGTCCTTTCAGTTGTTTCACCCAACTCTGATCAGTATCTCAGCTACCCAAAGGTCCCACAGCAGACCCAAACAGATATTGCTGATCCTTCACCATGCAGAGGTGCTACTATCCAATATAAACTTTGGAATAACAGCCAAGGGCTCAAGCCTGGAATGAGAATGCAGCACATTAAATACAAAGCCAAGCTACCTGTCATGTCCCAGGGTAAGACCTTGCTTGGGTTGTGTCAAGGCAATTCCCACCAACCACTAAATTTCTGGCCCTAAAATACGTGGAGACAGAGTGGTTTACAACTAAGATAGTCTTAAAAGAGCCTAATGGAAACATGAGGGGAGACAAAACTAAAACTGAAATTTAATACTAAACTACACAGAACATCCCAATCAAGGTTGGTTTTTTTCACTTCCCAAGTCATCTAAATACAAGCAGGTCCTGTAATGTGCCTGAACAGATGAACAGGGGCCAGGGATTAAACTGAAGGGAAGAAGGAGAATCAGAGATAAGAAATTAATTTTCTGTCAAATCCCAGTCCTGTCTTTCATATCTACTCCTTGCTTCAGATGTACATCAGTGACCAAAAATCACAGTCAGAAAGGGTTCAGAATTGTATCTTCCATTTCAACCAAGGCCAAAGCTCTTTTGAGATAAAATGCACTCCTTTAAGGGGGGGCAAAAACCCCCAACTCTCAGCTTTCATTTTTTCATCTTGCCTTTCTTCATCTATTACCAAATCCCAAACAAATTTTTACTGAATATTTTTTACATGTATTGTGTAAGCGTGTATTGTATAAGCATTTTACCAATATTAAAAAAAGTTGCAGAAATTAACACAGCTGTTCCTATCTTAGCATCACATCTGCAACTGGGGATTATTCTGTTTGAACTTTTTGTTCTCAGTGTTTCTTCAAGCATAGAAGAAATCCATGTTTTCTTTTGATTGTCTTTAAAAATGACATTGTGGCTTCTTGCAAGCAAGTCAGCCAGTTTTCCTAACACAAATCAATTACTGTATTTAAAAAAAACATATCAAAGTTTAGCATTTGGCTTTATCATTTAATGTTTAAGGAGAATTTATTAAAGAGTTTATTTTTCTGTTTGCATACAATTTTTTCCATTGTAACAGATAACATATCATGAAGGCAGACAGGCATCTGAATCTGAAGCAACTCAACACACAGCTTCACATTTTCTAAACAAAAACAACTTTTCCACCTAAAAGTGCATTTAAACGTATTATTACCAAGTTAAGTCAAATAGAGTTACACACATTTTAAAAGAAACCTGAAAGAGCAGTCTGTCTCAAAATAAGCAGAACTTATTTTAGTGTGACTCATATTCTTTATTTTAGTAAAAACCCTAAATTATTCAGAATTACATATGCTTATATTCATAAGGGATAAAAAAATATTTTGTTAGACTACAGTCATGTTAACACACCATTTCTATTTTTACTGCAAAATAAACACTTCCAAATTAAACATTTAACTGAAATCTGGAGTAGCAGAAAACAACAAATCTGCCCATAACATAAGTCAACGTCAAACCAGCATCTTGATGAAATCTAGATCAGGTCTGAGCAGTCAAATTTGATGTGACATTTAGGGCACTCCATGTCTCAGCAGTAATTATGAAGGTTTAGCAGCTCTGCGATAAGTGACCAGTTCTTTTGTTCATTTGCTTAAATAAAGCCAGTCTCATTATAAATACTGTAACTTGAATACATTATTAAGGAAATAAATAACATTTTTGTGCATGCTACTGTAGCCTCGTCGTTATTTAACAGCACAGCTGAGGTGAGCTAAAGAGAGGTGGTGGCAACAAAACTTACCAGTCCCACACAAACCAAAGGATTTACCCAACACCAGCAGCAGCAAAGGCCAACAAAAAAGAGACTTCAGTTTCTACCTGATCCACACACCCTTGAAGGGGGTTTGTGTTCTGGAGAATGCGAGCCTTCAGAGCATTCCTAATGGAACATAAGTCTGATCAGACATTCAGCATCAACTAGATTTTAAAAGCTGTTTCGAGGGGTGGGGTCTTTGCTTTTTATTTCCCCCCAACTACTTTCCAAAACTTTGGGGCTTTTTTCCTCCCTTATTGCTATGATTTTTAACACACCTTCTTAGACAACCTTACACAAATGACCAGAAAAATTCCCAGAGAATTTAAAATTTATCTTTGACTGTGTCTCCTGGGCTTTTTGTTTTTTAAATCAGATATTTAAAAAAACAAGTTCCAAGTTCAGAGAAATGGGGTTGGCAAACATTTCTTCTCTAAAGCTGCTCTTTGCATCAGCAGTAGCTTTAGGCAACACAACAGTTTTTCCCACCAAAGCAAAAATGGAGAAAAAAGCCAGAAATTGTCTAGTTTCTTTTCAAGTACACTTCTGTTCCTCTGTTAGCCAACACTGTCATAGGTTTCTATATTGCTGAGCCCTAATTAAACATAACAAAAAAATTAGTTGCATGTTTTGAACCTCCTTTTGGCAAGTACAACAGTGCAATGTTAATAAAAGAAGTAAATTCAATAAAGAGGAATACTTCATCCAAGGCAGAATAATTAAAAGACATACTGTGCTGTCAGCTAAAGTGCTAGATCCTCCCAGCTTTAATCTCAAAATCATTTCATGAGAAATGCTCAGTGTTATGTAAAGATACAGAGAAAGTGCTACAACATAAATTGGACCAATTTTTTTCTTAAAACAAACTTGATATTTATTTGTATCAGTTACACAAACAGTGAAATATTTTAAAATGCACACTAGACATTTTACAGATAAATAATAAAACAAGGTTCTGTTCTAAAAAGCTCACAGTTCAGCTTACAAAAAAAGAGATGTCTTAGAGAATCAAACACAGAGCCAAGTCCTATTTGTATCGAGGGGAAAGGAACAGACTGAAAATTCAAACAACACTACCTGATTGCTGGCAGTCACCACCCACCACTGTCTTTGGGCCACATGAGATAAGACAACTTGTTTAGTTTGGCAGCAAAGGAAGGTTTTAATAAAAAAGTCATTTGAGGATCCTGCAAAAAGACCTGAATATGGGGAGGATGCAGTTCATTGATCTCTCCAGTTCAAAACTGGCAAACCTTTGTGTGCGCTTTAAACTACGAAGGGAAGAGGGAGATGGGAAGCTGTTATGTAACTCAAATGATCCATCATGTGGTTCCGACATACAAAGTAAGGCAGGAGATGGAGTTCTGAAACAAAAGATGGAGAATAAGAACAGTATTAACAAAAAGTGTCTGTACACAAAGCAAGAAGAATGGAAAACAAGCAAGAATTAAAAGTCATTAATCACAATGTAAGGCCATGGGCAAAAAAAAAAAAAAAAATTAAAAAAAAAAAAAAAAAAAAATCATCGAAGACCTCTCTGCCACATCTTCAAGAAGTGCATCAAAACATGCCATGCATCTTCCCACACCAAAATTAATTTGTATTTTTTCAGAAGACATTTAAAGTCTATCTGCTAACAGCTGGAACACCAGCAGCCCACCCAAGAGCTCGGTGACAACCATCCTGTAAAGCCAAGGACCAATTACAGCTACATACTCCACACCAAGTTTTTTCATCTATTCTATCACAAAGCCTCTCTCTGCCTTACATTCTAGATACATAACTTTGTTTTGCTACAGATGAGTGTTTAAGGTGCCAGATGCCAAGACCAGAACCAGGAAGTCCCAGGCTCTATTCCCTGGACCACAGATTCGATTCAGACACAGTGAGGCACCTTCTCAGAGATCGCAATCTTCATTCACTCAGGATGCCAGAAGGGTGCTGCCAAATAGGTCATGCACATTTTTATGCACTCCTCTTTGCTTAGCAAGGCACAAAATAATCCAATTTTACCTTCAGAATTAAAAATCTTTCAGCAAGAGTAAGTTTATACCCCTCAGCATCTGCTCACAGCTGGACACAGACTCAAACAAATAAAGCTTTCTTTAAAAAAAGCTTTCTTTTCTAGTTGCCATATTTTCTACTCTTAATATATCTTAATTACTCCCTCTGCTGAAGAATTAAAATAGCATTCAGAGAAATATGTATTTTATCTTGTGACAGAACAATCCAGCTCCCACTTTAAACTGGAATATGGACATGGACATATGCCGTAAATTTAGGTAATTTACTGCACCCATACATGGCTCCATAAGTAAAATAAGGTTAATAACACATTTCTCAAAATCTTAAGTAGCATAATTAATATCTACAATGTACAAATGTACAGAAGCCAGACATGCTGCTCATGCTTGCTAACAGCAGAAGAACAACATGATCAGAATCTCTCACAGTTCCTGAATCTCTGAATACACAACATGATACTGTTTTCTTCAATTTATTTGTGATATAGGGGAATAAGCAAGCCTCCTCAAAAACTTTTAAACAGTGATTTTTTGCACAAAGGCAGAATTTTGCCTAATCACCACAAGAGGAAAATGCCCCACAAGTGTTATGATTTTGATTTTCACATAAAAAATAAAGGAAACCCACTTAGAGAATGTATTGTGTTAAAGCTGCTTGGATAAAGAATAAATAATGAGGAGGCACAAATGTACCTTCTGAAAAGACAACATAACCTGGGAAAAATATGAAAAATTTCTAAGCAACACTCATTGTTCAGAACCTCAAGTCACAGTGCATGAACAAGATTTAAATAAATACATCCACAACTGAACTGTGACAATTCCTTTCTCACACATATATTATTTCTATCAAGAAAGTATAACAACCATCAGAAAACCTAAGTTCACCAGTATTTTTAATACAAAGAAGATATTAACTAAGAACAGGAACTTAGAAACAGTGACTAAGGTAACCATAATTAATTGAAGGAGAGGAAACAAAGTGTATTACTATGAAACTATTCAGATTTGAAGACAGACTGTAGGGAGTTTTCTGAAGCAACAGATGAAGTACTGAAATCCACAACATACAGCAAGAAATCAAAAGCAGCTGGATATCACAGGAACAAAAATACTGAGGTTATGTAGCTGAACGTAAAGCTACAGAGATCTCACATATTAAAATGACAAGCCAATAGAATAAATGGAAAAAGGAGAAGAAAAGAATCTCCCATTCACAGAAGAAAAATAAAAACATGAGAAAGGCATAAGAGTTTAATGTGTGACCTAAAAACTGCAAATACCATTAACTAATTTTAAAAAAGGAAGACAAAAGTACTTTTCTTTTTGAGGGTCTTCCCCTGGGAACTCCTGAAAGAATGTGACATTTGACATATTTTACTAAATCACACACTGTCTTTTAAAAAACTCTGTGTATTGTAGATTTTAGGATGAACTTAAGACCAGTTGCTTTCTCACTGTACTATTCCTATTCTCTAATTCAGACAAAGTTCTGGCCTTGCAAATTCTGAAGACAAAACTCCTTTAATCAGTTCAGGGTTTTGATCTTCCCAGGTTTTTACCTGTCTCCTTTCACTTCCTTCTTGGTAGGGATTTACTGTTTCAGACTTAAGTTTCAAAACCTTGTAACACCTTGACTCAATCAAGCATGGGACACTTAAAAGGGACATAAGATACTGAAATCCTTCCTTCTTGTGGGTCTACTTATAGTCGCCAGAAATTTTTTGCTAATAAGCCAAAAACATCACATTAATGTACATCTACAGGCTGTAACTAGAGTTGTCAGTAGCTAGCAAAGTCCCTATTTGCCTCAGAGGACAATGTCATTAGAAAATAAAATGCATTTAGCAACCTCTTCCCTCTGCACCATCTAACAAGCATTCCAAAATAATACAGATGCACGTGTATGTATTCAAACAATTCTTGAAGCACAATGAGTTTTCAAAACATGGAAGAAACAAAATGATGCAAAGAGTAATCTCAATGTTGCAGCAAGACAAATTGAATCATGCAAAAGTTCTTTTCACCTCTGCACTATGAAGTATGCATAAAATAATAAGAAGAACCTTTGTGAAATTAAGTATTTCAAACGACAGAAAAGCAATGAAATTTAAAAGTCTTTCTAGCTCTTAGAGAGGAGACAAGAAATAAGTACCACCTACGAAGGTTCTCTGTTCTACAAATATGTTTTTCCTCTGCAAGAGGAATACCAGAAAGTACAACACAGGCACACAGCTCAATCCCATCCTTTGTGCAAATATTCCTTTACAAGGAGTAATCATTATTGAACCTTTTAGCCCAGATGTAATTTCTTACATGTTATAAGTTTCACATGCATTGTGAATTTCAGCCAAGGCTGATGAAGTTCAATAACTTGGCTAACCAACCATGTGTACTGCTCATTACACAAGTAATAAATAGATTCATCAAAATGGACATGAAAAAGCAGTATGAACATCTGACACCTTTTTCAGCCTACTCAATAAGAAAAATAAGTTACAGGAAGTCCAAGAGGACCTCTTAATATTTACAGTATGTAACAGGTAAGCAGTTGGAGCCTTATGTAAAGCAGAGCAGTATTAATATTCCACAATATTAAGCCAGAGTTAAAACAGAGTGATGGCACTCGTGGAAACTCACTCACTATTACCTGCCATAAATTTTAAGAATACAGCACTGTAAATTAAAGAGAATCCTCTTCTATTAAGCAAAGTTTAAAAACAATAGCTTTTAAACTACATCAGTACTAATCCCTGTTGTTCAAACTACATCAGTACTAATCCCTGACTGACAGCTACAAACATCCCACAACAGGAGGAGTTAAAAGTTCCACCCCACAGGCACATTCTACTCCATAAATTGTGCCTTTCTACATCAATTACCCCAATACTCTACTCTGGTCAAAAATACACTTCCTGCAAGACCCAGGCTTTTCTGGAAAAGCACCATACTCCCATTCCCTCAAAAAACTGGTACAGCAAAATTCATGCCTGCTACAAAGGTTTGGACTTCCATGAAAGAAAGGCCTGGAAAAAAACTAGCTAAGTGTAAGTAAGAAGCAAACAACAAAACTTCTACACAGGCACCAACATTTTCATTCATGTTAGTGCTACTCATGCAGTGTAAGGTAATTCACGATACATGGAGCCTAAGATTCCCAAAGAAATCAAAATATACATCAAGGAACAACTCATCCATGCTTTTAAAAGCCCAATAAATACAAAAGTATCCCATGAAAACAGTCTCAGGGACAGCTAGGACTTGGCCAAGAAAAACAATCCAAGGTTATATATTGCTGATCTTTCTGTCTGCCTCACAATAAGCTTTGAGCCCAAACCTCCATAAATAAGCACCACTCCAGTTCTCCACACAGGAAACACTTCCATCATGGAAACCTCCAGCCATGCAAAGGCTGTAAGAGTTCCTTCACCACAAGTTCTGCTGTTTGAGAACATGAGATGCCTCTCCTTAGCAAAATCCAGCATTTCCTTTTCTCTGTGCCCCACTGAGCTACAACAGAATCACGTACAGAAATTCTTCTTAATAAAAACAGGCAAAAGTTTTATTAATCCACAGGATTTCACATATTTATGAACATTAATTTTGATTCAGACAACAAACTCTTTTCACTAAACCAGGGAAAAGACCACTCAAGAGGCATTGTCCAAGTTTGCTCCCCCAGCTCACATCCCTTTTTCTGCTCTTGTAAGAAACTGGATGCAAATAATAGATAATTACTAGAAAGCAAACACCTTGTTCTTTTTTCAACATAATAAGCCATATAAAAAAGACGTTTACACTAAGAAATCTTAAAATCATCATATGAATGGAATTGAGAAAAATAACAATACAGACCAAAACCAGACTGATGTATTTTCTCTGAGATTTTTTTCCCAAAACAAACTCTCCAACAAAAACAAGCTGACTTTTTCAATGCTGACAAAGTTCAGGTGTTCCAGCATAAGAGAAATTCCAAAACCATACAATAAATCATAAAGTGAATCTGAAACAAAGGCTATCCTGAGCAGCTCCTTTGTAGAAGCCCTGTCAGTTGCAAAACCCTTATTTCATGTGGAAACAGAAGAGAGAAATTACAAAGTAAACAGTGCTTTCAAAGAAAAATGTGCACATTTTTCAAGGAAAACTTGCAAACTAGCTCAAAAATAGAGCTGAATAATTCCTTACTGACAGACAAACATGTGTGGGCTTAGACCACCAAACACCAGGCAGTACAGCAAAAGACAATGAACATATTTAAGACAGGCAGACTAACACTAATAAAATCAAGTACTCAATGTATGTAAAGGGTCTGTTTTATTCCTCCCATATGATCAGAGTTTGACTTGAATAAGACCATTCACTGGTCTAACTAAAATCCAGCAAATGTTACCTTCTTTCTGAAGGCTGATGAAGCCTCAGCAAAAATGCTGTCACCCACAAATAACCTCAGTAAATTCTGAAATACAATAGCTCCCCATATTCACAAAATTCTCTCCTCTGCAGGTACAGAGCAGTCAATTTTTGATTCCTTAAGAAATAAAAATATTCTTTTTAATCATACTTTTCTGATCTCTCCACTGCCCACAGATTCAGGGCATAGTGGTGAAAAGTAGCCAGCATCTATTAGAGACCTTAAAGAGTCTTCACACAAAATCTAGGTAAGTTTTAAAAGTTTAATTTTTCTTCTCTTACAAGTAGTAGCTTAAATACCAATTATGCAATTAGTGATCACTCAACTGCCCTAAGAAATACAACAAAGGTTAACCACAGCTGGCTCTATTAAGGCTCTGAAGGTAGATTCTGCTTTTTAACTAGGAGAAAGATTCAGAACAAGAGTAACATAGGAAGTGCTCAAACACTGCTACACAAAGAGGAGATAGCTCAGCTACCAGGAATTCTCCCACTAAACACTTTCATTACCTTCTGCCACTACAAAGTACAAAAGCACAGGCACAGCACAGCAGCCTGGCCACCTGCGTTGTATTGGTTATGGGCAGGTTCACTCATCTTTTATACTACTTTAATAAATAGAAAAAAAGTTAAAAAAAGCTACTGAAAACAGCTTCTCTCCCAATACAATAAAGTGATGACCAAAAAAAATGGTCATGGGCTCTTCTGAATTAATGTTAGCACTGTATGCTTACTGAAAACAAAGATTCCCAGCTTTCCAATAGTTCCAAGTTTATTTCCACCTTGACATTATCTGATCTTGGACACTACTGGTCCTAGAATTAACACAGTTAATCCCACATCCCCGACCACTAAAACCTTGCTGTATTTTTCCAGTAAGGGAGTCAGAAAAGTTTCTAGTATTCTGGGAACAGAAGGATTTAAGAGCAGTAGCCATTCTACATTGCTCACAGATGTAAAGTGTTCAAATAATGTCCCATACGAGAGAGATTTCAGAAGGAAGTGCAGGTGATACAAAGAAAGGCACAAGATAAATTGCAGAGCTACATAATTTGTGTTTATCACAAAAGCACCACCATGTGTGAACCAAACCTAATCATCTATCTGTTACCATGATGATTAATACTAAGGAAATTATCAAGACACTCATTGTCAAAATGTTACCTTCCACAGTTTCACAACGTTCAGGTATGTTTGTGTCTATATACAAACCCTCACTGCAATTAACTACAACATTTAATACTGGGAATGCAGCTCACTAAATATACAAAGCATTCCAAAACCTGCACGGGCCCTATCCTGAGAGCTGAGCTCAAAGCAGAGTTTAAGCTTTAAGTCTTTTCCCCTGATTTCATATACTTGATCCTCAAGTACTGACTACCTTTAAGGGGATGCAAATCAGCTGTATGACATAAATCAATTTTTAAAGAAAGAATGAAAGAGTATAGCTGCTAAATCTATTTTAGTAGTTAAGAGGAAAAAAGTGGGTTGCTTTGCATTTCCTTGGTTTGTAAAAAAAATGTTTTAATGGAACACATCACCTTCTGCTAATATTTACCAATTATTTTTAGTTGTAACCAGGCTTTTTAGAGTTTCAAAACCTCAGTGATATGCTGCAATCTAATTTGCACAAGTTTTGTAATAACCCCCTTTTTTTTTTTTTTTACTATTTCAAGCTAGTTTTTCACACAAAAAACATAATCAGAGAATCACAGAATGGTTTGGGTTGGAAGGGACCTTAAATCTCACCCAGGTCAAACCCCCCGCCATGGACAGGGACACTTTCCACTAGACCAGGTTGCTCAGAGAGTCATTAGGGAAAAAGGTACCAGAGAAAAGAATAAAATAGAAAAACTTCTGTTTATCATTTATAAAAATTAAATGGCCAGTCATTCAAAACTACATTTTATATCATAAAGCAGATGTTTAATTGAGATAAATTATAAGCACATTTCCCAACCTTTTGCATCAGTAGGACAGAAGTTGCTAATATTGAAGTTCTGTACAAGAAATAAAAGAAACATGGTAACTTCTCACACCTAATGTATATACACACCAAAATCTCACTGGAGAAGTGCCCCATCTTTTAAGCACTGATTTAGTACCTAATCCACAGCTTCTCTCCTGGCTAAGGCTTCTCCATTGCACAGAAGTAAAAGTGCAAAAAGAGAATTCTGACTAACAAAACACTAAGCAACAATTATTTTGAGGAAACAATCTGAAATATTAAAACATAATCAAGGAAAGCAATACAGCAAGACACATTGTGGCTGGAGCTTCTGGATTTTCTTCACCATCTGAAAAAAAACCTGACCTGGTTATTCTGGGCATCCCTTACAAAAGCAAGGAACAGGCTTCTTCTGACCTTCCTCTGGCAGAAAAATTAGAATCCCAGTTCGAGCAACTGCTTGGTTGTGATTATCAATACAGTTCTGTGACAAAATCTTGGAAAAGCATTAAGAAACACCCTACTTTGTGGAATCTCCCTGGCTGAACAGAACAGACCCATTTCACCCTTCTATAATATACTGCAACACCATTTGCACCTCACTACTCAGACACGCTCCACAGTCACCGTGGGTTAGATGCAACCGCAGCTGACACAAACCAGAACACATTGTGGTCCCAAGGTCATACAGACCATATATGATCCTCAAAAACAGACAGCAATTTTTATAGAAGTCAGAAAATCATATTAGCTACACAACTCTCTCTGATATTAAAACCAAGTTAGAGTATTTAAAAAAAAAAAAAAGTATTATTTGAGATCACTGACACACAGTTGAAAATACCACATCTCTGTATAAAATTAAACCTAGAGGAACTGCTTACATGCTTTTATAAATTTACAATTCTAGCCCTAATAATTAAGAACACAAACAACAGAATTACAGGAGCAATTCCTAAGAACAGGAAAAAGCACCAGGTCGCTTTTGTTCAGTATTTTCAAAGAGCAACACAGACCTCTACTGGCAACACTGGTGAGCAAGGCTTGGCTCATACCAGCAGCAAGCTGGGGAAGCTCTTTCTCTGTAAGCTCATGCTGAGACCTTTAAAAAGAAAGACAACACTCAAAATTGCACAGAGACCTTCAATTCCTCCCGGTGGAGTAAGTCTTACTGACTCTATCAGAACCAACTGAAAATTTACACTACTCATGTTTAAATGTACAGAGAACAATATGCTGTTAAAACCAGGACTGGCAGCACAAGACTAAACTGTTCAGTAAGTCTGTCCTACTTCTTTTGAATACACCAGCTTTACTGGGACCAAAAGTTACCTCAAATTTCTAATGTGATATTCAGAGTAAAATTTTGATAGAACTTAAAAAAATAGATGGGAAAAGAAACCCTAAAGAATACTTGGACTGCACTGTCAAAAGAAAAATCTTCCAAAATAAAAAAGAAAATATTTCACTAATAACTCTTGATCTGCTGCGACCTCTTTGTATTGTAAGAACAGAATCATTCATTAACCTTTTCCAAGTTGCTAATTTAAAATAATTGTGCGTATAAATGTTATTTTTTAGTATTTTTCCCTCACACTTTTCACAGCAATTTTAAGGATTAAGTTAAGAAAGTAGGCATATAATCTAGGAAATTCTTCCAGACCACTTTCCTAATCAGGAATGAAAAAAACCACCACAGGGCAGACAGTCTCCCTATTTACAGACATGTTAAGTTAATGGCACTGAGGCAACGTGTAACACCACTAAAACCCTAAAACTGCTGAAGTCATCCAAAGTATTCCCTCAGTAACTAAGCAAGCATCTCTATTTTCCAGAAGTTGAGATTTTTCAACTATAAGAAAAAAACAGAAGTGTTCCTGACAAGCTATGTAGGATTCCCTGTATTAGATTCACAAATAAAGTGAATTAAGATATCATTCCATCTTTGCTGATCTGTTTTTAATATTGCTATCTTAAAGCAGCGTACATGGATGAATAAAAACATCGCTTACATGTTCATCCATCTTTCAAGGGATTCTCAGCATCTGCCAAACTTTATCTTGAGCACCCAGCAATGCAGTAATTGAAAAGGCATTTTTCTGACTGCAGTCTACCAAGTTACAGCTTGATCTTTGTTCTACCCATCCTGAAATGAAACATTTCTCAACAAATGGACAGATACCATAGTTAGTTATTTTCAAATATACCACTGACACTCATTTGGACAACAATCAAAGGGTTCAGTGATTTTTTTTTCCTTGCACTATTGAGTACAAATGCTCAACAAGTAATACATCATTTTTCTATCTCTTTCTACTTAATGGACAACAATACTTCCCTGGAATTATTTATGCTTGCCTCTAAAAAAAAAAATCACAGGAATTGTTTACTCCTCAAAGTACTCAGGGAGGAAACTATTACATCCACTACACACAGAAAATTTAAAAGGAATATCTACAACACAAAGTGGAGCAGAGCACTGAAACCCTAAAATAACTGCAAAATAAGCTCCAAAACTGGTAAGAGTCCCCTTGAACCAGCTAATTAATCCATGCTCCATGGCAACTGGTAAGAAATATCAGACACAGCATAGGACTAAAGCAACACTAAATGCAACATGATATGCAAATTTTTGAGTTATATAGGCCATAAATACCATCTTAATCACAAATTTGATACCTTCATACTTATGGACTCTTTTTGCCTTAACCTCACATGGCAGCACAAGCCCAAGGCTTATTTCACTAATGCTCTCACTCTTCTTGATATACTTCTGAACAGGGATGACATCCTGCCCTCATCCACAAGAGAAATCAAGAAAGTATATATACATAAATACAAATATAGATGTGTGTGTGTGTTTATTTAGGCATGTATGTCACAAGCCAAAAAGATTTGGGGCAAGGACACGATTGATTACTTGTGACCAGTATCCAGATTATTAACTAAGGGAGAAACATCAAAATGATTGATTACTTGTGACCAATCCAGATTATTAACTAAGGGAGAAACATCAAAAACAAGAAAAAAATCTTCACAAAACCATCATATATATTGGATTTATCTTTTGCCATGTTTGAAACACCTTC
>NW_008239324.1:4027894-4033132 GCF_000691975.1 Corvus brachyrhynchos
CTGCTGAAGGCAAATCCCTTTGAGTCCAGGTAATTCTTTAAATGTTCAGAGACTGCAAAGTTGCATACAAAGCAAATTGTACTGCTGGATGCAATGTAGAGAAATACTGTACCAAGAATTTGGAACATAAACCTCACTAGAAAGCCCAAATTCATTGAGACAGGCAAGTACAACGCTTGCTGCCCCAACTGCAGTGCCAATCTGTAGCAGCACATCAGGCAGTGACAGCAGGACAGGTGCTGTTAAGGCCTAAACTGCAAGACACAGTAAAGCTCTAAATTCTTCATCTGACTCCTGTGGGATAACACTGCCTTAAATAATTTAGAAATAAAGACTAAGAGAATTTGGAGTGATAAGTTCTGCTGTTAACACATTTTCCAAAACATCTCCAAGGTTTTCCAATCCCCTCAGAAATGGATTTAAGTCAAAATTCTGAACTAAAATAAAAACCACCAAATAACTTGCATAAGGACTAGTTCAATATTGATGTAATCCCATCCCAAAGAAAAATGCAAAGAACGAAAGGCAACAAGAGACCAACAGTTACCTGAATCTCTCACTCACCCACTATAGAAGCAGTAATACTTAACAGATATCTAAACAAGCTGGGTGTCTGAAAGGATTTGTGAACCTGTGAGACAATACAACTAACAGGGATTACTAAAGGTCATAAATTGTATTTCTTTGAACTAAAGGAGCATCGAGTAAAACATCCCAACACAAGTTCATCATCAAATTCACTTGAAAATACCTTTGGAGATAAAAATTCTGCAGCCTCCTGGGAAAATCTTTACCTGACTTTACTTGCTGGCATTAGAAGTTTTTCTGAATACTTTACCTGAAGTGTCCTGCAGCCATACAAACCTCACTCCTTGTTCTAGCCACCAAGATCATAATAAGAAACTTCCCTTCTCTTTCACAGCCATCCTTTATATATTTGCATCACGGTAAATGCTTCCACCAATATTTTTCTAGACAAAAATCAATTGTTTCAGCACTTGATGTCTTTCCTGTAGATCTCCTGTAAGCTTCAAATTCTTCACACATTTTTAAAAAACACCTTTCTAACTAGGGATTTTATAGGGAAAAAGTGCAAATCAAGTTTGAAAACCGAAAATACAGAGATGTTTAAACAATCAAGTAGCCTGAAAGATAAAGTTTGCCGTATTTTACCTTATGTGCAACGTTAACCTACCTATTCCTGAATTGGCTCCTGTGATTATAACCACTTTCCCACTCAAGTCACGTCCTTGGAGAATTTCCATTGCAGTACTGTTCCCATCATATTTTTGTCTAGTGGTAGGTTTTACTGGATTATCTTCAACTGTAAAGGCCAGTCTTGGGTCAAGGTAAGTAGTCCTTTTGTTTATGTGGCTGCAAAAGAACACAAAAACTCAACTGTTTGGACCCCTCTATACTCTGCATTTAGATTTTAAATGTATTTCAGCCACTGCTGTGTACAATTCAAATGGATTATTTAAATTCCCAAAAATCAAATTCTTTTTTTTTCAGTTTGCTTAAAATCATGCCAATTACTTTTTTTAATAAAACTTTTTTCCAGTTGTGACAGCATCCATTAATAATTGTATTTCCATACTTCACAAGCCATTCTGAACTTCATGTGAACCCCTGACATAAAAGGCAGAATTTTGTCAGGGGGAAAAAAGAAAAAAGTCTTGTTATATTAGGAAAGATCATGTTCTCTTAGCAAGTCTATAAAAGGACCCCACACTTGTCCTTGAAACAGTAGACACTGCAATATCTGCATATGGATTCTGAAGCTGTATTTATTAATCTCTTTGTCTTTCCAGCTGACATTGTCACAGTATGATAACTCAAAAGGCTACTCAGCATGTAACCCAGCTGTCCTCCTTCAACACACTCTGCAATTTGAGATACTTACTCTACAAAATAGACTTGTCCATTTTCATCAGTCTCCTGCTCCCATCCATACGGCAGATCTAGGAAGCACATAAAACATTATTTTCAGGCATTAGAATACTCTTCAGTTTGAAGTTTAAGTGATTTCTCAGACTGACGAGACACAATTCTGCATTATTACTGCAGGTGGTGCAGCTACCTGCTGCCCTTCAATACCAGAACTTGAAGGAAGGATTGCTTCCCTAATCACACACAGTTGCTCTGTCATAGAAGTACAATACACAGAAGATCTGGTACAAGTGTAAAGACTGGCAGATTAAGTATAAAGACAATCTGAAAAAATCCTTATAAAGATTAATTCATGTTATAGCACAAAAAACCCCCAGCAAAATGCAATCATGCTTCCAAGCACATACACAGCTATAGTACTCACAGTTCAGTATCTATCCCTGCTAAAATAAATAGCAAACACATACAGGAAAAGTTATGTCTAACACATACCAAGTTGAAAGATCAGAGCCCTCAAGTGGGCATGAAATACAACAAATCAAAGCTATAAGATTCAATGAAGTTGGAAGGATAAATAAAAGAACAAAAATTACAAATCTTTACGTAACAAATTCTTGTATAAAAGATTCTACAGAAGTACCTAACAGATGGCATTTACAGTATTTCTAATCCTGGCTTGAAAGTACTCATTTCACTTTGACTGACTTAAGATTTACTGAAAACCTTCCACTTATAGTCAGATTACCAATGCCAAAAGAAACATGGCTTGCCAACAGCACAGTACCCCCAAGTACAGAAGCTTCTGGAAAGATCTGGTTTAAGGCACTGATCCAAGATTCCTGAGAAGTCATTTTCCTCTGGAAGTGTCCTGCAACACTGCCTTCTGTTCTGGCACAAATATTCAACTGAGTTGGGGGAAACAGGTAAAATGAAAACTAATGAGGCTTCCTTCTGTGCCAGGGATATTCCTTGATGAAATACATTCTTTGAAGAATATAATCCAACTATAAATATTACCTGATGGACACCAGGAACACAGAACTCCAGCTTTTGACTATATGCTTTACAGGCCACACTAAAAAGAACCCTGTAACCTGGAATTAGTACTTTAGCTTTATGGAGCAATACAGGAAAGCCATAAAACTGCAAAGTGATCACTCTACACAGACACAATCACAGAGGTAAAACCCCACAGAAATCAGATGTATTCTGCAAGCTCAGTTAACCTAGGTGATTAGTGACAACTAGGAGATCAAAATGAGATCAGTTGGAGTTTGTGGAAGAACTAAATGTTTGTAACATAATCTCAGCTCATTACAAAAGTTTAACACAAACCTCCTGCAACACGTTTCCTCTTCCCAGACTTAGGATGTTCCCACTGTGTTTTTTCTTCTAGGTGGCTGCAGGAAAAGAAAAAGTTTAAGATTTTTTAAAAATTTCCTAATAATCTTCCAGATGTAATCCAAAATATCGCCACAGGTCTGAAAGTAACTAACGAGACAGCATAGAAGGCTATAAAAGTTCAAATAAATATTTAACTTCCAATGCAAGTTTTGTTGCTTATGAGAAGAAAAAAACCCAAAAAACTCATTTAAAAAATAACATTAACAGACTCAGAAAACACCTCAAAAAGATAACTATCCTTGGCAGAAATAAAGAAAAAAGAAGCTAGAAAATAATTTATCTCAAACTAATAGTAATAATATTAGAAAGTCTTCAAATTACAAAAGCACCTTTCTAAAACTCCTGCCTAACAATATTGATTTGCAGAGTGTAACATAAGTAAGTTGGACTTTTAGATGAGCAATTGTAGTTTCGGACAGGTAAGTTTATCCACAGGCCTTGACTAGCAGGATATTTATTTAATACGCATAACAATGGTACCCCATCTTTTCTTCTAATTCAGAAACTTTAATCATTTAAGTCACTAGCAGAATTAAAATATTCCATCATAAGATCTTCTTCACTATAGACGAATAATCAAAGTGATGTGCACATAAACAAGGTCTTAAAATAACCAAAGTGCTGAAATTGGGTAGGATATTAAAATCCCACCTTTCATTAAGTATTTTTAAATAACAGTCAAGTTTTAAGAGTCAGGCAGGGATTAATTGAGTGTCCAAATTCATAGCTGCCCAAGTGTGAAATAAAGAGTGACAACAGCAATAAATAGCACACAAATAACCACAAATAACCCACAGGCCCAGCAGCGATTTACACACAACACAAGCAACTTTTCCTTCTTACAGCAACCCCATAGTAACAGCACGTGGCATTACAGGGATCACAGCTGGGAAGCTGAGACTAGACAAGTGCACCTGTGTGATCTGAAAATAGGAGGTATTTAACCAAATTACAGCAGCCTGACAAACAAATGCTGTCCACCTGTGTGCACACCTAACTCATCATAAACACTTTTAAAGGTCTGTCCTGGGGTCTTAAACCAAAATAATCTTATTCCAGCTAAAAGTTCATACTGGTGATGAGGTTTAAAATAAAACTCCCAGAATATGCAGAAGTATCACACATACAGAGTGTACATTAAAGGCAGCAACAGTGCAACACCTCTTCATGTCCAATATATTTTTAGACATACTGGGTGAGATTTTCAGACAGTAAAGATATATTCATGTTATGTCATTAAACTGAACTGGTGCAGCTTCACAAGAGTTCAGAACCTGATCTGTTGAACTGATTGTGTAACAATTCTGCTCAGTAATACATTATTTCATAGGTTTGTTACTTTCACCAAGTGATTCCTTCCTGAGAGAGCTTTTGAAGTCAAAGGAAATACACAGGAAATTGACCTAAGGAAAACGAACACCTAGAGAGAAACTGCAGCGTTTACAAAGCGTGGATAAACTAAAGCATTCTGCCCAGTGTTTATAAGAGCAGACCTTGGGAGGAAGAGGCCAACTCACCACGGGTGAGAATGAACCATACTGTTCCACTTTTTTGTGGAAGGGAATAAATCTCATAGCTTTAAACGGACCGAAGGGGAGCCCAAGATCAGCATGGCTACAAAAACCGCATGAGAGGAGAAAGTGTATAAACATATATTCTACCGAGTTAGTTCATCCTGCAGCACATCCCCTTTGTAACCGGGGAGGATGGAATCACGTCCAGTGGCACGGGCAGAGGGTGCTAAATGCGATTCTCTATCTCCTGCCCAAGGTGTACTGGAGAGCTGAGGAACAGCATGCACAGCTTTTAACTTCCATCGGACCTGTCTCTTCTCCGAAGAAAACTGACCAGTCTGCAGTATTGTGTAAGGCTTAACCAGAACGCATAAAGATCGCCCACGGCGCCCTGAGGTGCATTCGAACAGCTCCGGGACGGCTCCCGGCC
>NW_008239324.1:4033486-4054613 GCF_000691975.1 Corvus brachyrhynchos
CCAGCCCCGCGTACTTGAGCGCAGCCATGGGCTCGGCGCGGCCCCGCTCCGCCGGCGCGCCCCGCTTCCGCCCGGCCCCGCGGCACCATGGGAGTTGTAGTTCCCGCGGCACCGCCCCGTGCGGCGGGGCGACTCCGGTCACCGAGGGGATGGACACCACAAGGGGACCCGGCTGAGCTCGGCACGGGTATCACAGGGGTTTAGGCCGCTCTGCTCAGTCCTAGTGAGGCATATCTGGAGTGCTCTGTCCAGTTCTGGGGTCTTCAGTACGAGGGAGACAAGTGAGAGGGGATCTCATTAGTGCATACGAGCATCTCATAGGCGGGTGCCAAGAGGACGGTGCTGGACACTTGGTGGTGGTGCCCAGCAGCAGGACTAAGAGCAATGGCCGTAAAAACACAAGTTCCACCTCAACATGAGGAAGAACTTCTTTACATGGAGGGTGGCAGAGCACTGGAACAGCTGCCCAGGAGGCTCATAGATTCTCGCTCTCTGGAGACATTCAAAGCCCACCTGGACACGTTCCTGTGCCACCTGCTCCAGGTGGTTCTGCCCTGGTAGGGGGATTGGACTGGATGATCTCCAAAGGTCCCTTCCCATCTGAGCAATTCTGTGATTCTGGGGCCATTAAGTGCTTCCAGCTCTCTATTTTCAGAGACAGGCGTGAATACAGCGAGGCTCCAGGAAGCAACGGGAAATTGCCTGTTCTTTAACCTTTTTGCCCTTTGCTGTCACCACCTCAATTCGGGGATGAGACTCGTCCTCATTAGTCAGGGATCCTTGTTGAGGAAGGCCTGGCTGGAGAGAAGTACCTGGCTGTGCTAACACCTACGTGGGAGGTTCCAGGTTGCTTCACCTGCTCGGAGGCACAAACACAGTCACCTTTGCCAAGCCTGGCTCACCTGGTGACACAACACAGTCACCTGCAAAGGCTAAAGCAGTCGGTGAGTTGGCAGTAATCTGCAGTAACTCTGTCCTGGCAGCTGAAGCCCTCTCCCCTGTGCAGCTGTGACAGATGCAGAGGGAATGGCTGTCACCATTGCTCAGCTGCTTCTGATTCCCGTACCCGTGTGTTGTCCTATTCCTATCTGTTTACATAACCAAACCCAACAGTCAGCGTTTGTAACAGCTTTGCTGTCCTTTGGCGGGTGTTTGAGACGAAAACCAAGAAAAAGGCAGCGCTGGGGAGAGGCTGTGAGCGCCGCAGACCGCACCAGGTGGCAGTGCAGCCTCACAGATGCAGCGCAGGCTCTGACCCCTTAAGCCGAATTTTCATGCTCTATTTAAGACACTGACCTACATGGCTCCCTTACTCCCCGCTAATGGCATCCATATCTGGCCAGAAAAAGCAGCCTGAATTTTTTTACTGCTCCCGTTGCTTTGCAGGTTTCCCCCTAGGGATTACACGTACTAAATAATCTCCTCCTGCTAGAAATAAAAACTCATGCATCATCATCAACAGCCTGTTCTCATGCGAGTATTACTGGCAGTATTAAAAAAAGCTGTGACCATACTTTCTTGGGTAAACATATGAGAAGGGAAACTTCAGTGACAAAATTGCTTCTCATCCAAGAAAAGGTAACTGAGTGGTGAGATGGGCCAGGTCCCAAGAAAATAGATTATTTAGGCTAATATCTGAAGTACAGAGTTTTAATCTAGAAGTAGTACTGTAGAGATATGTAGTTGTTAGTTGTCTTCCTGTTGCACTCTGTCAGTACTCAGCATCCAGCACTCCCTTAATTGCATTCAGTGGGAATGTGGAAATCGTTCGCTTGACATCCTATCCCAGCCATCTGTACAGCATAAAGCATGCATTATGCCCTGGACGGATACAGCATTACTGCATTTCAGTGACAAGGGTGCATTTCAGTGGTAAGGGTGTGTGCAGTGTACTCCATCCCCCAGATGAGGCTCACCCTGACCAGCAGAACCAATCCAGCCAAGAAAGGCTCCTGGGCTGCCTGCCCACGCCTTGGCTCAGACTTGGCCATGTGCATTCCCTCCCCACGTGTCCAAGCTTTCTCTGCCCACCCCAGGCAACCATGAGTGTGGACTACACAGCCACACTGTCTCCATGCTTTGGCTCTGGGACCGTCTTCAGGGACTGGGACCAGTCTGGATCGACCCAGCACAAGGCAGACACTGACACACTTGAGCAGGGACAAGGACTAGGATGTAGGGACAGGATCCTTTCCAGGAAGAACTTCATGCACTTGGAAAGGGCTATGGCCTAGGACACTCAGACCTTGATGGGGAGACAAACAGGGGTCCTGGCAGTGGACAGGGATGCTGGATCTCCCAAGCACCCTGCTTATTCCCAGAGCTGTGCAGCCACAGATCTTTTCTTCCCCAGTGGACATCTCTTGGATCCAACCTCATTGGGCTACAACTGGCAGCTTTCCAGGCTCCATCCACTCCTGACATATAGGGCAGCCTGCCTATGGCTACCCCAAAGCCAAAGCACCCCACAGCTTTTCCTCATGTGCACCCTGGGGTCCTGCGCTCTCTTCCATAGGCAACACTAGTGGGGTTGGTGGCCAAGGTGTGTCCCCCTTGTCCTCTGTGCCTGCCAGCTCTCTGCAGGCAGGCCCCAGGTAGGCTCAGGCCCATTTCCCTGCAGCACGTTGTAAAGAGCACAGCAGGTTCTTAACATCTTTATTAGTTTGTTGGTTTATTTCCAACACAGTAACTCCTCTCTACAGCAACAGGTTAGTTAAATCCGGTTTACATATTGCTGTCTCATGAGTGCTGCGGCCTCGATGCCGCTGTGACAAAACCAGGCTGCACTCAGACAGGAAAATGTGTTAAATTCCGCTGTGACTGGGAAAAAAAGGAAAACCAACAAAAATCAAAAGAACAAACCACCAGGGAAAACCAACCAACCAACCAACAAAACTAAGGTGAGGAACTGAAGGCGAGCACGGCCACACCACCTCCAGGGAAACCACACAGCACTGCTTGGACAAGAACGCAAGGAGAAGTGAACCCAAAAAGGTCAGGGACTGGGCAAACCCTTATATATATATTATGTATAGGTATTTATATATATATATCATCTGGAAGGACACGCTGAGAAAACAAGAGATCGCAGCGGTATCTACCGTAAAAAGGAGCTACATAGCTTTCAGAGTCACACCAAGAAGGAAGCACACAGCAGAACAAAGTGGGGGACAAAGGGGGACACTGGTGTTTTGGGGTGGCCTTTTACTATGGGAAGGGTCAGGTGGGGCATGGGTCTCAGGGCCAAAAGCCCTCATACACCCGCTGGGAGCCCCGGGACCTCTGTGCCCTTCACTGGGGAGCAGGGATGGGGTCTGGGGGGTAGAATGCTTTTGTGGGGCTGGGTGGGACCTGCTTCCAGCGGGCTGGTTCTGCTCGCCCAGATGGTGACACCTGGTGGGTTCCCTGCTCAGGTCCCCCATGGACCACCTACAGAGACCTGAGCACCCATCACCAGAGCCAGGGCCATCCTTACTGTGCCTCACAGTGGGCACAGGAGAGGCTGGGCACTGCTGCTCTGGCAGCAGAGGCTGTGTGGCCATCATTGGGGTTATGTGATGACAGGGTTCTCCATGCCGAGTGTGAGAGGCAAGAGCCACCTGGAGTTGGTGGCCAGATGGGGCCCCACGGCCCGGGGGGAGCCAAGCCCTTGAGAGACGCCCCACTCAGTGCACAGGCAAAATGCTGGAGGTGGGGGGTGTGGTTTTGGGAGCCATGGGGGGTCTGCCCAGCTGTGTGGGCAAAGCCAGACCATGAGTGCTCCCCACAGCCCAGGGGTCACCCCACACTGCCAGCACCTTGCAGTGAGGCACCCTGCGGGGCAGAGGGTGCTGAGGGCTCCCGAACACGGTGGGAGGAGTGTCTCGTCTTATTGCTAATGGCTCCACGGTGATGACACCCACCGGTTGTGGCAAAACTTGAGGTGGGATTTGCTGTGTGACATCCCCAAAAACAGTGGCCTCTGGACCCTGGAGGGCTCAGCCCAAGAGCTGGGAGTGGAACTGACAGTGTGGCAGGGGCCAAGCCAGCCAACTCCCCCCTCCCCAGTGCATTTTTGGTGGCAGGCGGTAATTGTCCTTCTTGCAACAAGGGACAAAGGAAGTGCCACCACAGGCGAGGGCATGGGCAGAGGCAGGGGGACACTCCTGCCACCCTCCTGCCCTGACAGCTTCTGGAGTAGGGCTGACCACTCTTCACTTGCCCCAGGGCAGCCCTCAGGGTACATGACCAGGGCGAAGGGACAGTTTGGGATGTGATTTCTCACGAGGCTCAGTCAGCTCTGGGGTAGCAGGTCCTGGGTGTGCTGGGGGATCCCATGCTAGCTCTCCCTAGAGAGGCCATCAGGCAGAAATGAAAACTGAATCCCTAGGAACAGACCAGTGACATCCCAGTAAGTGCTGCTCCCTGTTCCTGTCTTCCTTTTGACTTTGTCAGCCACCAGTTGAACTTGGGAGACCAACCTACCTCCTGTGTCCTCTCCACGTGCTGTCCCATCCCTTCATCTCGTCCCATCCCAACATCCTGTCCCCGTCTCATCACCCTGATCCTGCTACCCCATCCTGGCGCTGTCCCCCTGCCACCCACCCTCCCCAGCCAGGGCCAAGCCGATGCTAGGGAGGGCGAGGACCAATGCAGAACCATGTGTGACTGCTGGATAAAGCCCCTCTCCTTCTCCTGTACCAGACAAGGGGATGAGGCCAATGGCAAAGAAGACAAATTGACCCCAAAGAAGCGAGGGCCCTGCTGGAGGATGTCCACGGGGCGGGTGGGTGCTGGCGGGATGCTGACGGATGGGAGATGGCTCTGAAGGAGACGTCGGCGGCGGGCGTGGACCTCAGCACGATACCTCCATAGTGTGGTTGATCTGCCCCATGGCCTCGGTGCTCTCCGAGTGGGTGCAGGCACGTGGGCGGGTGCCATCCACAGAGCTGGCGCTGGTGAGGGAGGCCGTGCGGGAGCGTGCCAGGCGGGTCATGCTGGCAGATGGCACTGCACGGGCACAGAGAGACAGCCAGGGTGCTCAGATCCCTCTGAAATCCTGAGGGACCTGAACCAACATTGCCACCAGCCCTGCTCCCCGATGCAACTGAGCCTGAGCACAAGCTTGCAGCAAGCAGTGCTGTGACAACATGAGCAGCTCCAGGCTGGTAAGGGACAGCAGGGCAGGGGTGCTCTGTGGCAGGCTGCACACCGGGCTCACTCCTGGGCATGCAACCTCTGGGCATTAGGCAGTGGGGACCCCTAACTACCACACTCCAGGAAAGGAGTGAGCTGGGATCGGAGCTCCCCTGGCTGCCCAGGGTGTGCAGGGAAGGTGACGCCCTCCCCCAGACAGAATGGCCAGTGGTCACAGGAGGGCACAGTGGGCACATTGCCAAGGCTGTGCCTGCATGGAGAGGGAATTGTCTGAATGCCATTGCTCAGCCCCCAGCCCTGGCTCAGGGTGCCATCTCAGGCAAAGCAGAGCGAGGCAGTGGGCATCCGGCTGGGAAGGGCTGGTCCTGCACCCAGGCTGCTCCCGAAGGCACCCAGGCAGCTCGAGGGCACAGGCCAGGCAGGCACCATGCAGCAGCAGGCAGGGGCCGAGCACTGAGCGGTACCTGTGCTTCCACTCAGCCTCCGATCCTTCAGGTGGGTGACTGGCAGGGGCAGGAGAAGGGCAGGGAGGGCAGAGAGAGAGTGTCAGCCCTGCTGGCCGCTCCGCTGGGCCAGGAGCCCCTGCCCAGCCCACGTGTGCCTGCACACAGAGCTGTCCCTGCGCACACAGACTGCACACACACACACAGAGACACAGACACGTGCAACAGACCTGCAAACACACACCACGTGCACGTGGACTTCTGCATGCATGCACACACAGGTATAAACACACACACACACGGTTGGTCATAAACTGTGCACACACACATGCACACAGACTTCTGCACGTGGGCTCTGCTTGTCTTTGTTGCACACACACAGCCCCTGCTCATGCATGCCCACACACGCACACACACGTGCACACCTTCACAGGGAGCCTGGCACACACATATGTACACACAGAGCCCTTGTACACACGTGTGGGTGCACACAGAGCCTGTACATCCCACGCCCCTGCGGACACTCGGACAGACACCTTCCACAGCTGCACACACAGTGCCACATACGCACGTGCAGCTCTCCATGAGGACAGACACGCAGAGGTGCCAGGCTCCTCTCCTGCAGCAGATCAGCACACACTAACCCCCACCAGCCCCACGCCCAGCCCCGGCACTCACTGTAGCCCATGCCTTGCAGGAAGTACTTGAAGGCTTCGGTCAGCTTGCCTGGCTGTAGGGAGAGAGCAGGCTGAGCTGAGCTGAGGCAGCACCGAGGCCGAGATCCCCGCTCAGCCCTGAGCTGCTTCTGGCAGCCCCAGCGTGAGACCCCTATGCTCTCATCAGCCCATGCCCACCCAGCCAAGGACAGCACCAATGCATGCCTTAGGGCCCAGTTTCCCCAGTTAACTGGGGAAATTGTGAGGGCTCACCTGTGTGACCTGGGGCAGCCCACCGGAGTCAGCCATCTGCAAAGAGAAGGTCCTGCTTAGTTTGGGAGGGTGCCTGTACTGTCCACCATCCCCCAGTACCCGCTGGCAGGATGCCACTGCTGGGGTCCCTCTGCTCTCCCCATACACCCCCAGCTCCAAGGGCCATGATAGACCTGGAATGGGGAGATGGGGACACCCTGCAGCCCTGGGGCAGAAGGCAATGGGGCACTTCATAGGCAGCAGGGACCTCCCGGCTGCCCCTTGCCACCAGCCTACCTTCAGGAATGTGGTGTTGGTGGGATCCAGCTTGGAGTTACACTCCACCTGTAGGCAGGAGAGATGATATTAGCACCCTAGGAAGCCAGGAGCCAAGCAGAAGTTGTCCACATATACCACCACTGGCCCACAGCATTCCAGCTGGCAAATCCCTCCTCAGCCAGGAGGAGACAGGGCACTAGGTGAGCCCTGAGCCTGCAGGACCACCATCCCCTGCCATGGGACAGAGGGGACTTTCCTCCTATCAGTCTGGGCAAGGATAGGGACTGGAATGGGAGGTGAGGAGACTGGTGAGGCATTCTGTGTCACACCCATGTGTACATGCACACAAATGTGCCCACGTGCACAGGCACGTGGCAGAGGAGAGTTGTGTGCATGCAGTTACACATTGTCTACAAATGCAGCCACCTGCACCGTACCTGTGGCTGATGTGCAAGGGTGGACAATGCTGTGGGTGTGTGCCAGAGGCTGTGTGGGTGCACGTGGCCCAGCAGGGAGTGTGCCCATGTGCCGACACATCCGAGCATGCACAGTGTGAGCACATCTGGGTGTATGAAGAAGGGGAAGTTTTCCAGGTGTGGCAACCCCACACAGCTGCATGTGCGCAGGTGCCCACACGAGCAGGTGGGTTTGCACACAAGCACGCTCCCACTCCCGGGCGCTGCCATGCGTCTGAGCAGGCAGGGAACATGTGCGTGCCCGTGCGTGGGCATCGCCCGCCTGCCACCCCGCAGGCGCTGCCCCGTCACTCACCACCCCCTCCTCAGCAGGCGCGTTGTCTCCGACCACCAGCATCACGGGGCAGCTGGAAGTGAGAGGATAGAGGGCCCTGGTCAGGGTTTGGCCTGGGCAAATTCCACTGCCCCGGGACCCCTCTATGACTTGCTGGCACGGCTCTTACCGCAGCGTCTTGGCATTGGGCACAGTCCCAGGCCGGTTGATGTCCAGGTCCCTGCGGCTGACGGAGGAGAAAGAAGGCCAGTGTGAGCCCATGGGCAGATGCCACCACCGATGCCATAGCACAAGAATCAGGCCACTTCCAGCCTCAAGAAGCAGCACTCAGCCCCGCTGTCCCGGCACCTTGTGCATGGAGGATGCCATGCCCACCTCTGCCATGGGATGCAGCACCCATCAGAGTGCCAGGGCTCCCAACACCCTGCATGCATGAGACAGCATCTCTGCCCCCTTTCCCAGGCCTGTGCCAGCACCTAGTGCAGGAGAAGACATGGCAATGTGTAGCCACGGTGGTGGGCTCTGGGACATGGCAAGGCTCTGGCACAGGTACCACCACTCCCTCATGCCCAGGCAGCAGCGGCAGACAACTTTGCACTGCTGCCTGCATGCACTGGAGGGTGATGACAGCACCCAGCAGGGGTCTGGGTTCCCATGGTGACCTCAGAGCCACCCACCAGCACTGCAGCCCCTCACCCTGGCACAGACAGGGACACAGCCCAGCAGCAGGGCTGCCTGGAGCACTCACCTGTTGTACATGTTGAGGAACAGCTGGAGGTTGAACTGGTTCACCACACTGCCGATCTGCTGCCGGTAACTCTGCACCAGCTCCGTGTTGTTCATCAGCTCTTCCTGTGCCAGCAGGGCATGGAGATCAGGGCAGGTGCTGGGGGGACACTCTACTCCCCCAGTCTTGCCCATGCCATGCCAGCCAGCAGCGATAAGGAGGAGGATGCTGGGCAATGCAGCTGAGCACAGTGCTGCTGCAGGCAGCACACCCAGGCAGGACAGGGGCACGAGTCACACACTCATCAAGGTTAAGCCTCAGACCAGGCAGGGCTTGACTAACCCCAACCCTGCGCATGGGAAGGGTCCAGTGGCACTGTGGTACCTGGCAGGGCACAGCCCAGGTGACCCAGCTGGATGCTGGGCTGGGGAGCTGGTGGCAGGGGCCTGGCAGGATGCACAGCCCTTACCTGGCTGAACAGGTGGGACAGGACAATGTCCGGCAGCGTGCTGGTGAGGCCAGAGAGCTGTAGAGGGAGCACAGGGAGTTATGGCACTGCCGTGGCTGCCTCCTGCTCCAGGAAGCCGCCAGGACCGGGAGGAGGGGTTGGGGCCCTGCCCACCTTGGCAGCTGCCCAGTCAATCCAGCCTTTGCCATTGGGGTCGATGTTCATAAGGACCAGCCCTTCGACCAGGTCAGGGAAGATGAGCTGCAGTGAGCAAGAGGGGAGAGGCTCAGAGGGGAGGGAAGATGTGCCCTGGGCAGCCCCCCACAAGAGCCACTGCACAGGATTGCATGGAGCTGATGTGACCCTGTCCTGGGAGCAACAGGAGACCTGTGGCGAGACTGCCCAGCCACCGTGGCCATGGCACTGCCATCCTGGGTCCCCCAACCCTCCAGGAGCCTTTGCAGCAGCAGAGACTGCCTGGAGGTATCAGCTCCTGCTCTTCCCCATGCCCTGGGCTGACAGCAGGTACATGCAACAACTCAGGGCCAGCCCATCCCAGCCTCAGGCTCACCGCAAACTTGGCCAGCACGTAGGCTCCTGCCCCAACACCAATCCCAATCACGTACTTGAACCTGGAAATACAGAGAGGTCCATATGAGGGGACAGTGGGCTCCAACACATCTTCCCTAGGACACCCCTGCACCCACAGCAAGAAGCCTCACAGGATGCCAGTTTACAGGGACAACTCCCCCAGCCCCAAACCCTTGCCTTCTGCCCATCTGCCTGCCCAGGACCCTCAGCCAGCAGCCGTGGAAGAGAGGCTGACTCACCCGAAATGCTGCACCACGCTGGGTAACATAGCAGCCAGCTGGTCCATGGATGGGTACTGGTACCTGTGGCACAGGGAGGCATAGGATGGTGGTTATCGAACTGTTCAGAGCAGGGTGTCTGGGACAGGGCAGCTGGGCTGCCTGAAATGGGCAAGGAAATGCCACCCACCTGCAAATCACCCTACTGCCTGCCCTGGGCCACTCGCCTGCCACAGGCTTTGGCACAGTTTGGAAAGACCCACAGGCAGGGCACAGCTGCCAGGCAGCAACAACCCAAGGGGCAGGGGGTGACATCCCAGCAGGCACAGTGAGCCCCTGAAGCTGGCACCTACCCCTGAGGGAACTGTGAGGCTCCTGCCTGCTGGCCCGGCGCGTCCACGTGGCACACCACAAAGTGCTTTGTGATCTCCTGCATGTCCTCGTAGTTGAAGAAGGTGTTGAAACAAAGCTTGTCTGTCAAAGGGCAGGGGGGTATCAGAGACCAAACACGCTGGCACCAGGGCCTGGTGGGCCAGGGGAGCATGGACAGAAGCTGCCCACCCTCCCACTGCCCTTCAACCAGGAGGTGACATGCCACCAAAGCCATCACATCCCCTTCCCTCCGGGCTCCTTGTCCTTACAGCAGGGACTGCAGCTACTGTTAGCAAGGGCTGCATCCCTCCAGGTGTCAGGAGGCATGGGGATGGACAGACACAGCCAGGAGAATGAGGAGTTTGGGGTGACCTCATTGGTGAGCCTCAGAAGGATGGGACTGGGGAACGCAAAGCCCAGGACTGCAAGACCACCCAGTGGGCAGCAGGATTAGCAGCCTGGGGTATTAGCCCTGTCCAAAATCCCCAGAAAGGGCTCAAGCAAACATAAAATTTGAGGAGCAGCTGCAAATCTCCCTGCTTGGAAAGAGTCGAAAAAACATCCCCAGCGCTGCCATGGACAAGACCCCCCCATTGCAGTGGGATACAGACACTGCCTGGGCTTGGACAGGTCCTGTCCCATGGCATCAGTGCTGGGACATCCCTCCCAAAATGTGGGGGTGAGGCAGTTGTAAGGCCCTTTGCAGCCAGCATGACGTGTGCCTGAGCAGCCAGAGCTGCTGCAATGGTGACACAGCTCAGTAGTGTGTCAGTGACTCAGCCTCAGCCGCCAGCGGAGGGGGAAATGCTTCTCCCCACTCACAGGGAATTGGGCATCCTGGCTCAGCTGGAGGGCACAGCCTGGGACAGGGCTCTGGGGTGCAGGTCCAGGGCTGCAGGCTGACAGAAAGTGCAGCATCTCCACACCACAGCCCCAGCTCGGGGTCCCTCCTTCCCTGCTATTCCCAGTCTTTTGTCCCCCACTATGCCCTGCTGCCAGCTGGGTCCATGCTCTGCATACCAACAGGCTGGTGGCGGCAGTGAGGACCAGCCCAGCATCCCCCACGTCCCATCCCTGCCTGGTGTGGGCAGGCAGGCAGCCAGCACTGGGGTGGCCAAGCACTCCTGGCTGTGCCTGGCCTGGGCTTTGTGTCCAGCTGAGCATCCGAACTCCCCTGGTGCTTTCAGCTGCCGGGGGGGACCCAGTGCAGCCACGGGCAGAGGCAAAGGAGGTGAGCCAGGGGCAATGTCCTGGCACCCCATGGAGCCTCAGGCTCACCCCTGCCTGCCCTGCACCCCCAGCCCAGGAGCAGCACTCACGGTTGAGGCCCACATCGTGGTACGTCAGGATGGCCGGGCGGTTCCCCTTGGGAGAGCCCCGGATGACCACATGCAGCAGCCCGTAGGGGGTCTCAATGTCATGTTCCTGGGGAAGAGGAGAGATGGGGTGATGCCCACCTGCCCTAAGACAGCCTTTCATCCTCTCCTGTGCTACCATCACACCCTTCACTGCTGCTTCCCCACATGGGTCCCGTGGGAAGACACAGGAAAGAGGAGCAGCTGTCCCAGGAAAAAAACCAGCTCTGGGCATCCCAGAGGGGGTAGAAAGCAGGACAAATCACATACAAATGCTCACAGCCTCCATCAGCTCAGGAAGGGAAGACTTTGGGTAGGACCATAGGACATAGGATTGGACGTGCGTATCACAGGATGGGATCACAGGATGGTATCAAGGGATGGATCCAAGAGGGTTTGAGAGAGGAGGATAATAGGATGGGACAGGTGGACCACAGGACAGGAGAGGAGATCTTCAAGGGCTTGAGACTGAGGAAATTTTGGCAACAGGGTAGGAGTTCACAGCATGGCCCAGCTGGGTGCAGATTCAATCTGGGACAAATGAGCAGAGGTCAGACCCTGGGCAGCACTACAGGAAATGCTGCAACCTGATCCCAAAATTACAGCTAAAGTAACTTTAAAACCCCTGGTCTGAAATGGCAGTGCCCCCATAGAGAGATGAAAACTACCACGTGCCTCAGTTTCCCTGTCTAGGAGGGCTCCAGCCTTGACATCCTGGCCCTTGTTCCCAGCCAGCATCAGGAACTGAGCCCAGGTGCAGCCCAAGGACAAAGGACCAGAGGTCCTCTCCAGATGCCCGTGCCTGCCAGCCAGTCCAGCAGCAGTGACCTCGAGGCTGGGATCTGGTGGGTGCAGGAGCATCATGTGCTGAGCAGGGCAGGGCAGGGGATGATGGCAGGGGATGATGGCAGGGTGCCCAAGCATCACGGTCCTCGCTGCTGGCACTGGCAGCCCCATGGATGGGCTGGTGGGAGGAGAGCAGGTACGTGGATGCTCACGCGGGTTACACGCCACCAAGGACTCTGAAGGACATGGGCCTCGGGTGGGAGGAAGCGCCTGGGGACAGGGTCTCCTCACTGCAGTGCCTCCCCTCACTGAGACCTGCTGCCCCTGGAGGAACATGGCACCCAAAGGCAGATCCAGGGCTCTGTGGAGACATCTCTTAGCTCCCAAGGGCACCCTGACCCCAGCCCTCATCCACAGCTGTCCCTCCACCCCCTGCAGTTGCACCAGGCAGAAGTCCATGAGCAGTGACATCCCTCTGCAACAACAGACTGGGAGACTGAGGCAGAGGAAGGGCCTGGCCCAAGGTCACAGAGCAGGAGGCATCTGTGTGGTCTGACCCTGAGCACAGGGCTGCCTCCTTGCCATCACCATGCCGATGGTACCCATCACAGCCCCAACAGCTCAGCTTTCAATCCTACCCCAAAATCACATGCCCAAGGTAGTGGATCGATCCTTAGCACTGCTCCCTCCTGCCCCCCGCCCCCTGCCAAGCCAAGCACATCCTGCCTGTGGTGCAGCCTCTGCAGCACTGCTGGGTACCACAGCCCTGCCCTTTGCCGCAGGGATGCTCACTGGGGGAAGAGGCTTGGGATGCAGGGGATGCACACAGCAAAGAGAGAGTGGCACAGAAAACCCACAGCCCCAGCGAGGAGCGGCATGGGGCTCCCAGCACCCATAGGTGCCTGACAGAGCCCATCCATGTCCAGGCTACCTGCTCACCGCTGCAGTGCTCCCACCTCACTCACCCCCTCTGCACCAGCCTGTTGCCATCGGGTGTTGCCATCACTGCAGAGGCCAGAAAGCAACCAAGGGGTTGCTTCAAAACAGCCAGAGACCCTTCTCCCTCTGTAGCCCAGGGGGTGGGCAAGGGGCAGTGTGCCCCCCATCAGCACACAACCCCAGCACGGGCCAGAGCTGCTGACCCTCAGCCTCGGCACAGCATCTCTGCCGGGCTCCGGGAGGACATGCTCAAGGACAATGCGTCCCCAAAACCTGCAGCACATCAGGGATGCGGCAGCAGGGCTGGGAGAAGGAAGGGCTCCCCAGTAGTGGGTCCTCCCTGCCCCAATGCCTGCCTGCCCCACGCCGAGCCCTGCTGGGTGCAAAGGCCCAGCTTGGGCAAGCAGGAGAGACACTGGGGCAGGAAAACACCTGGGAAGCGAAGGTAGCGAGCACGGCAACGGCAGTACCTACCCCATCCCAGCACTCCGGCATGGTGAGGAACTGGGCGGACGAGGATGCTCAGGCAGTGCGGGCCAAGCCGGAGGTCCCGGTGTGGGGCACGGTAACACAGCCGCCGGGGCGAAGCTGAGCTCTGCGCTGGCTCAGCCCCTCGCCTCGATTTATAGCGGAGCCCCAGCCCTGCGCTAAGCCCTCCCTCGCCCTTCCCCCTCGGCAGGTTTGGCCTCCATTGCAGGCGAGCGCCGCGATGGAGCCGGCACTCAGCCATTGGCTGCCGCGGGAATTATTCATGCTCCAATTGGCCCCAAATACCCTTGTTTATGAAGAAAAAACGCCTGGCACCGTGCGGTACCTTCTCCATCTTCCCTCTTTCGGCAGACAGAGACAGGCGGGGTGTCTGGACTGGTATCCCATGGAGCAGCCCCAGCACGGTCAGGACAGAGCCCACTGCACACACCGGGCTCCAGCCGCACACGGACACAGAGTCACGGCTGAGCCCGCAGCCGCCCAGGCCAAGGCCCTGCAGCGATGCCCGGGCAGCAGGCAGCACACACACAGCCACAGATGGACACGGGCACACACTGAAAAACAGGAGAAGAACACGGCAAGCGCGCTCTGCCACGTGCACGTCACCACATGTACATGCACAGGGACACGTACGGACACAGACACACAGGGGCCGGGCAAAACCCTGTCTGTGAGTGGAAAAACTGGGAAAATTAACACCATACCAACACCGAAGTACACGCACCCCACAAAAAGCTTGTGCATACCCCCTAGGGCCAGGCCCTGTGTGTGTGTGTCAGCACATGTTCCCGTACATGTATGTTGTGGTCATCTGCATACCAAGAGCACACCTGCTGCATGTGCTTGGCACAGATGCCACGGCCATCACTAATGCTCATGGATGCACAGCGAGCTGCACACCTGCAGAACCTTGTACACATGTGCACAGAGGGGCACAGACATGTCCACGGAGGGGCACACACATGTACACACGTAAACACTGCCCAGACACCTGTGTTGCCTCACCCAGCAGCACACTCATCCCACCATCATGCGGGATGATGGCACGCAGGAAATGTGCAGGATTTAGCCCTGACCTGGGCATTGCCAGTGGCAGGTAAATAAAGCAGGAGGAAAGACAATCCAGCAGCTCCAAGGGGTTGGATCATTCCCTGGACTGACACATGCTGTGTGCATACACACACACGTGAGAATTCCCATGTGCACATGTGTGCAGGCAGACCATTTCTTCCCTGATTCCAATGAGGCCTCGTGCCACCACAGCCCCAGAACCCCCCAGCAGTCTCTGGGTGCCCTCCCCCTGCACCCTGCCTCCCCCTGCCCAGCCCAGCACCACTGCCCAGCTCGGCATGACCGGCACAAAACTGGGCAATCATGGATGGAGAAGGAGTCTCACAGTCCCTTAAATGCCCTTCAGGAACCCACTGAAAGCCATGTCCCACAAACAAGTCAGGGCTGGACAGACAAAAGGTCTGGATGTGGAGAAAGGACAGATGGGCAGAGGGATGGCATTGATGCTGCCTCCACCAGAGAGGCTTCACTCTGCACTGCTTTGTCCTGCGGGGAGCTCAGACCCAGGCCTGGAAAGAGGCATCCCTGTGAATGAAGGACCATGTGTGATGGGGAAGCCCAGCTCCCCGGTGGTTCCTGGCACTCCAGGTGCCATTTTTGCTTTCCCCAGCCCTGCTGCCTGTAGAGCCAAAGATCGTGACAGCCACAGTCCCCAGGAAAAAACAAGAGATGCACAGGGACAAAAAAAAGACAGAAGGTAGATAAATAGAAGACAGAAGGGGTGGAAGAGCCAAGGTGAATGCAAAAGGGCTGCAAGGGAGATGGGAGGGCTGAGCAAGACTGACTCTGCTTGAATAGCATCGAATGGGATCACCACCACCTTGGCTACTAGCCCATTTGCCTGGCGGGTGGCCCAGACCTCCTGCAGGATGCAGGGAACCCAGGTCCCAGGGCACCTGCCCCCAGCTCTCCTGCACCTTGGCTTCTGTCCCAAGGGCTTTACTTTGGCTGGTGGCCCCCCCCACTGCCCCAGGCAGGCCTGAGCATCCCATCAATGACTGGCTCTAGGGAGCAGCAGGGGACAGTGAAGAGTTGAGCTGGGGGCTGGATTGAATTATCCCAAGGAGGTGAATCTAGAAAATGGGGTAAGATCTCCCCAAGGAATGGCAGGCAGCCTTTGCACTGCACCAACTTGCAAATGTCAGAGTGGGGAAAAGGAGGAGGTTGCCCTGGCATAGCCCAGGAAACTCATCCCATCCCTACCCTGAGGCTCTTGGAGGGGAGCCGGGACAATGCAGGGTCTGGCTGGCTTGGGAAAAGCTGCCTTGATCATTGCCCAGTTCCTTTTTTAGATCCCGAGGGGATGGAGGTGCATCCCTGTGGCATTTGCTGTCCAGAACTGCTCCACTTGGGCAGCACCAGGGACATGGGTCAGTGCCACCCTGGGCCAGCCCCTGCCACACGCAGCGATTGTCCTGGGAGGGTCATTGCTCTTTAACATCGCCTGCACGCCGACCAAGCCCTGCCCCAGCACAGCTGAGTGAGAGCCGTACTGGTGCCTCTGGTGCTACCGAGAGCTCTGGGCAGCCTTGCACTGCCACTTCCCTCCCCTCCTCACCTCCCTCTCCCTCCTCACTCTCACTGGTGACACCAGGAGGTTTGGTTTCCCCTCCAGTGGCCAACAGAAGCCCTGAGCAAGCAGAGCAAGGAGCAGCCCAGCCCTGCACACCCTGCTGCTGCCAGCCCCAGCACATCACCAGCTTTAGAGCTGCTGGGGAGAGCACCATTTCTTTTCCACCACTGCCATTTTTTAATTATTTCCTGGCTTTCAAGAGGGCCATCAGGTACCTCCCACTCTGTGAACCACAGCAGCCAGCACCAGCATCCTTGCTCCCTGACCAGCTGTACCTTCCCACCTGCATGGGTGACAGACACTGAGCAGGCCAGCCCCAAAATTCTGGGCACTGCTAAAACAGGGACCTGTGCTCCCCTGCCCTTATCTCAGGATGAATGAAATCCACATTTATTTTGTCCTTATAGGTACTGTTGTTTCAGTGCCATACCTGCAAGGGCTCAGCCATCAACACCCAAGCCCACTGTCCCCATGGTCCCACGGCTGGCAAAGTGGCAGCACACAGCCTGAAGTCAATCACTGGTGTCCCCTGGGAGGGGAACACTTTGGGAGAGGGACAGGCAGCAAGCTGGCAGCCCCACTACCCTCCCTCCCTACCACCCTGGTCCCCACAGAGTGAGCCTGGTGCAGGATGAGCCTGGGCAGAGGTGTGAGAGTGATGCAGACCAACATGGGAGCCAGCCACGAGCTGAGCTCCCATGAGTCCTGGAGCTGTATCATGGGGCTCCTCTGGAGAGCACAAATGGAGGTACAAGATGGGCAGGTGCCAGCCAAGGGAGCAGAGGGGCCCTACTCTCCAAGAGAGGTGGGTGGTATAGGGGGCAATGCCCCAGCCCTCCAAAAGAGAAAGAGGCTTTCAAACATCCTTATGTAAGCAGGGAGCTGGCATTGCCTGGGAAACCATTGCCATGGCAATGGTAGAGGGGCTGGAAAAGCAGCTCACCCTTCCTGAGAAGAAATTGCCTGTTTTAAAGGTTTTGTCCCCAGCCCATGGCCAAGTGCCCACCAGTAACATCCGAGCGCCAGCACAGAGATGCCTGGCAGCATCCCCCCATCCCCTCCTGACAAGGGCTATGATGGATGTGCAACCCCGTGCACAGACACTGACCAGGCACTGCATCCCCATGGAAGAGGGGACAGAACAGCCCTGAGTTCACTCAGGGCCCCACAGCCTTCCCCAGGCACAGGCTGCTGTTCCATGTGAAACCCAGGGGTGGGCAGCACCTCCCATGGCTGGTCCTACCTTCCAGTCTGTGTCCACAGTGGAGAGGAAGACATCCGAGTTCTCCTGGGATGAGAAGGAGCCATTAGGGACAGAGACACCGCTCACTTTTGCAGCGCCCTCCCACCCAGCCTGCAAAGCTCTCTGACACCACAGGCACCCCCTCCCCAGGGCTGCAGGGGACACAATGCCCACACGTGTGCACACATGTGCATGTGTTACCTGCGTGTGTACACACACAGGTGTGTGTTAGCACGATGTGCAACATCTGCACACACGCACATCATCCTGTGCTCAGCCATGCAGGCTCATCACCACACACACACACACACACTGAGGACCACAAATGTGCACCCAAAACCAGCACACACACAGAGTACCACATAAATACCCAATACCAGCACACAACCCCTCCCAAGCTCCTGCATCCTGGTGCCCCTCATGCAGGAGCCAGAGCCAGAGTGGTCACCAAACTCACCAGCTCAGCATCCTGTCCCCGCAGCAGCGGCTTCTCCTCGGTGAAGCGCAGCTCGTGTAGCCCTGCCATGGTCATCTCCTGCAGCAGCAGCCCTGCCCAGGGCAAGGGACATGTCAGGGCAGGCACTGCCTCGGGCCTCTTGCCCCAGCCCCACGGAGCCTCATGGGTCTCCCTCCCATAGGGATGGGACCTATGGCTTCATTCCACCCACTTACTATGGGGACTTGGTGCTTCAGCTTGCCCAGGGACTGCAGTGAGCCCCTCGTCTGGAAGCTGGAAGCAGGCACAGAGCAGACAGTGCCCAGATGAGCTCAGCTCCCCACTCCTACCCAGGTCCAGTTCTCCCAGTTAAGGACAAACCTGTCTCCAGGGCATGATCTTGGGCAAACTGAGGGACCAACCTCATCTGTCCATGCTGGTCACCTCAGGAAGCACCCAATCCAGAGCAAGAACATCCAAATTCTCATCCCAACTTTCAGCATCGGTTAAAGATAGAAAATCCAAATTTTTGGCCGGTTTTTGGTTGCAGATAGGTATGGATGGGACAGAGGGAGATCTCCCTGCACAGCCAGAATGAGGGGTGATGTTTCTCAGCCATGCTGGGAGGCAGAGGGATGTTCCAAGCAGAAAGAGAGCAGAGAGACAGCCTGACGTTTGTATGGCAATGATGGGAGAAATCCAAATGTGAAGCCTTTGCTCCCAAAGTCTTCTCCTTGCCTGTGAATCAGGTGCTCGCCAGTGAGTGTCTCAGCCCCAGGACTTGGAGGGACAGACTTCTCAATGGAGCTGCCACTCAGAAGCGGTGTGAGACGGGGTGCTGCTGACCCCAGCCAACACTGGCATCTCCAAAAACACCCCCAGGCACAAGCCCACTCAGAGAGCAAAAGAGAGCGAGGAGATCAGCAGCTGGCTGCACACAGAAGGTGAAAGACGTGGGGACACAGGGAACAATCCAGGCTCCCCCGTGTTTAAAGGGGATGGGTAACTGGCAAATCCCAGTGCCAGGGGATTATCTGTGCTCGAGCAGGATCCAGACCTCAGGCATTGCCTTTGCAGCCTCTGTTCTCACCCTTTCCACAGGGCCAAGTCTTCAGACAAGTTGTTGCTTCTCCAGATGGGCCAGCACTGATCCCACATCCCCTCAGCTGTATCCCCCCCCGTGCAATCTCCCTGGACAGAACAGGGATGGTTTGGGCTGTACAAGCAGCGCAGCACACACAGACCCGCTCCATCCATACAGCCTCGGCCGAGCCTGCTTTACACTTTGTCCACCTCCAAACCTAGATCAGCCCAGGCTGACGATGTGGAAAGGCCAAGAAATGCCACGAATATTGCAAGGCCACCAGGAATACAGGAGCTGGTCATAAACTCCCCTCCAAAGCCAGGTTTTTCTCCTCTGACCAGGTTTTCCATTCAAAACTCAAGCAGGCTGTGCCACCTGCCTGCTTTCTGCAGACATGGCACTTTATCTTGCTCCTTGGGAGCCATCCAACAATCCAGAACTGTTTGGAGGGAGAAACAACACTGCGAAGCCTCTCAAGATTCCAGGGCACCCAGCATCAGGAGTGTCCATGTCACCCCCTGCCCAGAGGGTCCCACCAGGCCAGGGGATGTCAAGAGGTGCTATCAGCCCCATGGAGAGGCACAAATGAGAGGCGTACTGCTCCAGGCTGGGCTGCTGCTGCTGGGGAAATGGCTCTGTGCACAGGGACAGCCCTGGCCTGCAGCCCACCAGCACAGCCAAGGCAGCACAGCCTGCAGAGCCACCAACCAAGCAACCCCACAACCCCAGGAGAAAAAACAGGAGAAAAATCAGCCTCACCGATAGCTGGGTCTGGAAGAGAGCAGGAGCGTCCCACGCTGAGCACACCAACCCACCGTGTGGCCACGGCCCCAGGGTGGCAGGGAACAGCACTTAGTGTATGGTGAATGCCTTTATTAATTACAGCCGGCAGCTAATATGGGAGGGAGGGTGGCTGAGCAATGAGGAAAGGCCCCATGACCTTGCTTGCATGGTGAGGGGAAAGCTGGCTCAGGAGGGAGGTGACAGAGCCCTGCACCAACCAGCATCCCCAGCATAGGGGTCCCCAGGACAGTCTCCTAAAGTGCTGCTGACTGTGGGAACAGAGGATGGGTCAGTAAGTCAGGGAGTGCCGTGGGTTCCACAGCCTGTGAGCAGGGTCACAGCTGTGCTGCCACCTTCCCTGGGTGCTCTGCTTCCCATGCCACCCCACAGGAACCCTCGTCCCTGCTCCTGGCAGTGCAGCTGTGGGGTTGTGGGGCTGTGGGCAGTCTCACCCAGCCCCACTGGCCCACTGTTGCTGTGGAGGGCTGGTGAGGAAGCCACAGCTCCACGTCTAGCCAAAACAACTTGACTCCCGCCTTATGCCAGAGTAATGTGCCCAGTAAGAAGCCCTTTTCTTTGCAGCTCACCCCAATGCTCCTCAACAAGCACCCATTCCCAGGGTACCACCCCAAACACACCCATCTCTGCTCCCATTCTGCCTTCCCAGTGTGGTGCCACAGTTTCCTAAGCACAGCCGGGACATGTTTCTTCCCTAATTCCCAATCAGTCCCAAACCCAGCAGGACATAAGTGCTCTGTCTGGGAATAGTGCTCTGCCCCACCAGGGTCCTGGCACTACATATATAGATGGGGACAGGAACAGGCACATTGGCTTACCTTCCCCAAGGATCTGCAGCCCACTGCTGGCTTACTGGAGGAGAACCAGCTTGTAGCAGCATTATTATTATTGTTGTTGCTGTTATTGTTGTTATTATATCATGATCACAACAAGGCTTGAGCTCCATTTCACACTTGGCAGTGTGTTTGGTCACAGGGCAGGGATCCCCCAGATGTTGTCTCAGTCTCACAGGAGTCCCCACACTGACTACCTGAGTCCTGCCCTGGCAAGGATGTGGCACCCACAGGATGTTGGCACGGATACTTGGAGCTGACTGAGCAGTGTGCAACAGACAGGCAGACAAACTGGGAGAAGTGAGGGCTGGCCCCTGCCAGGCAGCGAAGCCAAGGCAGCCTTCAGTGAGGCTGGGAGAGGGAGGAAGGGAACTTGCAGCTCAGTCTGAGCCACGGCCGTGTGCCCACAGCATTGCCCCCCGAGCAGGACCACTGGAGCCACGATGGGGTGAAGGAAAACCCCAGTGTGACACAGCCTGGGCCACATCCCACCCCACCGGTGCAGGAGGAACACCATAAGGGACACAGGTCTGCACCCCAGCAGCCCCCACTAACCAGCCTAACAGTGTGGTCGAGCTGAGGGGTGCAGGACTGGGCAGCCACACCACGAGAGCCGCCAGGCCGGGGGCAGGGGGCACGCGCGCA
>NW_008239324.1:4055384-4060384 GCF_000691975.1 Corvus brachyrhynchos
CTGCGGGGGGTTGGAAGGGGGATGGAGGCTGCCGAGCGCACACATCACCCTGTAGGGAACCCTTTAGGTCCCAGAGCGGGACCGTGATGTCCAATAGGTCCAACAGGTCCCTGTGATCGTGGAGTCCCAGAAGCAGGGGACAGTGGGAGCCTTGGGGAGCCCCAGGTATGGACCATGCACGAGAGGTCTGGGTTCCCCTGAAAGCAGGGGAAGGTGCTCGGGGAGGATCTGGGACAAGAGGGGACCTATGAACAACACTGATATCTGGAACACAGCCACTGGTGGCCAAGGGATGTAGGGAGTCCTGGAGAGTGGGGCCATGAAGACCAAAGGGGTTGGGAGTATCCAGGAACAAAAACACGGATGACAAGGGACCTGAGGGTCCTCTGGGGCATGGGAATGCAGGCTCCCCTGAGGATAGGATGGTGCCATTCAAGGTTGCCAGGTGGTTCTAGGATAAGAAGGACCTGTGCAATGAGGGTGCCCACAGCAGGGCCATAATGGTCTGAGCCTGCCAGGGAATGCAGATGGTGACAGTCAAGAAGGATCACCCGGGAGTGAAGGCCATGACTGGGGTCATGATGATCCCATACACACGCTGGAGGTGTAGGGTGGCAGCTGTTTGGGGCAGAGCAGGAAGTTGTGAATCACTTGAATTTTCCTGAATTGGGACAGTTGGTCCTGTGAGGACAGAGGGCCCTGGCCTGCCCCAGAGCAAGGGTTGAATCCTGCTTGTCTCCAAGCTGGGCAAGCCCATCCTGCCACTGTTCTTTCCTCTGTATTTCTTTGTATTCACTTTAACTGATTTTTTTCCCACACCTAGGGATGTAACAGCCTCCATTCCCGTGCTACCTGGGGCAACTGCACAGGACATACCATCCAAAACTGGCCCTTATCAAAACATCCCCATGGAGAACTGCTGAGGACCCCATCACCTCAGTGGGCTTGGTTCCTCAGCTCCTGGGTTGAATCAGGCATCCCAGAGCTCAGCCTTATCACCCCTCAGCCAGCCACAGTGGCCAACAGACCCCTCTGCTTCAGGGCATCTTTACCTGCTGGGCCACGGAGTGCCTTGGAGTGGCCACAGGCAGCTCATCCTACAAACAGGTGCTGAGGGGCTGGAGAAATGTCTGCTCATACTGACATTCATCTCCATCCCTGGTGTATCCATTTTAACAGCTTGTCCCAGGCTTTTTGGATGGCAACCAGATTTCAGCTGATTTCAACCTCTCCCGCTGAGTCACCACGAGTTCTGCATCCAGGCTGCATTTGCCTTTTCACCTCAAAGAGAGGAAAAGCCCATGATGTCAGGGAGCTCAGGGACTCTTAAATCCCTCAGCTAGGAGCCAGCCCCTCACCTAGAACTTCAGTGGGGTCAGATCTTCCCTGCCTTCAATGCTGGCTTTCCCCCTCTTCTGTGGGTCCAGCAGCCAAGAGGTTTTCTCTGAACTGGTCAGGGATGAGACAGTGTTGGTTCTGATCTTTCTGACGTTGCTCACAATTAAACCCTCTCCTCCTCCTTCACTTGCCAGGGATTTCTATGGGAATAAATGATTTTTCATGCCTGGGATTTGTCTTCTCCTCAGCAGTCACACCTTCAAGTAGAGAGGCAGAGGGGCCAGAACTGCTGAAGCCATGGATGCCATTGATGGCAAGAGGGAGGTGGCAGGACTAGAGGCCCTGGGACCTTTAATTTTCCCTGTCTCTGGAAGAAACCTGGAAAGACTCCATGTAAAAGACAGAGACCATAGAACTCCTACAAAAATGCTCCAGCATGACCCTTTCCCCCTCCCCCAAATTCCTGTTGTGATGGTGCCATCTCAAGCCGGCTGAGGTGAGCTGGGGCCCCTAACCCTGCTGCAGGTAGCTCTGTACCCCTTGGCCACCCTTCCCACAGTGGCACCCGGTGCTGGCAGTGCCACAAGGACCCATCCTGTGGAGGGCAGCTGGTGGTGGATGGAGCACAGAGCTGCCATCAGCAGAGAGGGATGTAGAGGTGACCAGCATGGGAAGCAGAGGCCTGAATGCAAGCCCTCAGGCAGGACAGGGTTTGACACATGTCCAACAGCTCCAGGCTGCATCCTGTGCTGCACACAGGGCTGATTTGGGGGCAGGAGGAGAAGCAGCCTGGGGCAGATGTGCTGGCTGCCCATGCTGGCTGTGCAGGGGACCAGCACAATCGATGTGCCTGTATCGAAGGGCTTCACAGGGATTGGGTACCACCCCGAGGCACAGGCAGGCCAGCGATGATGTGCAGAGGAGTCACAGCTAAATTTAGTCTCATTTGTACGTGAGTGTGATGTTTTTATTCTTGCCCTTAAATAAAGACATCGTTTGGAGCCAGTGGCTGCTGGTTCTGCCTTGCTCAGCCCTGGACCTTGGACGGGTTGTTTCAGTCAAGCTATTCAAAAGAGGGAGAAATGAGAATTAGCAGTTGGTGAGACATATCCCAAAGACTTTTTTTCAAAAATGCTCAGGAGCCATTTCCCAGAATCCAGCAGTGCACACAAAGCAGTGACAGTGTGACTTTGGTGGCTGTGGGGATGTGCTGGTGCTGAGACAGAGGTGTCTACCAGATAAAGCTGCTCCATGGGCATGGGATCACATGCTGGAGCCTTGACCATAGTGAGGGGTGGCTTGCACTTGAGGCAGCAGTGCTGGAGTACCAGCTGTTGGTGATGGGCCCCATCCTGCATCCCATCCTGGATGGGCACCCCACCCCTAGGGCAGGCACAAGCTGCCCCAGCCTTACATCCAAAGGGCAGCAAAAGGCCCACACCCTTGCTAGCTCCAAAATAATCAGAGCCAGAATGACAGCAGGGCAATTAGATCTTGGGTGCCTCAAAAGAGACACCTCAAACCCTGCCCAGAGTTCTCATATTGGTGCCAGGCAGGGTTGGTCCCCCCTAGAACTGCTGGGCTCATGCAGAACAAGGTGGGGCTGCACCACAGCACTGCCCGTGAGCTCAGGGCTGGAGCTGCAGGCAGGGACAGGGACAGGGACAGGGACAGGGACAGGGACAGGCAGGAGCCAGCCCTGCTGCTCCACAGCCTGACACCATGCATTCCACTGAAGCTGCCCAGGAAGGTGAAATCCTGCAGGGAACTCAGCATCCTCTCCCTGCAACACAGCCCACGAACCCAGGACAGGAGCAGAGGCTCCGTGACCTGGCACAGGGCAGAGCTATGCCCTGTGTGCCCCACAAAGCATGTGCTGGGGCTGGCGAGCTGCCCGTCCCCCCCGGCTGCCTCCTGCCCTCCAAACACGGGGCTGCCAGTAATTTTCCATCCTGGCTGTGAGCTCTGTCCTAACGAGATGTTCTCCTATGTCCCTCTAATAGGGCTGGGGCCCATTCAAGTTTCTCTGTTCTTTCAGACCCCGAGTCCCTCCCGTTTTGCTGTTCAAGCTGCCCACCAGTTCTGCAGGACAGCTACTCCTCCAAGTCCTGCTCCTCCCAGTGCTCACAGCTCCTCTGCCTCAGGGCAATAGGAAGATTTTGTCCAGAAGCCAGAAAAAAAAAAAAAAAAAAAAGAAGAAAAAAGACAAAAAATGACCAGCAACCAGCCAAGAAAAATTCCCATGGCTCAGCTGCACTGGGGCCAGGAACAAGGCAGCCCTGGGGACTTTGCCCTCAGCCATTTCCAAAGCTGCCTCTGCACAGGTACCTCTGCCTGGAATTGCAGGTCTGGGTCCATCAGCTGCACTGCTTGGCTGAGCTCGTCAGAGTAAAGTTGATTTCCAGAGGAAAGTACCTGGCCCTGGAGCGCTGTGTGCCTGCAGCATGTATGCAGCAGTGCGCTGCCTTCAACTCCTTCTCCTTGCAATGAGGCTGCTCAACTCTGACCTCAATTTAGGCATTCTCTTTGTGGGCCCGGAAAGCCACCCACTCCCAGGAGACACCTCTTCTGGAGGGAGAATTCTCTGCCCATCTCTCCGGAGCAGCCCCCGCCATCCCTTCCTGCCTCCTCCCAGCCACAGGAGCGGGCAGCAGCACTGCCTGGGCCCACTGTGCTGCTTCTGCCACGGCCTCTTTTCGGAGCCAAGCCAGGCTTTAAATAAATACCTGTCAGCAGAGCCAAGCGGGGTGCTCAGAGTGACGGCATGCGTGCGTTTAGCAGGCTGATAGGCGTGAGACAGAGCAGAGACAGCAGGGACTCTCTCCTCAGAGGCCAGAGACTGGCACGCTCTCAAAGGCAGCATTAATCAGCATTTTCAACTGCATAGCACCTGTCACAACGCAGTGAAGCTGCCCACTCTTACCTTCCCTTGGAGGATGGAATAATGCCATTTCCAAGGGCTGACCTCTCTAGCTGCAAGCTGCTGTGATGCTTTAGGTGGAGGGTGATGGATTTGGAACACTCAACTTCTGTTCTCAGAGTTTCCACAGTTCTCCAGTCCCCACCAGCTGCAGCCACCTGCAATCCCTCCTCCTTGCTGGTCAAGAAAGCCTTCACAGAAGCAGCCCCACACCCAGCTTCCCTTGCCTGCACCCCACCAGCGCTGCCCCTGACCTTCTCCTTGGCCCTCAGCCGATCAATACCTCTAGCTCTGAGGGGATCCATCAATCCTAATCATTTCATCCCACTTCTCACTAATGCACTCTCTTGTTGTGCTGCATTTGGGCCATGGACCCGACAGATGCTGGGAGAGAGGCAGAGGGCTGGCCAAAGGTGTGTCACTGCTGTCCCAGGACGGCACATTAACTCTGTGCAACACTACCCTCTCCACCAGAGGCAGGTCTTCATGTCTTCCTCCCACAGCTCTTGGCTCACTGGACAACCACAAACCTTCCTCTCTCAGCTCTCCAGATCCCTGCACACTCATCCTCTCCTTCCCTTTATAGTCCTGTCCCTTGTAGGAGAAACATAAGACAAAACCAAGATGAAGTTCCCAAACTGGTTTGGGTAGGGCTGGATACCAGGTGCTGCCCTGGCCTGCGCATATTCCCACCTCAGGGGCTTTAAATCCGATCCTTGTATCACCGAGCCCTGGAAAGAGT
>NW_008239324.1:4060535-4065579 GCF_000691975.1 Corvus brachyrhynchos
GGGGGCGCCTGGAGCCCCATCCCATGTGCTGGGGCCACTAAACAAGGGGCTCTGGCCCATCCTGGCACTGACCTTTGCTGAGAATCCAGTCACACGTACCCCATCAATAACTAAGCAAGATAACAAAATGAGCTGTCACAGCCAATTAACATGCTGGGCTTAATCGGCTTGTGGGCTTTCAGGGCGGAGATGAGGGGCTGGCTCCAGGCTGGAACGGCCAGAGGGAGGCAGGGTGAGGGGTTGGGGTGTGTGGACACCAGAGCCCCAGGCAGGGCCAGCAGAGAGAGACTGGCAGCCACGGGGTGACTGGTGTCAGACACCCCACACAGGGCTTTAGCCCCAAGGCAGATCCTCTAGCTAGGACAGCAGCCAGCTCAATTGCCAAACCCAAAGGCTTCCACTTAAAGCCAGGAGGATCTCAATGGCTGTCGCTGAGTGCCTCTCAATTAATTAGCATCCTGCTGATTCTACAATTGAGGCGACTGCTAAGGGGATTAAATCGGTCCCTGCCATAAAGCAGATGCTGTAGCCAAGGCCTGATTTGCAGTGATTTTCTTTTCCTCGAGCCTTTTTCCTGCCCGGTTGGCTCAGATGAAGCCTCGGGGTGCTGGGTGCAGCCAGGACACAGCGGAGCTCCAGGGATGAGGGTGGGACCACTCAGTTAAATGTCACTGCATGCCTGGGGAGGGCTCGCTTGGAGGATGCTGTGTGAATCCAGAGCAGTGCTGGGTGATCAGAGCCTGGCCATCCAGGGAGGCCGTGGTCTGTTCACCCCGTTCTGCCTGCATCAGCAGGGACAGACTCAGCTGGGCAGCCAGAGCTGCATTTGTGCACCTGAGAGCCCAAACTGAAAGGAAAAATAACAGCTCAGCCTCCAGGCAGAGCTTAGTAAATCCACCATGACTGCAATAAACCCTGCTGATTTGGTGCAAACTTGGAGTAACCCCAAAGGCACAGGGGCAGTACAACAGAGTACAGCCCTGCCCAGGAGGCTTGGCTCCACTCCCATCAGCACTCCTTGGGTCTCCGCCAGCACAGCTGAGGGGAGGGACGACTTTTCTCTGGAAACCTTTGCAAAGGGTGGGATTCCCACACTTGGTTTGTTAGTGCTGCCCAGGGCCTGTGTATGGCTTGTTCCCTCACCCCAGCAAAGGGCTGTTCAGCCACCCATGGGCGCAAAGAGCACTTAGGAAAGGGGCTGCAGGATGTCAACTAACAGCCAAAAACCGGCAAATCTGGTGTTTGTAAGTGAGCTGAGGGCAAGAAACTCATCTTAAATCCTTGCTGTGATGGGAGCCTGTCTGCAAAGGAACACCCACCCTGCCGAGGATGGTCCCACAGCAAGAGAAACAGGCACATGTGAGGGCTGCTTTGATTGTACTTTGATCACTGCATCTGCTTCACTGCTTCCTCCCAAGTGCATCGCTGCCAAGTCCCACAGCCACCTCCTCACTCCACTTTTGCTCTAATGCCTGAGAAAAAAAAAAGCAGCACTACATCCCAAGCATTTGGCAGCTTCTTGGTCTGAAGTCAGGGGAAAGCTGCCTTTTATGTTCAGCAAGGGTTTGTAAGGGTTTGTCACAATCCTCCTCTGCTTAGCCTGAGGAGAACCCAGGGCCCTCAAGGGACCAACAGGACAGCTAGAGACAAGCCCTGTCCTACAAGCCACACAAGCTGAGAGTCCAGTTTTCAACCTCGATTTGATTTCTGCCACCCTTTTTTGTATCACAGCATCACAACACAGATGGAACAGCACTATCATGACCCTCAGGAGACATCTCCTTACCACTGCCCATTTCTAGACACAGAGATGTCCAAGGAGGGCAAGTCTGGGACTGTTTTTAGGGTTGTAGTTTCTCAAGCTCATCTGCAGGCAAACTGGGATTCCTTATTCTGTGTCCCTCCTTGCTTCTCACCCCCCAAACCCTGCTCAGCCCAGCTGCTGCCTGTGCTTTTCCTCGACCCAGCAGTGGAAAAGTGCCTTTTGTCCTGCAACAGAGGAGACTTCTGCCATGCACAGGTCTAGCTGGGAATCCCAAAGAAGGTGCATTTTCCCCAAGGTGTGGGGGAGCACTGCAAAGAGCTGCAGCTCTAAGTCCTCACAAAGGCTAACGAAAGGCAACGGAGCAGTGTGTCCTGCCAATCCAGATAGAAAGGATACTGAGGCCGCTGGCACTGCTTGGCAGCCTGCCACGAGAAATAACTCTTCAAAAATAGAAGCATGCTAATCTGAGGAATCTGCTGGTATTGTCAATGACATTAATGAAGTGTTTGGAAAACCAGAACAAATGCCTTGGCTTTCTGGGGCTGTGCCCCCCTTGTAATTTTCCACAGCAGCCGAGGAGTGCTCCAGTGGCAGCACAGTGCTCTTGGTGCTCTCCTGCTCCCCAGAGCAGAGCAAGGAGTCGGCTCTGGGGTCTCCCAGCAAGCCTGACCCCTGTGCCACAAAGCCTGGCCAGCCCTCAGGGAAGAGGCTCCCCAGAGCAATTTCCACTGTGAAGCAAAGCACATCAAGCACACTCAGTGTGCCCAGGGGAGGTGGAAGCTCATTATCTCCTCTTCCTTCTTGTTTTCATTCCTTTTCTCAAGCCCCCTCGGGGTTCTTTTTCACCAGCATGGTCAGGGCCCACAGGATGGCAAATTTCTCCCTGGCTTTGGATTCCACAGCTTTCTCACCACTTCCTTTCTTCTGCAGCAGTCAGTAGTCCTTCATTTTCATTGCCAACCATGACATCCACTCTTCATGTATGCTCTAATCTAGGACAAGGCAGTGCAACCTAAACTCAGATTTCAATTGAAATTTTGAAAGAAGCTTTTGTTGTACCTGGTTACCAAAAAACAGGGAGAAAATCACCACTGAAGATGAGAAAAGCTTGTACTCCTAACTCAGCCAGGTGCCAGTGTGTCTCATAAAAATAATACGTGGTGTTGCAGTATGTCAGTTCTCAGAACACTTCTTGGTGCTGCTCCTCAAATTTTGCCTATTTTTTCACTTGATTGCAATGAAAACGTGTGGCAATATTGTAAAATGTGTCTATGGACTGCTTTGTCATAAACATCAGTAGTCCTGCAGTTTAAAAGCTGAAGGACATGGGGAGAAATAAAACTTAAAAGTCCTTTTCAGATCTTTCCCAAGTAGTTCTGTAATGAAGAGTTATTGTACCATTCTGAAAACACACAAGTTCAAACTCCTCTAACTTAAAGCTTGCTGCAGTGCCATGGAAAAGGACAGCTGTGTTCACAAAAAGTAAAGAGCACTCTTGTACTTCTGAACAGAAAAAAAAGCTAACCAAGATCTACTAACCATAACCAAATACTGTAATTTAAAATTACAGGATCAGATTTTTTAAGGGTCTTAAACTCGTGGTTACTAGAAGTGACATTGCCGACTTACAAAAAGCCAGTGACATTGAAGATTACTTCAGGGATTTTTTTTTTTCTCCCTACTCTGAAGGCTGCTGCACGAAATGTTGGCAAGTGAGCAACCATCTGCATCCAGCAGTAAAGAAGAAAAATGTTCTTAAAAATGCAAGAAAATTAGTTTGGATAGTCACCAAAACCGGTCCAGAAATTGATGGAACTAATGATTTTGGTTATAAACCAGCTACATCCCAAAGCCAACATGTCAGTAGAACATTATTTCCAATTGAAAGATGTCTCTTGTCACAGATGGACTTTAACTTGCTTCCCCTGCAGCACTGATCACAGCTCTGCCATGGTACATGAAGTGTTTGCCACAGTGCCTGGAGCAGCAGGATCTGCATACAGAGACAGCCAATTCCCACCTCCCACCCACCACTACAACAAAGTCGAGGTAACACGGAGTCATCTCCACCCATCTTATGTTCCTAAAAATGCAACTCATCAAAGCAATAGCTTATTGATTGTCTGGCAGGGTCTCTGCCACAGCCAGTGCAAGCTGCCAGTCCCCACCTGGGCTAAGTCAGACAGGAACTATTTCTACACTGGTACAACTGCATGAATTAGCTCCTGACCACATTATCTGTAAGAGCACACAGATTACCTATCATGGCCATACTTTTGTAGAGACCTGGACTTTTCCATTTGATTTTTCTGCTGTGGGGCAATTAACAACAGACTTTTCACATTACGAGCATTCCCTTGCCAAATATTTATTCAGGATAAAAATCCAGAAATGGACAACAGACAAATGCATAAGCCATTATGTGCCATTAAGTCATTAAGTGCAGCAGCATTTCACATTTCATCCTGCACATTCTTGAAATACTTTGCCAGGCAAGCTCCCAATTAGTCTCCTGTGGCAGGACAGCTGGCCCTGTGCAGCTGAGGGGGAGGCACCACGATAGCTGTGAAGGCACAATACCATCCCCTCTCGCCACCCCCACAGGCTGAGCTTGAACATCTCTGGCCAAGGAATGGCCCTTTGTACTCAAGGTCTTGTTTGAAGCATCCAATATCCAGGTGCATCTGCAAGTCCAGTAACAGCTCCTCTGAGACCTGGATCTTGCTGTCACCTCCCAGGGATTCCCAAAGAAGTGGAAGTGCTCAGCAGCATCAGAATCTGGCTCCTCTGCTTAGGTTCTCCACAAGGTCCTCCTTCTAGAGAGGCTTAGAAGCACCTGTAGGATGTCTAATGCTGCTTCCAAATGACAACCATCCTGGTAACTGCAGGAACTAAGTCCTACAGAGAAAACCATGTCTTCTGTCTCCAGTCCAATGGGACTTGAGATGATCCAGGTTTAAGGGCAGCCACATGGGATGATAACCAGTGTGCTGTTTAGCAAGTTCCAAATCCAGTCACTCCTACTGGCAAGGATGACATTTACCAGGATCATTTTCCTAGATTCATTTAGATGGATCAGAAGGAAGGAAACTCAGTTCATTTGCTCTGTCCCTTCTACTAACCAAATTTAGAAATCAGAAGAATTTCTCATGGAGAAACAAATACCTCAAAGGTTGATAACCGGGCAAAGTTTCCATTGAAGTTTCTGCTTTTGATCTGGTCCAGAACTTTACTCTTTGCTGCCTTCTGTTTCCTCCTCTGTAGAACACCCATCAGAGT
>NW_008239324.1:4065624-4069758 GCF_000691975.1 Corvus brachyrhynchos
AGAGAGAGGACAAGGCAGCATGAGACCTGTGCAGCCACTTGCTCTGTGGGTTTGAGGAGGTATTTCTCTCCAGGGCACTGGCACTGTGTACAGAAGTCAGCAAAGAAAAACATTCCTGCCTCACAAAGAGCACCTGTTCCACCTCAGTGTGTAAGAAATGAAAAAAAAATTAGTGCTGTATCACATTTTTTCCACATCACTGAAGCTCTCTAAAGAACAGGGAACCTGGAAACAGCTGTTCATAGAATTAACAGCTGTTTCCAGGAGGTTGGAATGAGCAGGGCAACATGAAATACAAAAACTACACTTCTTTCCAGATCTGGTATTGTAAATATCAATTTGGAACAATAATTAGTATTTATTACCCTTTAGAACATCCTCTCATAGCCTTTCAGCCACCTAGCAAACACTTTAGCTGCAACTCCTCAGGAGTGCTACGAGTAAGCTGTAGCTGTTTGTAAGGCTACTTGGTGGTGTGATCTGTTTTTTATACCCTTGCCCTCTGCCTTTAGAATTTTCACTAGTCTAATCCAAAGTTGTTACAGAGAAGAATTCCCATTACTGGACAGGGAGCCTGTCCTTCCCTAAATTGATTACATTTTCTCTTCTACAACAGGCTGTAAGTCTGTGTCCCCCACTGTAACTTCATGATCTTCAGGTTTTTAACCATCCACTTCTGTGAGCTTTCTTTTCCCATAGTTCTGCACCAGACTGGAAGCTGTGATTTGAGAAGCCTGTCCCTTCTCCCAGCACTGGAAGTCATTTAACCCTTTCTGGCCCACTTGAAAGAGAGCCCGTTCCAGCTCATCGAGCCGAGCCACCAGTGCAGACGTGTCCTCGTTGTAGGCGTTCTGAGAGGAGTCCATGATGCGGCGGAAACGGGCAATGAACGTCTGAAGAAAACAAACAGAGTCACTGACAAGTAACACAGAGCCACCCCCAGCTCAAACCTGGAGGCCTGAGCTTTCAAAACTGAAAAGCCAAAGCTTCAGGCTCCTGTTCACAGCAAGCCAAGGGTCTGCAACCAGCACAGCACTTGGTAAGTTTGGCTACAAAGACAAAACCACTTCATGCCAAGCTGGGACATCAATGCCTGATACTGGATGGGAAGCAAACACAGAACTGGATTTTGGCTGCTTCCTCACAACAGGCTTGAGGAGGCCACAGGATACAATACAATTATTATCTATTCCCTCTCACTTCTCAAGCAGTCGCTGCTTTAGAGAGGGAGGAATGAATCTCGTGCCACAGCAGCTGCTGCAGGAACGTGCAAGCTGCAAGTTGTGAATGTCCTGGAAGTTAAGCCAAAGTGCTGCTGAGAAGCATTCAGTCTGCTAGAAAAGCACTTAACCATGAAAAAGGTGAAAAACCAAACCAATCTACAACTTATAAATAGCATTTTGAAAAGCTAAGCAACAAGACATATTTAAGGTATTTTATTTTCCCCTCTATCTTTGTTTTTGGGAATTGGAAAAAAAAGGGTAAAAACTCTTTGAAAACTGTGCTTTGTTATTTCAGAAGCTGATTTTAGAACTGTCAGAACTTATAGGATAAATATATTATATATTAATAACTGTCATTTTGGCTTTGTCACCAAACAGTTAGACTTCCCATTCGTAGTTCCAGAATATTTTGGAGCAGGTTTTTAAGTCAGCACAATTTCCCTCTTGTTTGCTTTTAAAGAGAAATCAAACCTGATGTGCTTTGATTTTTCTGTCAATAAGGAATGAGTTCTGCTGTGGCTTTTTTTCCTAAGATGCCCATTAGCAGAAAGAAAAAAGACAAGGAAAGGCATGGGCACCTCCTCAATGCTCAAAGCACATGTTCAGTGGACAGCTCCAAGAAAGCAGCAGCACTTTAAAGCCTCTCTGCATCAGCCTTAATGTAAAGCACAGAGAAAGGGGAAAAAAAATGCAATAAAAATCATCCCAGCCCACTTAGAGACCTGGCTCAAGAGATCTCAGAGCTGTTAGTGGTTATGTTTAAAAGCTCAAGAAGACTGAAGTCCAGAAACAAAGATGACATCTATCTTTTAAAAGAGGAAGGGGAGATGGAGAGGGAGAAAGGAAGAGCCAAGGAATTATAAATCCATCAGCATCAATTCCTGGAAGCATACTGGAAAGAATAAGCAATACAGAAACTTCTGCAAGAGAATAAAAGAATAACAGCCATCATGGACTTGCCAAGAACAAACTCCCAGAGCCCAGCCTGGTTTCCTGCTAGGGCAGGATGCCAGGCCTTGCACAGGCAGGAAAAGCAGTAGAGGGGTATCTGTCATGGGGCATTCTTGGAAGATTTAGCAAGACCACCCACAGATGGTCAGGAGAGACAGCCATCATCCACAGCTCCTGTCAGGAGGAAAGAACACATTGAGTGGAGCTCCACTGGGGTCTCTGTGGAACCAAGTACTGTTTGAGATGTTAATTAATGAGCTTGCTAAAGGAATAGAAGCTGTGCTTATTAAATCAGCAAGCAACATGCAGAAGGAGAAGGGATGACTACAGGCATGTCAGGGAGCAGAACTCTTAATTCACAGCAATCCTGACAAATTAGAAATATGGCATGAAAACAATGGGATGTAATTCACCCAGGACTAAGAGAAGGTTTTTACTATTTCTGCCTTAATGTAAAAGTCAGGCAACTATTTGTTTGCAGATGCAATCTGTACCATCTCACTGTGCACTGCAAACCAAGCACAGATCCATGTGACTGCATCATGACAAACCAGATGCTGCACCACAATGAGCCAAGAGCATCACAGCCACACAAAACACACAAAGTAATCATTTTGTTTTCATCAGCAAAAGTCCTGAGCATGAGACTGCAATGCTGTCCAGATCCACTAGAGAGACAGGAGCAGTGCACAGTGAGGGCAGTCAGAGGTTAGGAAGCATGACCCATAGAGAGATATCAAATGAACTGGGACTGCTGCAGGAAGGAAGAGAAGAATCTGTCCTCAGCATTTACTTTGTGTGAGACAAACAGAACAGAGCTTGTATTGCTGGGAAGGGGCTTTGGTTCAGACATCAGAGCAAACCTCCTAAGGTGAGGCTGGAGAGGCACTAAAAGAGATTGCCCAGAGCAGTGTGAGGTCTCAGCATGAGAGAATTTAAAAACAGGGTAGAAAAATTGAAACAATGGGGGTGAATTAATTCTGCCTTGCAGTACAGGCACAATTAAATAATCTTACATCTCCTCTAGTCCTGTTTTACAGCATTTTATGAAACACATTTATAGTGTGGAAATGCCAAGCTAAAATTACACTCCTGGATGCACACTGGAGGCTTCCAGCACCAGCCTGTGCAGTTGCCAAGAGGGTCATCCATATTCAATCCAGAAGTCATTTTGATTAAACCAGGATATTTTTCCTGAAGACTGGGAACAAAAGGAAGACAGAAAAATGCAACCCCAATTTTCAGATACTTGCCTGCAGGATAGTCTGAGCTATCTCAGGATTCTCTGGATTCTCAAAATTCAGGAGCTGTGAGCCAAATCCATAGTAGTAGGGCCCCATTTTATGCAGATCAACCACATTGGCATCAGCACTGAACACCGTCCTCCAGGCTTCCTTGTAAATCTTTGGCAGTTCCACAGAGATGATTCTCCTTTTGCTGTCATGCAGCCCTTTAGCAAGCCACAGTGGGATTTCCAGCTTTGATCCCTGGAGGAACGAGAGAAGACAAAAGTTATCCTTGCCATGAAAGTACACCTGAAGCAGCCCCAAAGACAGAGAGTGAACTTTATTAATGAAGACCCAGCATTACAAAAAGTCGATTTTGTTCTCAGAACAGTATTTTGTGACTCTACCATAAACCAGACACACTTTGGAGGCGTTATTACCGCAAGACTCAGAAAGTGGACGTTTTATTGATGCTCTGTGGTTTAGTAATTGTCAGATTATGAAACAGCAAGAGAAAAGGGATAAACCAAACAGGCAAAGCGCATACAATAAAAGCAAAAATAACTTTTGAGAAAGTAACGGAGAGCACCATTGCGGTGACCACGAACAGAGGGCGGCCGGGCCTGGGAGGCGCGACAGGAGGTGGGGGCAAGGCGGCGGCCCCGGGGCAGAGCCCCCCGCGCCCCGTCCCCTCCCGGGAGCGACGGTCCCGCGTCCCTCCCCCGTTACCTCCG
>NW_008239324.1:4070730-4095832 GCF_000691975.1 Corvus brachyrhynchos
GTTTCCCTGCGGCTTAAACACCTTCATCTGCACCCACCGGAGAGTTTATGGAAAGCCAAGGGAATGCTGCCCGTGTGGTTGGTTGTGCCCGTGTTTCTCCTTGGCAATTAAGGACGTGCAGAGCACATGATCAGGCTGATGGATGTGGCCGTGCTGAGTAGGCAGAAGGCAGTGCTAATGAACTGTGTATACCTTGGATTTCAAGGGTAGGCTACATCCCGAAGTAATTCATTTTAGTGCTGTGGTATAAACGATCAAGTCTTTTTTTGATGGCAGAATCAAATACCCTGTGCGGAATTCTGGGTTTGGTTGTATAAGAATAAAAGCAGTGGTTATCCCCCATTTTGATCAGAATTTTACTTCACTTCAGAATCTGACCTTGTGCTTTTTTTGGCTCATTGTTTTGTTGTTTTGAAAGTAGTTCATTTTTCATCAGATTAAAATGTTCTTGGTATTCCCTGAGCTGTATATGCTGAAACATTATTTTTTCTATAGACAGTGGTCTATAAAATGACATTTTTAAAATCTAGTAAATATTTCAGTCTTTGTCCTGCTGAGGAAGGAAAATAAACAATTGAGCAGTGTTGAAACACCTGACAATTTCCCTGAGAAATAATCATGGAGTTATTTATAGGGGGTTTGATGATTTTTTTAATGACATTTTCAGTCCAAGACTAAGGCGTAGCCCAATGCATCTTTAATCATCTTTTAATTCTTACGACCTCAGCATTCTTCCTGCTGCTATTTGCTCAAGCTGGATCCATTGTGATTTGTTACTGTTTTTATGCTGGTATTTTAACATCTTCATCAAAGTCAGATCCGTGCAAAATAATAAAATTTAAACGAGTTTATTAAATCTTGCTCTGTTTTATTTCATAATAAGAAAAATAAAGCACAGACAGTGTGGGCTGAGACCTCAGGATGATGTGCTTCAGTCATTTCCACATCCCTTGGGTACCATGGCAGTCTGTGCTATAAAAATCCAGCCAACAAAGAAATGGTGAGATTTTGTGAGCTGTGTGAGCAGAAGAAACGTACCCATGTGCGTTTGTCAGTGTGACGCCCACACGCTGCCGAGTGCAGCGTCCCCTTTCCCCATTAGTCAGGTACATTAAATACTGACAGCAGCTGTAAGGGCAATGCGTGCCCCCAAAGAGAGATTTAATGTAAAGGTCATTTCTTGTAAGATGCAGAATTTTTTTCTATGGCATAGAAAACAGACATTATATTAAATTTAGCAACACTAACTACTGTCCTGTATTGTTTTGTTGGGGGCTTTTTTGGTTTTTGGGTTTTTTTTAGTGAGAGATTAAGACTCTCTGGAAAATAAATCCTTTTATCTGTGCACATTTTCCAGATGAGTTGCAGGGCAATTTCTGAAAGCTCTGTCTAAAGGCCAGTTCTGATAAAATTATAATTTGCTGAATTGGATTAGTAAAAATATTCCCTGCTTAATGAGGTTTAGGAAACAAATCTCTCTGCTAAATATGAAAGTGTGCACTGTGTGAGTGAGAAGAGAGAACTATGCAAATGGAATATGCTTTTTTCAGGGTGCAGAGCTAAGACATCTGGAAAAAGAAGAAAGAAAAGCACAATTTCCCTGTGTCCCGAGATGCCTCAGCCTCCAGTGTGTGATACAGAAATAAGCACAGAGGTGCAGAAAGCCTGAAGTACTGGGTAAAGCTGAAAGAACACAGAGGGAAAGATGTTTACACTCACTGTAAAATCAGTTGAAGAATGGTTCTTTTGTGAGAATTTTAAAGAATAATGAGTTTGGTAGACAAAATTATGTCAGCCCTTTTTGTCCTATGTTTGCCTTCTCATCCTGAGAAAGGTACCAGGCAGATTCTTATTCTTGAACACCTGTGTGTGAATCCTAGTGTAAAAATATGAATAATGACCCCAGCATCCTAAACCATATTATATTTCCAAAAATATGATTTCAAGACCTTCCTGAACGAAAAGGAGTGTCCTATGTCATAACTGATATATGCCAAAAAATGAGTAATGACAGAGCAAAGTGTTACAGAATTAAGGTTGAGCTGTGCTGAATAAAACCCAAATTACTTGAAGGTACAGTCGATAAATTAGAGGATTGCAAAGTACAGGAACGAGTAAAATCTTAAAAATTGAGGAACAACTGTTACATTTGATCTATATCCTTCTTAAATCTTGAATAACACAGAATTCAGCCAATTTAATATCAGATAAATTTGGGGAAGCAAGATTATGTTACCTGCTTCTCCCGGGCCTTTGATCAGAGCATGCCGATGTCTGTGTGCCTTGCAGAGTGACTGAGCTGTGTCACGTCAGCCTCTGCACTTGAGGTGATGGCAGAGGCAGCTGATAGAGCCACCCTGGGTAATCTAAATAGCATTAAATACGTGAAGTAAGTCAGCTGAAAGAGCTGCAGGATGCTGATGAGAAAAGGAAGTACCTCTCTCTGTGGCCTCACCTTACTTCTTAAGGTCAAAGTGGGAGATGAATCATCAGTCTCTACATATTGGACTAAACCACAGCACAAATTAAGGTTAATCTTGAGTCTTTTCCCTCTCTGAGGTAGAGAGGATTACAGAATGATTTGCTTTTATTATTTGCATTAGTTATCCAGCAATCAGAAATGCTGGCAGGGTTTATTGCTGCCTTAACATCCCTAGATGAAACAACTGACGAGCCAGAGTTTTTGCTGTCTAACCCTGGCCGAAGGATCCTGAGTAGAACACGGCCGTGTGGTGTTCACACTCCTGAGAGCAGAGCTGGTGGAAGGCAGCACACGCTGTAACACACATCCCTCACCCACAGCCCCGGGCAGAATGTCTGAGTCGCTTCAACTACTTATTTACTAAGTAGCTGACGCTACTTAAACTACTCCTTACCCTCCTAGAAGTTACACTCAACAAATTTGCATTTCCTAATCAGTTAACTTGCCTGTGGCAGTGGGAGACCTTATTTGTAAATCGTGCTGTGTCTTTGCTACCCCTTTGTTGTGCAAATACGGGCGTGTAACTCAAGTAAACCAATTGGTTTCAGTAGGATTATCCTGAGGGAGTTAAGTGCTGCGTCATATGAATAAACTCTGCTCTCCAAGAGACAGGTTCTGCAGTCCAGTACAGCCTCATTTTTTGAAGGAAAAGGGGTAGCAGCACAAATCAGTAGTAAAACTGGGGAGATAACAACTTTCCTGTTCAATTTATCTGCAAATGTGAGATGTTCAGCAACAGTATTAAGAGTACACCATATTCATATTCACATTTCAGGGTATCATTCCTTTCCATGTGGAGGAAGTGTGGAGGATTGTGTCCTCATATATCCACACTTATTGCGGGTGGGAGAACAGCCACAGAAGAAATGAAGGGATTTTGGGTAACCAAACATCCTATGGGAAGGATCTTTTTGCTCCCATCTTCCAAGCAAAGGTCTCTTGGCCAGAAGGCAGCAGGGCGTCTGGCCAGCTTGTACAATGAATTCCAAAATCTTTTAAATACCTTCTAAAAAAGGAGTATTGAAGTCATAAGATCAACCAGATGCTATGCTATAGCTGGCATTGCAAAAAAATTTCTGAAAGAACAAAAACATTTCTAGAATTCCAATATTTTTCCCAGCTGTCATTCACTCTGTTATTATGCAGGAGTGGATTCAGCAGTTTCCAAGGTTTTTTCAACAATGGTGTTGTTTTTCTGGTAAGTGGAAAGTCACAGTTAAATCGGCAGCAGGCATTTGAAGGCGGTTTCTTTTTTTAAGGAGTGGTGCCATGTTGCTAAAACTTTTTATCATTTAGTTGGGAATGCTGCCCAAATTGTTGATGTTTCTTCCATTTGGAGTTCCCTAGATGACAATTCACTATTGTTTTTGTTTAGAAGTGTGGGAAAATGGTAATTGTGATAACTGCCTTTAACAAGAAAGTAAGGAAATTGCTGATGACTGTGCAGCATTGTGTATCTGCAACAAATTCTAAAGGGGTGACATTTCTCAAACTTTTAGTGTCTCAGGGTGGCTGTGATGATGTGAGTAGAAAACTCACAGTATTTTAGTTTCTTTCACATCCACTCACATGATGAGGATGAAAGAAAAGTACTGTGTTCATTCTTGACAGGGAGAGCCCTTCCTACTCCTAAAGTACTCAAGCTGCTGAGCAAAACAATGAATCCCTTCCACAGGATAAAACACTAAACATCAGCAATTTCTTTTTCTTGTGTCTCACCATTCATAGTAAATATCCTAGGGAGATGTTGGAAATGATGCTCTTCCAATTAAGTTGCATGAACTCCAATTCTATTCAGCTAAAGGCTGTTCAATGCCCAGAGACAAAAAACATCTAATGAATCAATCTTTGTGCACAGAAAAAAAACTTTCTTTTTCTTGTTCTTTTTTTTTCTTCAGGAAATTACATAAAAACTAGAAACTGATGATCTGTTTGAAAGCAAGAGACAGGGGTGGGTTGCTATATGAGCTTCACTTTCTAAATTATGTGGGGGCTTTTTTTTCTGAGCTATCCAGGACATTTCCAGTAAAAACAAGCTAAAATCTGCAGCTTTTACTGCTGTGAAGAAAAGATTATTCTTTGTCTTTCAGACTCAGATAAGCAATTGTAAATCTGGCTACAGATACTTTTAATGCTTTTCTCTTTGTATCCTAATACTCCTTCATTCTAGGTTCTCACTCTTATTTGTATTACTCCGAAGGGTTTTATTAAGTGAGTTAATGGGAAAAAAATTCAAAACAACCCTCTATGCTTTTCTCAAGATCCAGAATGAAAGCTTGAATTCTGAATTGCAGGGAGAGTAGGTTCCTACCAACTCACATATATGTAGTCAGTCAGTTACCACAACATGAATGCCTTCTAAACAATTTCTTCACTGCCTTCATTCAGATTTCTTCTATCTGACTTCTTCAGGATCACAAGCTGGAGAGGATGCAGTCATCTGCATTTCATGTGTTCAGCTGCCTGTGCTCTTTGAACCATGGTTTCAGCATTACTCCAGCCCTACATCTGTCAGCGCTAGATGAGCAGAATGCTGATATTCCAGGGCTTTTTCAGAGCATAAATGCTCCTTTGGGCCCATGGCTCACTGTCCTCGGCCAGCAGAATCTCTGAATTCCTTAAATCTGATTGCCTCTTGGCTGCTGCTTTTCAGTACTGGACTGTGGATATGTGGTCAGGCTGTCCCATGTTTTTTGAGGCATACTAGAATAGGAAAAGATGCAAACTCTTTCTTCTCTGATCACATATGGGAAGGGAAATCTAACAGCACCTCACTGGAGCACACTGCATTGTGTCAAAAAGAAGAGAATCTTGTTCTTAACTTGTGAGGAAGCTTTTCATCCTTCAATAAAAGAAAACACCGTAGAAATGTCAGGTTACGCTGAATACATACTGAGAATTTGGCTGATATAATGTGATTACAGTCAGAATGAGCACTCCAAAAATTCTGTGTCCCAGAATTCTGTGTGTGAGAAAGACTATTACTATAATATCAACTAGGAGTTCCATGAGGAGCAGAGCAAACCCAGTTTCTTGCTGGCATTCCAGGTGTCATAGGGAGACAGAGAGGTGGCTGCTGCAAATCAGTTTCTAGAGGTGGGCTGAGAGCAGCAATTTCTGCGCTGTTCAAAGGCATCACAGACAGAATAGAAGATTTGGGCAACGTTTATCAGGGAGACCCTCCCACTGGGTCACGAGGAGCAGAAAGGACCCACTTCCTTTCTAAACCCCTTCTCAGAGACAAAATGCAGCTGGTTCCAATTCTACCCCCAGACTTTGTCAGTGGTTTATGTCTAAGGGATTATATAGGGGTAATTGAGCCTTTGCACAGCTTTGTCCTTCAGGTGCAAGGATGGTAAACCAAGTATATTTATATGAATAAAAGAACTTATTTATTTGAATTGATGATTATGAGACTAAGATACCTTAATCAGAATTATTTACTATGCAGAATAGGTAGGTATAACTCCCAGTACACTATTTATTGCAGCATTATTGAAGCAATTGTGTCCAAGCTAGCAAAATAATTATTAAGTAGAGCTTGATGTTACTCACCCATAGCAAGGACCATGGGCAAAGCTCTTTTGCTGCTGTGATGTTTGACTTTGGAATTGATGAGTCTGGCTGGTCTCAGCATTCTTCATCACCTAAAGCAGCTGACCCTCCTTCTCCATCCAGCACTGCTCACTTTTGCACTTAGGGTGAATTTAGAGCTGTTTCACCCCCACGTGGGCAGAGCATCGTGATACAAAGGGATGCCTGTGGGCCCCTGCAGGTTCCTCTACCCACTATCACTTGCCAGACCAGTCAGGTGATCCCAGGTGGTGGGAGCTTGGGAAGCATGTGGGGAGAGTTTGAGAGGTTAACCATTGGAGTCCAGGGATTAAGAGAAAGATGCAATTCCTTTTGAGCATCCTATCTGGAAGAATTCCAGTGATTCACAGTGTGGGGGAATGCAAAGGAGAGACAAGACAGGCAGCTTGCATCGTCTGACAGCTGAGTAGCTCTGTAGTTCTGAGAACATCCTGTCTCGGTGTATCCTCAGATCTGACAGCTTTGCTCTGTCAGGCAGGGACTGCTCTGTGATCCTGTAAAGTTTATCTTGGTTTTCATGAAACACCCCTGTACATGCCCAGCAATATATCTCATTGCCAGTAAGTCAGCAGTGTGCAAGTGCCAGCAGCTAAATATCCAGGAATGTTATATTCAAAAGTGACAGAACCCTATGAGATGTGTTAAAAGCAAACACATTTTATCTGGACTTTGTGGCTTGTACTCGGTGGCAGCCTTTATCACACAAACACAGATGAGGATTTTTGACAGGGTTTTAACCTCTTCTAAGAGAAGCTGCATATCTTTTGATTTTCTCATTTTTCTTACAATCCTGTATTTACAAGCAAGCTAGTAAAATAACAGAAAAACACATTAAGTGAGGAAGGCTTGGCAAACCCAGCATAATCTCATCTCAATGACTGATGGGTTTAGATATTGTTTTCAGAAAAAGGAGTTCAAAAATCTATCTCCTCACAGAATTTGGGGCAAAATACTTTCATGGTATAAATAGATGTAAATCCACTACAGAAAGTGCAGCTATATCCATTCACAGAGGGTGATTTTGTTGTTTTGTTGATAACATCAACATGTATCTGTGTATAGCAATTCAATAATACAATTAGCAGTCCTTAAAGACATTGACACCTTCTTCGATGGGTGCTTCAATGGAAAGGCTTTGCTTTTCCTCTCTTATGACTAATAGCCTCCATCCTGGAGCTGCAGAGTGCATTAAGCATTGTGTCATATACATTTTGCCTTTCCCTTATGTCCCTTCTGAGACTTGTATGCAGGGCAGAGTTGTTTCTGTGCTCCAATTCTAAATGCCCACAATTCTATGGCTTTCTAGCAGAGATGTCAGACTAGATGATAGTTGTTTTTTACTTCAGGTGAAGCATTATAGAGTTTGTGGTTCCTAATGAGCTCGTTCCACAAACCAAGTCTCAGCTTTGTGACAGTGAAATGTGTGAGTCAGACCTTGAAGATAAAGGTCTTATGCAATTGCTTAAAATTGCAGCAGGTTGTTTATAACATTCTTTGCATTCAAGCCTACTTTGGCTTTAAGCATTAGGAATAATTCTGTGACAGAGCAGTGCACTGGATCTGTCAGGATTGGAGTTAACTCTCTTCACGGCTGCCTGTGTGGTGCCATGCTCTGCATTTGTGCCTAAAGCAGTGCTACTGCTGCTGCCCCAGAGTTTTGGCTGCTGCTGAGCAGTGCTTGCACAGTGGCAGGGCTCTCTCTGCTCCCTCCTCCAGTCAGAGGGCTGGGAGGCGAGGAAAGAGATGGGGAAGGAACATGACCAAAGGGATATTCCACTCATTATGGCATAGGCTCAGCAATAAAAGCTCAGGGAGAGGAGGATGTTTGCGGTCATGGTGTTTATGTTCTCAAGCAATGGTTACATGCTGAGACCTTTCTTCCCAGGCAGTGACTGGACATCTGCCTGTTGATGGGAAGTAGTGAATGAATCCCTCTTTTTGCTTTTGCTTTCCCTGTTGAACTTGATCCATGAGTCATTTCACCTTCCTCCCTTTCTCCCCACAGAATGGAGTGAGCGAAAGGCTGGATAGGTGTTTGGCTGCTGGTTGAGGTCAACCCATCTCAAGCACTCAAAAACAGACATTCAGCTCCTGTTCCTAATAAACACTGCTCATCTTGTTTCCCTGCATGAGGTTACATTGTTATTGCAGAATGTTCCTCTGCTTTTACATTTTCACCTACTTTTACATTTTCACTTGCATTCAATTTCCTTCCAAATAATTAGTTGTGGATGTAATGACATCATCCCAGTTCACTCTGACTGCCCACACCAAATCAGTTGGCTATTTCTGCAAAGCTGATTAGGAATTGACACCCTTAAAAACATTGAATTTAAATTAGCATTTAGTTTTCAGAGTGAACGTCTCATGGAAACTCAACCTCCTAAGATGTCAGAGACTGGTACTGATTTCCTTCCCCAATTCAGCAGGTTCGTACAAAAAGGTTGGAAGAGACTGGACTACACAGTTTTAAAAACAGCTGCTGAAAACTTAGTTCATACAGAGTGTCTGCCCAGGTTTTCACTGATGCCATTGCAAGGTGCCTCATCCACAGAAGGTTGCTCACAAGGGCAGTCTGACTCCCCCAGGAGGATGGCTGAGAAGCTGGCCAGGAATATGCTTTGTCTTATTTTCAGTCTCATCTTTTCACTGTGTCCATTCAACACAACCTCTGCTGGGCCCATGGGCTCAGAAGCTTCAGCTCCATAAATGCAACTCCTGACTTGCAGTGGCTTGATGTATGATCCCCAAAGAAGTTTGAGTTTGCCATTGCTGCCAGCAAGTTCAGCCCCAGCCCAGCCTCTGGCCGCACATACCAGCCATGTCTTCACACTGTGGAGAATACAATTACTTCATAATTTTTATTATTTCCTTTTTTCCAGCTTCTCTTTTGCTTGTGCTTCCTGCAGTTTTTATAGAAAGATATTTTAAGAAGGTCGGTGAACTGCTTTGCTATTAATTGTTTGGTCTGTATAATGATGGGTATTCCTAGCAGTATCCATCTTTTTACTCCAATTCTTTGCCACATATACACAAAGGGAAACAAAATGCCTTTAGGACATTATATATTTGTAAAGAACATTAGTAATGCAGTGAGGTAGATCAGCTTCATGCATTCATTTGAAGACTAGGGTCTAAATTTAGATTTATTCCCAAATGAGAAGGGATTTGTGGCCTCAATTTCAATAGCTGTTTCAATCCAAAACTACCACAGGAGTCAGTGCAATGAGAAGTCTTTGATTTGGAGTCTGGGAAGGAATGATAGATCAGAAGCTGGACCTCCAGCCTTCAGAGGAAATTCGTGGCAGAAATTCCTTGGATGCATGTCTTTGGTTTCTGTCCAGCCTTTCTGTGAGTTGAGTTTCACCCAATTCCCCTTGATTTATGGCAGGTTACTCATAGGGCCCAGGTGTCCCTGGATGATACAACAAAACATTCATGTCTTTCTTAGGGTCACGGTGCTGAAAGTGTAGGTTTGGTGTTGCAGCCTCTGGACTTGCTTTCAGTGCGACATTCCCTGCTGTGGGGTGAAAGCCACAGCTCCAGGTGAGAGATTTGGTTTGGGCTGGAAGGGTTACCCTGCTTTACCAGCAGTGCCGTGGCAGCTTGGCCCAGAGCTGGTGTGGCTGTCACCGTAGAGGAGCTTCTGTGTTATCTGTAACCCTGAAAATGACAAAGCATTTAAAAGTATGTGGGGGAAGACTCACGAAGTCATTGTGTAGCTTGTGAGCAGTTCTTACACAGGATGCAAAGCTGGGGTCAATTCTGTCATTTTGTCTTTCTGTATTAAGTGTTATAATCTTTGGCCCTTTGTATATGTGTAGCCTTCATCAGGGAAAATTGTAATGAGTTTTCATACCAAGGGGATATTAAATCCCCATTCCCCTTCAGTAATGTATAATGTCAACAGCAGCCTTTGATGAATTCAGCTTCTTTTTAATTAGATGCTTGAGCAGGAGATTATTAATCCATTTATCTTAAATTCTAATTGTACCATGAATTGCTTGCTGTTTCATGCCCAAGTTTATGATCATAGTTATCTTCTTACAACCTTTAAGGAGTCATACTCATAAGGGACAGTATTTCTGGAAACTTGAATTGTTGTGCTCTTATTTGTATTAATTTCCTCAATATGTGTGTGTGCAGATATTCTGAAAGCCCCACTCCATTAGCCAGGACTATCCTGCAACACAACAATTCAGCAATTGCAACTAGATGCCATTTCCATGGTAGTGACATCAGGCCTTTAAAAAACATGAATTTTAGCACCAGTAAGGGGAACTGGGTCCTTCTCATGGCAAAGGTTGGGGGTTTTATACCAGAACTACTGAGTGGGCTTGATTTGGAAACATGCTTTGAAATGCATGTTAAAACCATAAACTTCAGTTGTGATACTAATGATCCCGTAGATCTAAAAATCAGTCCTAGGACATTCAGGGCAAGCCAGTCCATTTGTTAAAAGAGCATGTAGTTGCCTAAGTGACACACACTTGCCTGGATACAGCCAAGGATTCTTTTGAAAATGTCCTCAGAGCAGGCAGGTTTTTTCCCTTTGAACAGCCTGAACTGGCCTAGTTTGCAATCCATGGTGAATACTGCAATGGCTCCATCTGCTGAAACAACTAAATCACTGGGAGCTTCAAAAAGTTGCAGAAAATGGGATTTTTTTTCTCCTGGGGTCTGTGCTACTCATCCCCTCTGTGTTTCTGTGTCTGGGGTGGGCTGTTTCAGGCTGGACTCAGAACATACTGTAGCTTCTCTGTGTGTCTGCATGTCTCCACGGAGCAATGGGTCTGACAGGCATGTGGCTGACATTCAGTCAAGTGGAATAATAAATGATAGTGCATGAAGCCGCTTTCTCAGTGTTCCTGTTTTTATATGGGCTGTTGTGTAGGGCTGCTGTGTGCAAATAGAGATTTAATGGCACCATCTGAATGGCACAGTGATACCTGGGAAGAGAGAAAGGTATTAGAGTGAGGGTAGAGGGTTTTTCTGTTGTGTTCTATGGTTTTAGCCATCTATACTGGCTGCTATTAAAAAATACAAACAAACCCTCCCACAGTCACTTCCTATTTTAAATACTGTGGCAGATGACAGCTCTTCTGGCACCGCTGGGCTCACGTGTTGCCAAACAATTGCTTTCCAGTGGTGTTTCTGATGTCCTCACTGACAGCTTGTCCTGGTTGTCCTTTCCAGTGCAGAGCTTGTTTCTCATTAGGGTCCCTGTATCTCACTGCTGAACAAATTCCAGTGGGGGTGAGGCTGGCTGCTCCCATCCCTTCAGGAGGCCCCTCACAGTAGAAGCTGTGAGTGTGTTCACAAGCAGCTGGGCTGAGTTTAGTTCCAAGTACATCTAAAATAAAATCATACCTGCACATCTGAGTGCCACTGTATCTTGTTTTAGACAAGAGAATGACTTTAGGTGTCTGTTTTGAATGCATCTGGCAGACTTCATGAACAGAGATATCTGCAGTCAGATTAGCAAACATAGGGGAGTTTCTTCCACTGTCTGCACTCAGGAAGCTGTGGGCACTTGGGGTGTGAGTTCTTGCTTCACTGTAATGGTTTTACTCTCCTTTCTCGTAGTGGGAGGGCAGCTGACCTTGTTTGTGTATCTCATCATTGCCCTGGAACTGTTCTCCTACTACCAGGTGAATCAATGCACGGAGCCTGTGAGAGGAGCCGCCAGGACACAAAGACAGCCCATCCCAGAACCCTTTGTCAGCGTGGTTGGCAGCAGCCATTAAAAGCTGTGATCTGTTTATGCATGGGCTGAGCTCAGAACTGGGATTTCTGCACCCTACAGTTTTCTGAACCCTTCCCAGCTCTGCCAAGGATATACTTTGTGACTTGGAGAAAGTCAGATCTCTGTTTTTCAGTTACCACTCAGAGAGGGCCTTTGGGCCATGGAGATATCTCTTGCCTCACCAAGACTGGAAGGATTAATTGACCTGTACATTTGACGTCATAAATTGCCATGCAGGGCCAGACTCTGCACCAGTGCATAAAGGGAGGTTTTATCATTGCTTTTGAAGAGAGGAGAACTGTGATCCAAATGCCTGAAAGGGGACAAACCCCACAGTGACAGGGCAAGTTAATGCATAAATTCCTTCCCCTCTCTCCCTCAAGCTCCCTGTTGGCTTTTCTTATTCACTTAATAATATTCCTGCTCAGTCTTTGCACTCAGCTTTCTCCTGAGCTTTGTTTGTTCCCGCTGTTCCTTCTAGCAGGGCTCTTCTGCTTGAAAAAGGCACTTTGATTCATTTTGTGCTCTTGACTTGAAGCTAATAGGGTTCATCTGATCTGGTGAGTCAGAGGAAGTTCCTCTGCATCTGTCTTGTGGACTGAGTGAAGCAGAGCCTCTGTGGAAGACAGACATGGGATCATATAAGTAAAGAGTGTGTACAATGTGCCTGACTCAAGCTTGTAACTAATTCAGTGTAAAACATGCCTTTTTTGCCATGAGTGTATGGGGAATTATGGCTAAAATTATTTCAGTTCCCCTCTGCCTCTGACAAATTTGAAAGCAGTGTTATGCTGGTGCTGAGGGGTTTGTTTTGAATACTACACTGCATGCTTCTTTTTAGTCAAAGTCTTATTTATTCTGCTTTTTAACTTCTCTTCTTAGAACATATGAATCTTTTTAATGTAGTACCCAATGTTTTCTGGTTATATTACTAGTATCTTGTAGGGCACATAACCTCGAAGTGGAGACTTTTCATGACAGGATCTCCTTTTAAATTAACCCAAGAATGGCAGCATTGGATTCAGACCCAGTTTGCTGGAGACTGCCCAGGGATCAACCTTGACGTCATGAGAAGCTGAGTAGTGCAGGATCAGCCATTCCTGGTTACATAACTCATTTGTGGCCTCAGATTCATTTGATCCCTTTTATGCATTCTGTTGGCAGCAGAACATTCCAGCCATTGCCCCAGGAAGGATGAAAGAGGGCAGTCAGAGCAGATCACACATCCAGTGAACCTGAAAGGGAAAGGTAACTAACCATCCTTTTCCAGTGGTTACCTCTTCTCTGTCAGCAGAGTAGGATTTTTATAACAAATCCTACCCCAGGTTGCTGAGATAGGCCAGCAAGTGGGTAGCTCCTTCTTCCACCAAAGGAATAACTATCCCTTTCATAATCTCCTAGATGTGACATTATTCCTTCAAAATCAAACCTTTGCTGGAAATTACTGATTTTAGAAGTGACCTAAGATTGCCAATTTCAAGCTTGGTGTTATATATCTGACAGCACTTTGGGTATAAGAAGTTCTGCCGCCTCCTCCTGCCTGGCCTGTTTTTTGTGTATGTATCTTTCACCAGGCAATGGAGACAGAAAAAAGTTAAAATGGAAAACATTTTTAGAAAATCACAAGTGTTGGTGGCTAGTGAGTACTTCAGGGCACATGCAGGTCCTGAGAACGTTTTCAAACACATTTTTGAATTATCCCTTTTTGGTGGCTGATAAAATTAATTTGCATCTTTGAAAAGTCCCTTCACTGGGACTCCTTGGGTGCTGTGAAGCTTTCTGTGTTCTGAAGGTCAGGGTGTTAGGTTAGGTTCCCAAATGGCAGTCTAACATTAGATATCTGTTTATTGAAAAATCCCCAAACTCATCATCACGAGTTCCACGTGTGATGCATGTCTCACAGGCCTGCAAGCCATCAAGCCAGGCAGCCTGTTCTGCAGAGCACTGGTGATAGTGCCTGCACGCTGTGCAGCGGTGCAGGAGTGCTCTTTGATCTGCTGGGCAGAGATAAGGCCCTGCTAAGAGGATGTATTTACCTTAGAAGCTCTCTTTGATGGGCCCTCTCATTTATGAGAGTAGAGCTCTGTGTCTGCTCAGTTTCTCTGAACAAACACCATATCAGCTTTTCAGCACAAGGCTTTGGGGTGCTGTTACCCCTGCACTGTGCAGGAGGCTCTGTGCTGACCGTGACATGGCAGCACTCAGTCCAAGGGACAAATGCAGTGGATTTTACCTGCCATGAAGTGCAACTGGGGCTTAGGAGGCTCTTTTACCTTTGTCCTTAGATCATGGTTATAAGTCTGATGAGTGCTTTGTCATTTAGGATATGCAAAAATAGAGAACAAATTTTGCACTGCCCCACCCTTTAATATCAAGAATATTCTCAGTGACCTCAACAAGCCAGCAACCACCCTGTGTCATTACAATGCAGATAATTTCTCCGTGTCATTCAGTGTTATCCCATCAACATTGCAGTCCTGTGCTTGGCACCATTCTGTTTACTGCCACGTTGTTAGTCCTGAAGGAAAGCCTAAAGTCCCTATTCTTCTTTTAACTTGAGGTTAACTTACAGTAGGGATTCAGTGATGTGCTGGTCATGGCTCTGTGCAGTCACAAGAGGATGTACATGCCCCATTCTCAGGGCTGGGAACGGTCTTCATAAAGCCCGAGGCTCCACTTAGGATTTGTATATTTACATGGGTTTCAGCAACATGGTGACTCCCATCTATTTCCCAGCTACAGTTAATGAAACCATGACCTGCACTGATACAGCACCCAAAGCTCCACAGAACAAGCTGGGGTCTAAATGTCAGAGCAGAACAGTTTGTCACTAAACCTTACACAAAACACACGGTGGTATTTCCCTTCTTTTTTCCCAGCTTCCTACTACTTTCTGCTAAACCTCACACTTTGTTACTACCTGAATTTTCCAAGAAATTCATGGGGCAGACACAGCTCTGTCATTAAAAGGCTTCTGGAAGTAGTGAGAAAATGAGACTGCACTTATACCTGTCCACTTCAGAGACTCTCCTTGGATGGTAACAGTCCTTGTGTTGAGCCAAGAGATTCATGCCAAGGTTGATAAATGCTCCCTGGGATACTGACATTACAACTGTGTGTCAAACACTGCCCTATCACACAGGCATATATCTTTTGCTGTTTGGCAAAAAGCAGGGAGCTATTTCTGAGGTTGCAAAACTATTTTCTTAACTCTGCTGGGCCCTGGAGGAGTAAACATGTGTCCTACAGACTGTATGTGCACTGCTAGGAATGCAGCCATCACCAGAGCTGTCTGACACGCCTCTCCTTGTGCCCAACAACGATGCAATTATGCTGTGAAATAATGACAATTTCAGACATTACACAGTGGTATTTTGCTGCTCCTGGGGATTTTACTCATCCCTTTCTACTCCCTCTCCCCCTTTTTAGGATATTTGAATGGAAGTTACTATTTGATTGTCAAGGATTAACCTTTTAAAGGGCTCTTGTAGGATCTGATGATTTCACAGACATGATATGAAGCATGTGGGGCTTTCACCTCCTGCCAGTGAACCAGCCCAGGTTAAGCCCTCTGGTCTAGCAGCTCATCACAGGCAGGACTGAGCATGGTCCACTGCCAGTGCAGGCAACATGCATAGTGAGAGCTCTGAAACTCTGACAGTGAGAGGAGTCCTTGCTCTGAGATGTTGACATCTTGTGTTAGAGTGAGTAATGTGCTGGGATGTGTGCCAGCCTCCGAGACCTTCATGGGGTGGCAGCAGCATAAGTAATTTCAGTGTCAGTTAATTACACTTGAAAACACTGTGGTGGTTGTGGTATCTAAACACAAAATAGATGGAGATGCAGAGCAGTGCCTCAGGACACGGTGACTTTAGTGTGACAGAATCAATGAAGGGCTTTGAAGTCTTGTCTTGTTTTCTTTGCAGATATTTCTCTTTGATCTCATGCTGGTTTTTTTTTTTGACAGGTGTTGGGTTTTTGTTTAATGTTAAAACCAATGGATCCATTGTCACATATAACAAGAGCTGCTGGATGTAGTTCTTAGCCTCTGACATTAGAGGAAAGTTATGGCTGACCTGCATCACTTAGTTCTCCAAACCTCCTCTGCAACACCTTAATATTGGTGTCCTGCAGGAATGGCCCACTTTATCATGACTGTACCTATCCTTATCTCCCTAAAACACAGTGGCTGCCCCACAGATGATGATTCCAGTGCCTACTCAGTGTAGAGAAAGGAAAGGGAGGACACTGGGATCAGGGGTGCTGCCTGTCTCATTTTATGGCCCATTAGGTGATGCTTTGAACTCCGGATGTTTTCTCTTCTCTGTGAAAGACTGTAACATTTTAAGGTGCTTTGGGATCCACAGAATAAAAGCTTTGTAGCTGCATTAATACAAATAATTCTTTTCCATGCTTCCCATGGCACTCTCCCAGAAGCTGTCACTGGCTTTGTGCAGGATCTCCAGCAGAATTTCTCCAGAGCCCTTTTTCTGCCAACAGCGTGGGCAGCTGAAAATAGTAAAAGAATATTTTTTCAAAAATTAGTCGGGAGCATAAAGTATATTTTTTATGCCAGTATAAGTATGGTATGGTTGCAATAAAGCCATTGCTGCATTGAAGCACTTAAAATAACTTCCCCTGCAAGCTGCTCACACTGGGAGATGTGCTATGGATGGTCTTGGCTGTTAAGACATCCCAACAGAACTTTTTTGTGCCTTTCTGTCTCAGATAGAGAAGTCTGGAGGACTTTGTCCTGCTGCCTGTCCTTGGCCTGTCCTGCCTGCACAGGAGGGCTTCAGTGGTGAAGGCTTTACAGCCATCCTCATCCTCTCTTTGCCAGTGCCAGCATCTCATCAGTCCGTACAGACTTACATGCAGCAGGGGCTGCAGCTGTATTTTCTCACCAGAGCAAACACAAAATAATGAGTCCATTTGCAGGGCCTTCCAATCAAAACTCTGTGTACCTTAATTCCTCTGTATTTTTCCTTTCAGTGTATTTTACCAAATAAACATGAATCAGCAAAGCTAAGAGATGTAAGCAAATAGTGCCAGTTTATTTTCCTTAAGCATATTCTACTTCATGTCATTGCTAGAGGTGATGTTCTAGTCTGTTTTATTTGTTTTTCCTGGAAATAGAGTGTTTCTTTCTTACAGAATACATTTGAAATTAGCAGTAAGGTCAATCTACAAGGTTTTTGTCGAACAGCTGCTCTGATGTGTTTGTTACAGAGCTCACCTTGCACTATAGAACAAAGAGGTCAGGAATGCAAGCACGTGAATCCTGTTCCCTTCTAAATGCTGTCAAATTCTGTTCACTGCCCTTCATGGTGGTGTTACTGAAACACCTTCACGCAAAATATCAACATCAAAACCAGTGAATTTCCTGGAGTCTCTGCATAGTGTCTCTTGTGAGAATCATTATTTTGTGTAGGCTCTTTCATCAGTTTTTATGAGGCTCGAAAAAGTATCAGTACTTTGCAGTAGAAAGGCTTTTATGGATAAGAGTATTTTGCAGTATTTTTTAAAACCTGCCTGGAACTTAATCCCCTATCTGGAGAGTATTTCGTTTTCAGCTCTTTTCTGGCTTCTTTCTGGGCTGTTGTCTCCTGGCAGTGTAACTCTTTGGTGGTTTGGGGATTGAAGTGTGGTATCTGATATAGCAGCATTTCATGCATCCCGTCGATCCTGAGGAAGGAGGCTGTGAATGGCTGTGTGTGAGCCGGGCAATGACAGCCTGTGCTGGCTGGAGCCCAAGCTCTGCATTCACAGCCAGCTTCATGCAGTGACTTGTGGTGACACAGCCAGGAAGAGAGGAACACACAGAGTCTGGGCTAAGAACAAGAAACAGACTTTTTTAGAGCTGGAGTGAAAACTCCAGCGCTATTTAGCAGCCATGTCCCTTTTCCAAACACTTGTGCAGGAGAACCTTCCCATATCTGAGGGAACCTGAAGGGAATCTGAGGGAATATCTGAATCTGTGTGTTATTTTCTTCTCTGGTTTCATTCTGCCCACTTCAGTCACATCATAATCCTGTGCAAAGCATCTCCACAGTTTCCCATCCGCTGGCCCTGACCCATTCAGGGGATCTGCAACCACTACCTGGGAATTTAGGAGCAAAGCTGCTGCTCAGGAGGAGCAGGGGGTCTTTTGCTGCTGTACCTCAGAGCCCTGATGAGCTTCATAGTGAGTTATTGCCCTCCCAGTCATTCATATTATTTTAAGTGGACTTGGGCCCAGACTCAACCACCAGTTTAATCCCCAAACCTCCTGCTGAAATTAATGAGCCGCAACATTCATGTTGACTTTAGTGGGATTTCTCTCTTGTGATTCATTCATTGCTCTTTTCTGTATCTGAACCTTTTCCATTCTATTTAAAGTGTACAGGGACTGAGCACAGCTCTGCCATCTCCGCTCGTTGCACCGTGCTCTTTGCACACCTTTCAGGTTGTTAAATTCCGTGATATTTGAGGAAGAGTATTAATAGCTAGGATTCTGCTCAGGGACTAGCTTTGAAGGTTCTAGGATGGCATTCAGACTGCATGGTCTGTGGGGCTGCCAGACACTGACTTCATAGAATTGTAGAATCTTGGAATGGTTTGTTGGAAGGGACTTTAAAGACATTCTAGTTCCATTGCCTTGCTATGGACAGGGACACCTTCCACTAGACCAGGTTGCTCAGAGTCCCATCCAACCTGGCCTTGAACAGTTCCAGGGATAGAGTGTCCACTTTTAACATGGCAGCTTCCCTGGATAAGCCTCTGTCACCTGCTATCCCCACTGCAACATGAAACACTAATCACTGGGAGGACTAATTTATAGGTGGCCTGGACAGAGCCCTTGCTTGTTTGTCCTGACTCTTCCAGCATTTACACCCAGATGTGAAGACACAAACAATTAGCACTGAAAGTTTGCTGTGGACAGCTATAGATTTTCAATTAAGTCTTGTTAATTTTGGGGAAGCAGCTGCCACCATTGTCTCGTGTGTTTTTTCCCCTCTACCTTGTACTGCTGCTGTCAAGACATGAGGATTGATTTGTGTTTCTGTGCACTGAAGTGCAGACAGGATTCAAAGCTAAGATTCTCATTATACTTACATTTTCCCAGCTTGGATTCATCTGACTCCCTTTGGTGCTGCCTGTCTTTCAGGCTGTGCATGTCCAGGGAATGATAATGCCAACAAACTCCAGACTTTCCGTGTGGGACAGCTGAGCCAGGTGCTGCTGGCTGCTGTCCGGCGATGCGTAGTCCCTCAGGGTGTCACACAAGACATGAGATGGCCTTGTTTGACAGCAGTGTTTCTCCTACAGCATCCACCCAAGCACATGTTTACTTCAATAGTGCAAAGTCTTTTTTGGCCTTGCACCCTGTTTCGTTATTTTCCTTGTCCCAACACAAAGCCTCAGCACACTCTGGAGTAAATTGTAATAGGAAAGATGTCTAATGCTCTCTTTTCTGAGGGCTGTGAGGAGCAGCTTTTTCCATTTGTTGCTTTCTTGAGCCATCAGCATTACAATGAGGATGTAGTGGATATTTTCTGTCTGTAATTTACCTTTTTCCTTAACTCTAGCTCAGTGTCTTCCTTAACTCTGCAGGAGACACTCAGCAGAGGACCCTGCCCAGCCCCATGAAGGGCAACACCATTCCAAGTGTTGCAGTCTGATTTCAGTGTCATTTTCCCCTTCTCTGAAGGATTTTTCTCTGTCCATGTTTCTGCTGGAAAAACTAGCTGGTGTTTATCACTCTTCTAATCATGGCAAATTTTCAGTGTCTCTCGTTGTTTGCTTCCTTGCAGTTCCTTGGTGTTTAACCTTTTAATTGCATCTTTTACTTTGTTTGCTTGTTCAAGGATCGATGGCTGCTAAAGTCATTTTCCACATTAGTTTATCATGGCATTCATGGCATTAGACTCTTGCACCTTAGAACAGGCACCTTGTGTTAGAAGTGTCTTTGTTGTCCCTCAGCTTTTTTTTTTTTTCCGGTGCCAAAGCCAAGATATTTCCCTGTTTAGCCTGGGAGCAGAAAATTGCAAAACCTTTCAGTGAGAAAGGTAGGAGATAACAGGGATATCAACACAGTGAGCTGCAGACAATGCCACGCCTGCCCTAGCCATGCCCGAGGCCTCCAGACACACACCAGTTCCAACTAATCCTGCATTATACAGAGCTGAGCTCAGGCTAAGGTCACCTCTTGGCTCAGACTGTCGCTACCTTCAATGTTTTCCCTGATTTGGGTAGCATGCCCAGCCCAGTGACCTCCAAATTATTCCGTGATTCATTGCCACTGTTCCCTGGCTCCATGACTCCCAGGCAGAAGGTGGCCTGTGTACATGCTCATGTCACTGTCTGAGCATGGGCAGGCTCTCAAAAGCAGATTCCAAAAACTGCCCAGGCAATTCCTGTCCAATCCAGAGATGTGTCAGGGGAATGACTGTGAATTCCTGGAAAGCTTGTGTTCAAAGCCTAAGGGCCCAACACCTCCATTTTCCGTTTCTGTGAAACTATTTATAAAATGGGGTTTATATTATTTCTCTTATTCCCCTGCTTGTATCACAATACTGAGCTGTAAGTAGTATCTTTAGTCTTGTGTAAGAACCCTCATGCTTGGAGGGTAACATTGATGTAGTTCATGAAAATTAACAGGTTACTGCTGTTGTGTGCAGGCAAGGTTCAGGTTCTTAACACCCATGGAAGGTAACACTGTGTTTAATAAACAAGAATTTATGAACTAAAAGTCCTGAGTCGATGTGTGTGCTATCACCCTGATCATTTAATGAAGGTTTTTCTTCTTAAAATAACAAATTGCACATGTTTGCCATCACCCCAGGGCATCCCCTTCATCCATGCCCGGAGAAGGGGGCTGAGGAATGTGAACAGAGACCAAAGCTGTCTCAGCCTTGTTTCCTTAAGGGCTGTTTTTCAAGTCTCTATTCCAAAATTATCTCCTTACACAGCATAGACCCATTTAGCTTTGCAATATACTCTTAGTACCTTGCCCTCTCTTGGTCTGTGAACTTATTTATATCTGAAACATTTTTATTTGTTGTCTTTTTAATGTCATATTTTAAAGCTTCTCATGGTGCTTGGCCTGCAAATGGATACTTGAAATCAAGATGAGGTGAATCTCTCTATAAGAACAGTTGCTGTGGAAAGGGTACATTTATATTAGATTATATTCAAACTGTGCTGAAGGAACAGAATTGAACCAAGAGGGAAATACGATTTTTATTGCCTGCTTCTCCTGTAAACGACACATCATTTCATCTGGCTCGTTTTTTTATTGGCATTTTCCCTCCTGCCTCAACTGCAGAATTACTGTGATTTGGAGATTGGCGATTTTACTGAGACCGGTGTCTTTCAAGTAAAATGTCTTTCACGTCTTGCAGAAAGTGTCCTGCTGCTTCATTTGAAATCAGACTATCAGACAACATGATTTGGGTTTGTTAAGAACTGTAAATCAGTTTTCAAACTAGAACACTGGCACAGGTCTAATTTGACAGATCTCTGGCATGACAGAATTTAAGAAGTCAGGTTCAGTGCATAATACGTTTGGCATAAGCAAGATAAGACTTCCACAAAAAAAAAACCAAGTCAAAGCCCTGGTGTATCTCACATTTAAGATTGTCATTGATGTTGTGGAGGACATCTTGATATCACTAACAGATGACAAGGAGTCAGCAGCTAAACAAAACTGTGTATGTCCAACTACAAATTCCTCGGCTAGAGCTGAAGTCATTCAGAAGCTGCTGTATATCCCATTGAGGCAGAACACTTCTGATCGATAGAAAATGTTTTTTAAAAGTGAGATAACACTTTCTCAGAAAATAATTTTGTCTGCTTGATTTTGAAATATTTCATTTTCAAATGAACACTTATCTTCTTTAGGGGTAGATGAATTTATTACATTTATATATTTTAGCCAGTAAAACCCGCTTAATACATGTTAATACTAATTACATATGTATGTATAGACATACATTATGTATTTTTATGTTCATTAGATATCAATTTACCATATATATCAGTAATTATTCTCTTGAAAAAAACATTTAAAAGTTAAATGTTGAATGTCCAGAAGTTCAAATGTGGATTTCCAAAGAGAACAGGGACTTGTATTGACCAAGAAGGGAAACAGGATCTGCAATGCCTTAAAGGAATGGGGTTTGATCTGATAGATATTTAAATAGATATATATGTATCTAGAGAGAGAGAGAATTTATATAAGATCTGATGTTAAAAAAGTTGATTATGATTTCTCAAGTGGTGTCATATTAGTCAAAAATACAGCCCTTTGCTTTCAAACACCATTAGATTTTTAAAAATGTGTAAAATGCATTCAAATTTTTTAATGCTTAATGTAGATATTGTAGTACTATTTTATATGAAAAGTAGAAATTATTTACACTTGCAGGAGGTGCCACATCAAGGCAGGGTGCAGGCAGGACATGCCCCGCTCCCCAGTTGTGGTGGCAGTGGGACAGGGCAGGCAGGGATGGCAGAATCCCTGTTCCAAGGCAGCCCTGGTCAGTGGGATGCACAGCACGTTTTCAGCTGTGTCGTTGCTGTTCTCTCATTTTCCAAGGTGCTGTGAGGAGCTTTGTGTCCTTGCCACATCCTCTAAGCCAAAAAGATATCAAGTGTCGTAGTGTCTGCTCCCCGGGGATGCTGGCTAATAAAGTGCTCTCCAGCTGGCAGCCAGAGCCTGCCTCTTAAAATAACCAAAACACAGGAGGTTACAGAATCCATTAACCCCAGGATGTGTTATTACCCCTAAGCAGCAAAGATTTTTATGAGCTAAATCATGGCTTTGACAACAGTATATTTTAGGAAATAATGCCATGGTCCCTAAAAGCCGTGAAGCTGTCTTAGAAATCATAGGTTTGGGTTTTTTTCAGCAGGTGCGAGATTTATTTTTTAACATTACCATTTTTTTAATTATTATTATTATTATGTCTAATTCTTAATAATTTTTAAGTTTTCAAGAAGTACTATTTTTTTCCCCCAGTGAAATGTGGCTTCAGACCTTGGGCTCTGAGGAAATCAGTAAATATTGCAATATGAAAATATGCCACGGTCTTTTAAATCCTGACTTTTAGTTTTTAAGACAGTATAAATTAATTGTAAGTTTCTGACACAGACACAGCATCGAAGAGAACTGCAAGATTGCAGTCCCCAGAGTATAATCAGAAGATGCTTTCTCTGGATGCTTCATCCTCTTTCACTGCTGAAAGTAATGTCAGGGAGGTGAAACTTTAATATTCTGGCAGAGCCAGAGACAAGGCAGTGCTGGTACCTCTCCTCTAGCAGATGTTTGTCACTCTGACTGACCAACCATTCCAGTTCTCCCTGATTGCCACAGCTTTAAAGGGAAACTGGCACTGGTGCTGTTTGAATTACAGGCTCAGACACCTTCAGCTCCACAGCAGCAGCACTGGATGTGCGTCACAGCTCAGGTGTGCATCAGCCAGGTGTGGAGGCTGCAGAGAGGTGTTTCCTTTTCTCCTCCTGGGAAATACCTACAGCTGGCAGATAATTTCCAGAATATTTTGCAGCACCTAATTTTGCCAAAATCTAAAGCTGATGTTTTTGGAGGCTTTCCCTTGGTGCCCATGACTTCAGGCATGCTTTTGGAACTAAGCCTGATATACTTTCTTGGCTGTCAAGGGCCAAAAAACTACTTACCATCCTTAAGTTAGTTGATTTACCACACCAACCCTGCAGCTGTCATCTTGTGTTCGAGGTCGTGGTCTCTAAACTCTAAATCTGGAAAATAAAATGGGATACTGCTATAGAAACACAGCATGGCTCACAGCAAAGAGCAAGTGTCACCTGCATTTCTGGGTTTAAGGGTGGCCAGGAATCCAGCTGCTCACAGGAAGGTTTCAGCTGTACTGCAATAACCAACCCACATGCAATTTGTTTCCTAATGCACCTTTACCTCACCCATGGGGAAGGATGCCCATCCAGTAGGATGGGTGTGTGTTTTCTCTGGAGCTGTGTAATGAAGTCTGGTTTAACTCTTGCAGCTGTGGGTCAGATGGAATACCACAGCCCAGAGATGGTTAGACAGGCACTGAATGTTCCAGTTAACCTGTTCTGTGTTTGAAAGAGGAAATAATGGTGCTGGGAAGTCAGTAACATTAACCATCTTCATCTTTTTTGAAGGATGAACTTGCTATGGGTATGTCTGTCTGTCTCCTGCATGGCTCTGAAAGTTTAGCTGGCTTGAAATTTTTCTCAGAGGCATTGTAATTAAACCTAGGCATTTGAAGTAATTAACAAGCAGTCTACATTTTAGCATAATCTCAAAGGAACAGCAGGGTGCTGACAAAAATGAAATATGTTAATTTAAAAGTGTCAAAGTTCCTGTAAGCACGTGGTTCATACTGTTGGCAACAAGCTCTTCAGAAATAGCACTGTAGCCCCAGTAATCTAAAACCCAGCCCTTCTCTACGGAGGGATCAAAGAGGGGAGTCCAACTGAGGAAACTGAGGGCCAGAGTTAACATTCCCCATCAGGGAATACATCTTATAGCGCCATCTCTGCTCCTTCACCTCAAAATCTTGGGAAGTTCCAGGAAGCCCAGGCTGTGAGCATCTCCAGGAGCTGCCTAGGAAGGAAGCAGATTCCAAAACTACTGCTTAGTACTTCATCTGGAAACTGGATCTTTTTTACATCTATAAATAGCTAGAATATGTTTCTTTCCATCAGTGCCCCTGGGAGTCTGTTCATCGCCACATGCAGATTCAGAAAAGTAAAAAAGGATGATGTGTTTTAGCCCAAAAGCCTCCAGGAGAGAGACACAGTCACCTGTTACCCAGCGCCAGCCAGGGAGTGGGTGCACAAGTCAGGATTGCTGCTGTTTTACTGCTTGAAGAGTGTTGAAAAGGCAGCAGTGTAAATACCGAGCCCTCCCAGTGAAGAGGTCAGGACTGGCAGAATCTGTGAGGATGACTCAGCCCCTACAAAGTCACAAGCATTTTGTGGAGCACCCTTGTGTCTATCTCTTAGTGATAAGAGCTTTTGCCAAGTTTAAAAAAGTAGTTCATGCAGTCAAGCTCCTGATAAATCAGAAGCCAACTAGAGGTCCTCAGATATGTTCATGGCATCCAGTAAGTACTGAACACTCACGGAAAGCAGACGCACGTTGCGTGTTTTCAGTGCCCTCAGTGTTAAGGAAACTTCCCAGTCTGACCATTCACGAGACTCTCTGGAAGTCACACTCCCAGCACCAGACTTTCACTGCTGGGACAGAAGCCCCTTCAGAGACGGTGGATCCAGTG
>NW_008239324.1:4095875-4104515 GCF_000691975.1 Corvus brachyrhynchos
ACACAGGCAGCCAGACCAGGTTTCCTTCCCAGTTTAACCCTACATTTCCCATTGCAGGGTCTCATATATCTAAGTTCCATAAAGCCATCTATTCCTCCAAGGAGGACTGGCAACAAAGGAACACCTGAGCTTTTATAACTTCACAGTCTCCTGACAGGCAGGTCTTGCCCTTCCTCCTGAGTCCCCCTCTCTGGGTGCATCCACCTCGCTGGTGTCCCCCCTCTTCATTTACAAAAGCTTGGCAAGCCCCAGCTCCTGCTGTGTCCTTCAATGTCCATTCACCTGTCCTCGCACCCTTTGTTATACCAGAAGGTGGCAATTCACGGCCTCTTGTGTCAGACTCCTACCCCAAGGCTCAATCTGCATCTCAATCTGCAGTTTGCAAGCTGAGCTACCTGGACCAGATGTATTCCTCAACACTCAGTATGGACAGAGAGCCTAACTTAAGAAGTTCATTTCATTTTTCAGGTTCTCCTCCTCCTCCTATATCACTAGATTTCTGATGCGTGCAGAGTAAAAAATGCAAAGCAGGGGTTAAAACAGATCCTGTATCAAAGCACGCAGGGCTGGGCAGTGCGTGAAGGTTTAGACTTTGTTTCAGCAGCTCAGGGCAGCCTCCTCCCGAGCTCCATCACTCAGTGCTGAGGTCTTGGAAACCAACCACGTTTCCAGTGGAAGCCTTAGCTGTTGTGTGAGATGCTTCCCTTCCTCAGGTGTGTGTGTGCACCTGGAGCAGCTCCTCCAGCAGCTCCTTGGCATTTTGGGGCTGACTCATACAAACCACATTATCCTGCTCTGTGTGATTAATCCTGATATTAGTGACTAATAGTGTTTATCAAGTTTTTTCCTATTTTCCTGTGCTCCACAAACAAACACATCTACAATCCCTTCCCAAACCATGGTTATGGCAAGTGGCAGCCCTGGCTGGCTGCATTCCTTCTCCCTGTGTATTCCTGAAAAGCAGGTCACAGTAGCAGCCCTCCTGGTCACAGCCACGACCTCTCACGCATGGAAATCCCAGTTTTATGTGCAGCAGCTCAGACTATGTGCTTTGCTTTAGCTGTCTGCAGACCCAAAACTTGCCTTGTGCTGCAACCACATCTAGACCAAAGGAATAAGGTTTGGGGGTGGGAGAGAGCTAGCAAATGGTTTTAAATACTGATGTGAGTTCTAGTGAGAGGAATCACGTGCAAAATAACACTCGAACTTCCCAGACATGAGATTAGCACTCCAGCATGCTGGTACTGGCAGTGCTGGGTGGCCAGGTCCCCAGTGAATTAGTAGCTTGATTGCTTGCAGTTCCTGATCTTCCACCTATGCTGACAATCTGCTAACTCGGGCTCAGAGTAGATTTTGGATTTAGCTGGAAGTTTCAATGGTTAAAGGAGAGACCTTTAGCTGGCCTTTGAAGAAAATTTTTAGTTTTCCAGGACCTAGGACACAGTGGCTGGGAAACGGAGTCAGTTAAAGGAAAGTATGCCTGGAGAAAAGTGGCACTGTGGCAATTAGGCAAATATGGTTATGCCAGGCTCTGCCTCCCACTGCAAGAGACCCAGTACCCAACAGGCAGAGGTGTCCAGGAAAATATCTGTCCCCTGCATTTTGGCCCTGACCAGCTTTCTGTCACAGACCATTAAGTCTGACCCTGTTCTGCAGTGCAAACCATTTCATTAATCATTGCATGCTCCATCAGTCACTCAGGTCTTCAGGCATCCTACAGCTTTGCAGGGGTTAGAACAGCCCAGATCCACAGGGATTAGGGATAGGTTACACAAGAAAATGTAGGGAACTTTCATATCCTCACACTGATGAGTTGGGATAGTTGGATGTAGGCAGGAATAAAGGCAGAAACTGGATGAGCCATTGGTCTGCATGACATCTCTTCCTTCTGTGTCAGAAGAATTTGTAGCACAGGTTATACGGTCACTTATACCAAGAATATTGCTTTGTGACTTCCAGCTATTGCTCTGGGGAAGGCAGTGGTGCCCCAGTTCAAGGCAGGGACTGGAGAAATGAGGAGACTTCTCTTTGTATACTCCTGATTCTCACTGCTTAGACTAAAGTGATGGGACCATCAGAAAAACAGATAAACAAAGCTGGAAAATTTTTACTTGGGACAGGTGTCCTGGCTGGCCAGCTCTGTTTTGCTCCACTTTGTGGGAACGGTGCCACAGACCAGTGGCCTGGCAGAAGCTGCAAATCTCAAGGCTTTCTTTCCCTTTTTAGATTGATTTTAACTTAAGTTTCCCTCCAAAATGAAGTCAATGAATTCCCACTAATATTGGATCCTTTATGCTTCCTCAACTATACCTCACTTGCTGTTGTACGGAGCCAATATAAGACATGATCATACAGATTTCCTCACTGTAACAGTCTGTCAAACTGTGATGATTTCTGGGTGCAAAACCTGTGGCCACCTCTAATCCTACCCACCTATCCTCTTCCAGCCTTTAAAAATAATTCCATACTCTTTCCATTCCCACAAGACCTGTAAATCTGGCAGCTCTTGGCTCTGTGGGAGGGAAAGACACTTCCTGTGCTAGGCTGGTAAGATTTTAGCATTAATGGGGTTTTTAATTGTTTTATTATGAAGTACACAGACACAGAGCCCTTTGGCAAGGGCACCCTGTAGAAATAAATTGAGTCATCGTCCTTATAATAGAAAAGCTAATTCAGTATGGATCTGTCCTCCCATTGAGGGCATGCACATCCCTTAGAGAATGGTTTTACCAACTGACCAGACTTCTGCTTGTAACCGCTGTTTGTTTTTCCTGACACATCCTACTGTCCTGCCTATGGAAATGGCTTATTGATGGCTGTTACAGTAATGTGTGGGATCAGCCTGCTCCTGGGCCCCCCTCTAACTGTGCTGGTCTACTTCCAGGACTACTGCATCATCCAGTGCTAGAAGGACTCGGCTTGGAGACTATTTGTCCTGCCCAGAACCTAATTGCCCTCTACTTTCTGCCTTCTTTTCTACACAAAACGTAGCAATACAACCCCAGGTTTGAAATACTCTTTTCCTTAATATGTGAGAGTCTACAGAGGCTGTAACACTTCCATCTGGGTACAGAGAGAAAAATGAAGAATTTCAGGTTGTTGTCTGTCCATAGTGAAGATGTGTTTGTCCTGGATCAGCTCTTTGTACCATTGTTATGACACTGGACAAAGACTTTCTCTTCTGCCTTGGCTTTCTTAATACCTTCTCTCTTTTGATTTGATGTCCTCTTCTTATTGGGAAGGAGGGATTTCATGTGCGATGGGACTAAAAGGAATTTTAAGGGTCCATTGATTCCAGTGTCCCTCAAAAGGTATTGAGTCACTTCACAAAATGTCTCTTGGTGCCCTCTCCATCACCAGGATGCTCCATGCAAACTCCAGGCAAACAGCTCCACTGGGCTGCCACAGGTCATGGGCGAGAACACCACGGATCACACCAGGGAACAGTGCCCAGCCACGGCTGCTGCAGGCAGCCCCCTCGAGAGCCTCCATTTGTGTTTTGATAAAAAAGCAAGGCTCCCATCCAGAGGTGTATTCCAGGAGCTGGCTAAGTAAGCTGTACAGCAGATCTCCTGTGCAACAGCTCTGCCTGCCTGGAGTCATTCCCTGCCAGCCACACAGACCCAGGCCACCTTCTCTGAGGATGGCAAACACCAATGCCTCTGGGTGGTAGCTAGGTTTGCTCATGCGTGCTTGACATCTGCTGAAAGGAACTCAGCCAAGACAAACATGCTGCTGGTACCTGACCCATCCAGGCTGTGCATGCTTTTGCCATGGGAGCCTCCGTTCCAGCTGCCGCCTCCAGCACAGAACCAACACCATCCATCACAGCACTGGAAGTCTTCCAGGATTACTCACAGGTGGTTCAAATTTTGTCTTGGAGTCAAAACTTGCCTTGAGATTTGTCTCCAAGGCAAGATTTGAACCATCTGTGAGTAATACTATGAGACTTGAAGGCACCAGTCGCCAAAAGTTGTTTTCTTGCAGAATTCCTCAGCAAAGACAAGGTGCATTATTCCTGCCAGGCACCTGGCCAGGAGGGTTGTCACCAGGAGTCAGGACCTCCATGTTAAGGCCAGCAGCAAGGGGATCAGCATGGTCCGGAAACACAAGAGGAGAAGCACAAAATGCCAAGGAAATGACATAAGAACTTGTCTTTGCACAACAGGGAACTGGGCTTGGGGAAGGAAGCAGCCCTCAAACATCTCACTGCGCTTTGGTAACACAAGCTTTGTTCAAAGCCTCCACACTGGTGACATTGCAAGTACCACACGGCATTTGTTTGGTGGTAAATTGAATGGACGTGTCCTGAAGGCTGTGAGGGTTGTGCTGTACAGACTGGTTTGGCTGGGTTGGTGCTTTACTGTGGTTGATAGATTTTTATCAGATGCTTTTACTTGTTAAATTTTCCTTAGTTGTGGGAACAATCCAGCAAATAGTAAAAATGATGGAGCACCAGGAGACATGCAGCCAAGGAGATCATTTGTTTGGCTGGATCCCTTCCTGCACAAGGGAGGCTTTGTGCAAGCTCACAGAAGAGCCGTGTTCGTCTTGCTGTGGGCAGAACTGGCAGCAGGCTTCAGGCTTTGTCTCCACGCAGAGTCAGGCCAGCTTGGTTCTCCATGGGGCCGAAAACTCATTATTTCTGAGGTTATGGCCAGGCTGCTGGGAGGCTACAGTTCCTTGTGAGAAGTGCCTGTCTCCCAGCAGCGCTGGCAAGGAGGCAGCCGGGCCTTTGGACAAAGGAAGAGGTTTGTGCCGGTCTCAGAAAGGAATCCCATGCTGCCTGTGAGGGCTGCCATGGGGGTCACACTTCTTTGGCAGTGCTAACCTCCTCGGAGACTTGCAAAACTGGGGGAACCCATAGCCTGTAGGTCAAGGACATGGGCTGGTCGTCGTTCCACCAGCACGTGGTCTCCAAGGTGAACTGCTCTGGTAGAGGTACATATGCAGAACTGGAAACTGATGAAATTGCAGTACAAATGTAGAGGATTGGCTGGAGTGACAGGGGGTGTGACAGCAAAGGGACTGCCCTCCCGGGGGTCTCCTGGGGCGCACGTCACTCCTGCTCCTGCAGCACCAGCTCCCAGGAGCTGCTGATTAGGTGCTGCCCCCGGGCTCCTCCTCACCAGCTGTGCTAGACAGGACTCAGTCCAACAGCTGGGTGGTGAAGCCTCCACAGGGGTGTGGGCAAACACTGGCCCCCTGCTCACATCTGAGGTGCATCTGCACCACAGTGGGGGTTTCTCTGCCTGTGATGCTGCAATCTTCCTCTTACAGACTCTGCTTTGTCACAATCTGGATGTAAAACTGGGGGAACAGTAGCACCAGTCATGAAGGCAGCTGTCCCTGCAGGCATGCCTAGGAGCTTTGTGAGGGTGTGGAGGATCATTTTTAAGTATCCCTGCTGCCGGATCCAGAACAACAATGCTCTCTGACTTCTCCATGCTGGATGCTCAGGACCAATGGCAGTGGGTGGCAGGTCTATTTAAATGTGCATGCCTCCTCCAAATATTGATGATGTGGCCAGTGATGCTTTGCCACAGCTTTTTTCAGATGAGGGATACAAGTCAATCTAATTATATAAACATGAAAAAAATCAATGCCCTGGCAAAGCCAGTCTTATTTCTGGCTAGAACATGTCAAAACTCATCTTCAAAATGCATCTTGAGTCATGACCACATCCAATTCATGGGAGGAACCACGCTCCCCAGCCTTGTTGGGTGCAGGAATGAACATCCTTCATTGCAGGATCTTCATCACATACAGAACTTGATACCAGAAATTGAGTGGTTTGGGATGAAGAGAAGGGAACAGCATGCATATGGCATAGTCTGGAGGCTTTGCCTGCAAGGTGGGATGGGGATCCCACAAAAAAGCTCGACATGGGGACATGAATTAAAAGCTGTCTTCAAAGCAGTGCTTGTGTGTGTTGGCTGATTAAGACTGCAAAGAAAATTATAACCAGGTCTCCGCACCAGCCCATGGCTGTGATGCTTCAACCTGAGACAGGCAGTGTTTCAGTAGGATGGGGAGAGGCAGCTGAGTGACCCAGAAGAGCCATGATGGGATGGTGAATAAAGACGGCACTACTGGAGAGCCAAGAGGTTTTGCAGATGCAGGAATATGAGGTGCAGATTTTTAAGAGTTTATAGCTCTGTCCAGCCACACAAAGCTTTTCAAAGGTCAGCAGGATACCCAGTACATCTCTGCCAGAAGAGTTGTCCCTTGCTAAATACCAGACTCCAGAGATCTTGTCTTCAGACAAGGTGATGTTTTAATGGCTGAAAAAATATTTTCCCTGACTTTGCTCTGGGAAACAGCTGGGCTTTTATGGCCAGATTTGAAAATAATAATAATAACAACAACAACAATAGTAGTAGTAAAAACAGCTCTCTAGCATTTCAGTGAAAGTAGGTAAAGCTTTGCAAACTTCCCATAACTGCAAACAGGGCTTTTTGCTTTGTGAAGTGCTGGGCAGCATTAGAAGGCACAGGCAGCCGTGGTGCCCAGAGCTGGGCAGCCCAGGCACCAGCTGGAGGAGCTGGCAGCACACTGGCTCCAGGAATCAGCCTGGCAAGCCAGTTCAATAGCTTGCCTGTGTCCCACTGGAAAGCATCAAGGAAGATGTCACTAGTGACGAAATTGCTGACAACCCAGTGTACTCTACCAGGAAAACTATCCATCAGAAAAAAAAAAATTGCCAACTCTATGCTTGAGCATCTCTGCCCAAATAGTAGCACCCTGTGGAAGGCAAATTCCCTTTCAACACAGGATTTTGCTGTGATCCCATGCAGAACCTACTGGGAGAGATGAACATCTCAGCTGTGTAGCAGGGCAGCTCCGGCCATCTCACCCCTCAAAACAGCCACCTGCACACCCCAGCATCGCGGCGCTGCTTTAACCAGTGACTCAGGCGTCAGCCTTTGCATATCTGCCATGAACTCCAGTTCATGCAGGGCCTGATTGCTTTGCTTCTGCATTTCTACATCTCCTCCAGGTCCTAGGAGATGATGCTCATCTTCACTCTGCAGTCCTGGTAGGAAGGGCCAGTAAGTTGGACTCTGGACGGGGCAGCCTTCCTGAAGGACTCCTGATTTTCCTCTTGCTTTGTTAAGGCAGGTTTACTGGGAGTGGGTGTTACGTCTGCCTTTTCTCTCCAGGGCTAAGTGCCCTGGAAGAGCAAGCATCATGAACACATCCTCCTTGTTTTCCAAAGATCCTGTGAAAGTCTTGCCTGGACTGCATTCAGACAGGACTCAAAGTATGAAATGATAAAGTCTTCTTGGGTTTTTCTCATCGTTCAGTCTCAGGCTCACTGGGTTTTGCAGCATCTGGTTGAATCCACATGCTTATCTTTCCAGGGATACTTTGGAGTCAAGGCTGATGTCCACCTGAGCCTAAGCTGATGTTTTGAGGCCAACCATGAGCAGCCCCAGAGTACAACTAAGCAACCCATGTCCTGAGCTGTGCTCTGTCACCTCAGGCTGGTGGCTGGTGCTGAGTTCTGGCTGCACCCAGCCCACAAGGGCTTGAGGAAAAGCTGGGGTTGGCAGCTCCCCTGGGACTCAGGGAGGTGATGTGGATTGAAAACTGGCCTAGAATGTGGTTATTAGCAGCACAAACTCTAGCTGGAGGCCAGTGACTAGCAGGGTATCCCCGAGGTCAAAACCACATCCATTTCTATTGGGAAGCAGCTTTTCTGAAAAGGATCTGGGGGTCTTGGTGTGCGCCAAACTGAACATAAGCCACAGAGAAGACTAATGGTGTCCTGGGTTGCTTTAGTCAAGACATTGCCAGGAGGAGGAGAGAGGAGATACTTCCCCTGTGCTTAGCCATGGTGGGTCACTCCTAGAGCCTTGTGTCCAGTGCTGGGCTTCTCAGTGCCAGGGAAATAGGGACATGATGGGGAGAGGCCAGTGAAGGGACACGAAGGTGAATGAGGCACTGGAGAGAGGGTGCAAAGCAGAGGGAGCCGAGCTCTTCCCAGTAGTGCCCAGTGTCAGCACCTGAGGCCACAGGCACACACTGGAACACAGCAGGACCCCTCTGAACTTCAGGGAACACTTTTTCATTGTGAGTATGACCAAGCACTGGCACAGCTGGCCAGGGAGGTTGTGGAGGCTCCATTCTCAGAGGTGTCCAGCAGCTATCTGAACATGGTCCTGGACAGCTGGCCCTGGGTGACCCTGCTGGAGCAGGGCTTGGACTAGGTGACCTCCGGAGGTGCCTCACCTCAGCCAGCCATGGCTCTGAGTCCCTCCAGAGGAACATGGAGCCTTTTGTTCACCCCAGCTCCCACCTTGCGGCTGGCAAGAGGTGGTGGGGTGACAGGAATAACGAAGGAGTGTGACTGGAGGTGACAATGGGGTGACAGTGTAACTAGGGTGTGACCAGGCTAAGGTGGGGTCGTGAGGGTGGCAGAGGTGACAGTGTCTGCAGCAGCGTGAGGGGGTGGCGAGGGTGTCAGGGTGTGGCGGCAGTGTGACAGGCCACGATGGTGCAGGCAGGAGGAAGCTGGGCGGGTGGCACGGCTGAAGAGGGGTGTCAGGGTGTGGCGGGGCGGTGACACGGGACAGGTAACAGGGCACGGGGAGGTCGGCGTGGCGGGACCCGGCGCCTGAAGGGAGGGCGCGATGG
>NW_008239324.1:4104773-4129094 GCF_000691975.1 Corvus brachyrhynchos
GGCGCGGGTGTACGCGGAGGTGAACAGCCTGAGGAGCCGCGAGTACTGGGACTACGAGTCGCACGTCCCGAGCTGGGGGTAAAGCGCCGTGCGGGGACCCGCCCTCCGTCCCGCGGGAGGGCCGCAGCCCTGGGGAGGGGTTCCTGATCCCCCGCTCTCGTGCTGGGGTATCCCCGGGGGGCTGCGGAGAGGGAGAGGCTGGGAGAGGACCCCCCTCCCCGGCCTGCTGCCCTATTCGTTATCCACTCTTCCCCACCACCGCCTCTCCCGAGCTGGGGGTAAAGCGCCGTGCGGGGACCCGCCCTCCGTCCCGCGGGAGGGCCGCAGCCCTGGGGAGGGGTTCCTGATCCCCCGCTCTCGTGCTGGGGTATCCCCGGGGGGCTGCGGAGAGGGAGAGGCTGGGAGAGGACCCCCCTCCCCGGCCTGCTGCCCTATTCGTTATCCACTCTTCCCCACCACCGCCTCTCTCCTCTTGGTGCCCGCAGCAATCAGGACGACTACCAGCTGGTTCGAAAGCTCGGCCGAGGGAAGTACAGCGAGGTCTTTGAGGCCATCAACATCACCAACAACGAGAGGGTCGTCGTGAAGATCCTCAAGGTGAGTATCCCGTTGATGATGTAGAGGCTTGTGATGTCTGGAAGCGAGAGGGAGAGGAGATGGATTGGCGGGGCCAAAGACTATTGGATCTCCTTCATCCCAAAACTCCTGTTTTCTCGTTAAGGACATTGGGATGGTGTGTTTGGAAATGGATTTGGTGTCTTGCATGCTCTAGTGATGTTTTGATGTCTCCACCCCTCCTTGTCCAGCATAGCTCAGGGCTGAGTTCCTCTGGAGGGGGAGAGCTGTGAGTCCTGACATTTGAACAGCGTTGCGTGTTCTGCGTGTGTTTGGCAAATTGTATCTGGCAATGCCTGTGTAAAACAGTCCAGGGACTGCCATGTCAACAGGAATGTGAAGCCTGGAGGGGGGAATCTTTCTGTTAACCTCTAGACAGCCGGCACGTGGCCTTTTCAGAGCCAGGCTGCAAGGATGCTCAGCGGTCAAAAAAGCACCAACATTTTATATTCAGTCCTTTAGAGGATCAGATGTAGAAAAGAATTTCATCACAGTCAGACTATAAACACTATGGAAACTTGAGGGGACTCAAGGAGGCCTTCCAAAGTTTGGCAGTGTTGGTGACCTGTGTGCTGGTGTGTTGACCCTGGTGGGGTCAGGCTGTGGGGACCTTTGAGCAGCACTGGGAGGTTGTAGTTCGGGATGGTTGTGCAGGGCATGTCTTACCATATTTAACACCAAAGCAACAGCTCACAGCGAGCTGTGGTAACTGTCGTAGCAGCATTCTGTGTTGGTGATCTGGGGGTAGGCAGGGGAGTTAAGACTGAAATGAAAGATTAGAGTTGCAGTATGTTTGGTTCTGGCTTGGCTGACACTTGTGGCTGTCACTTGTTGGACCAGCAACACTTGTCACTTGTTCCCCAAGAGCACGTGGGAGCCAGTGTCTGACCATGGGTGTCCTAAGAATTTGGGCACACATTCATCTGCAGTGTGCAGGGGGGTCTGGGCTTAACGTTCCCTTGCAGCCACTGAGAAGAGCAGCTTTCCAGGACATGCATCTCTGCAGGGCTGTAGCCTTAAGGTATTCGCTAGATCCACTCGCATAGCGGGTCTGGCTGTCTTTGCTGACGTTCCCATTCACCCACCGTGCCTGCTTCCTTGGGAGCTGCCTTAGCTTCCCAAAGAACTTGTCACGGTTTGTCCAGCCAGCACTCCTGGGAAAGGTATGATCTTCCATCTGCCTCTAGGAGGATGCACACAAACCCCAGCTTTGGCTGTGGGCAAGGAGGTGGCCAGGTGAGCTGTTTGGGAGAGCCTCTGTGGCTGAGCCTGACGTCAGGGCAGAGTGCTGAGGCTCACGTGTCCTTGCCAAGCCAGGTTCCTCTGGCATGGTGTTTGAACCTCCCGCTCCTTTGGACACTTTTTATGGTTTGGGGTTTTGTCTTTTTTAAAGTAGATGCAGGCAGGGGTTTTTGCTGTGAGATAGTAGTCACAAGTGGCAAGTGCAGAGCTGGATTTTACGACAAGATGCCTTGTGGCTGGCCTGGGGAAACTGCACTTGTGCATGCTTCTCTGGAGCCCTTAATGGCCTCTTCAGGACTGCTGTGGTTTATTGAGATTCTAGGTCTTGTCCCACATAGAAAGGCACCACAAGGCTGAGAGGAGGCTGCAGGGAAAGTTGTCAGAAATCTTGCTCCTTGCCTCTTCCCAGCCCAAAGAGCCTCCCCTGGAGTGATGCTCTTCTCCCTGTGGCAGCTGAACTCTGTCACATCTAGGGAGCCTGTCAGCATTGGACAGTGAGTCAGCTGGCAAGAGTCATCTGAGGGCAGCTGGGTGCTCTTTCTCCTTGGGGCCTGAATGTGTTGCCTTAATGCCCTGCAAGCAGGAGACTGGATTGTCCCAGATTTGAAGCGGATGGTGTTGCCACTGGTTCCCCTGGCTCTACCCACTTGCATTAACATGCAGACAGCATTCCTGTGAGTGAGCAAGGAAAAGCAGAAGGTCCAGATAAATAAAGATGAACTTTCTCCTCAGTGGAAAGTGGGTCAGTGAAAAGGGAGTTTCAGAGCACCACGTTGTGTACACTATGAAAACCTGTGAAGTGTGGCAATAACATCACTCTGATCTGTGGAAAGTGCCTCTGGTTTCCTGTAACTAGACTCAAAACTTAATTGCAAGTGTAATTGCATGTATCTACAGTGGAGCCTTAGCAAAAGGTCTGGGTGTCTCTGTTCCTCATAACTGGGGAGGAATTTGGATCCTGTGAGGTGAGAAATGGAACCAAAAGTCTTCAGGTTTTTGTGTGGTGCAGGGATGGGACAAAAGGAAATACTGTGGCTGGGCAATGGATGCAGCTGTTGAGCACAGTTGCTCCTTTCTCATTAACGTTTTCTGAGGGGACAGTTTATGTTAGGTGTTAGAGTGAGTTTTAGCAGGAATCACTTTTTTAATATCTCAGCTTCATGGGAAGTCACTGGTGTGTCTTCTTAGCCTTTGCTCTTTGAAGCAGCTTGTCCTTACTGAGCTCAAGCTAGCACAAAGCAAGTACTTCCCCTGCTTTGGTGTGGTGCTACCTGAACATCTTGTACCCTCCTCCACAGAGGTCAGGAAATTTTATCACCCTTTGTCTGATGCAGAACTGAGCCACAGAGATTTCCTGTGTGCCTTTGGGCAAGTCCCTTAGCCTCAACAAAGCTGAGACTAGAGCATAGGTCCTGGTTTAGTGCTGCATGAGGGAGATAACTGCTGTTCCTCTATGGGCAGCCACTCGCCTGGCTTGTTTGTAAGTGCCCCATGAAGACTTTAGCATTGGACAATGCCAGGGAGCACATGGCTCCAGTTGGTACCACAGTGCCCCAGGCCTTTTGCACTTCCATAAAACAAGGTGTCCTGTTTCCCTGGCCAGTATTCAGCATTTCCTTTCAGTTCTGCTACCCCAAGTGCAGGACCAGGCATAATCCTGCAGGAAAATGGAATGCTGCTAGTTGTGGTCATAATGTGTATTAGCAAAGAGAATTAAGATCATGCAAATGACTATGACATTACCATTTCCTGTATCAAGTGCCTTACAAATATGATGCTCTTAATGTCACTTTTCCTGGGAAAATTCTGCAGCTCTTTTTTAAAAAGGCAAATGAAGCGAATAGGCTGCACTCACTCCACTGCAGCAGGACATCAGGATGCACTGCATAGGATGGTGTATGCAAAGCAGTGGGGCAGGAGCCTGGTTTGCCACACTGGCATCCCATGCCAGACATCCTCCAGAAGCTTTTATCTTGAGCAATGAGGCAGAGGAAAACTCCCCACCTTTTCAATCTATTCAGGGAGCAAAGGGTGAGAAGGATCTGAAGCGTGGAGACACTGCGCTGTACCGACCTTCCCACCCCTCATGTTAGTAGGGCATGGAGTTAGCCAGCAGCTGTGCTCCCACAGTCCCTTGCTGGTGTTGGAGGCTCTTGTGGGCTTTTTGATCTGGCTGGCCTGGGTACAGCTGTGGCCCTGCTTCCTGCCTGCCTTGGGGCAGCCCACTCCAGGAGGGGGGTGTGTGAACATGTTCTGTATGTGCTTTCGTGTCTTGCTTAAATCTGATGCTAAGGTTTGACTCCCAGGATGAGGTCTGACATTCCTCAGCATGTACAAAGGAAGTTTAAGACATCCTTGTTTCCAGTGAGTCGTGTGTTGTCTACATCCAATGCAGGTATCTGAAGCACAGCTCTGCTCTTCCATATCTTACCACATAGAGGTTTTTGATGGAGCACTGAGCTCAGTCTGTGCTGTCTTTTGATGAACTTCTCCTCTTGTTTTTCTGCTAATGCAGCTCCAAAATGTCTCCCAGCATGCCTTTAAAGTGAATCCTCTGTTCTGGAGTAACAGTGTTCCTGGAGGATGTGAACAGTGTTGCAAGTTGTCACTCTAAAAGCTGAAGGCTAACTTTCCACATTGTTTGTAACTGCTACAGGTGATGCTTCACCTCCCAGTCTCCTGTACTGCCTCCATCCCAGTGTGCACTCTGGGTGGAGATTAACAGCATCCATGTTGGCAGGTCTCTACAGAAATCAGGAGTTGTCCTGCTTTCCTGATGCACCTGTGTGTTCATGTGTGCTCTACTTGCCTGTGAAGCATTAAACCCATCAAAAAGAGGCTCTTTTGTCTCCTTGTGTGGTTACTCTGCATAGGCACAACATGGGTGGAGGTAGGGGAAGAATGCAGATAGAAGGAGAGGGACCAGTGAAATGGAGGTCCTGCAGCAGTGATGAAATAGCCCTTTTCTCATTTGGTGGCTTTTGTCCCTCTGTGCTGAGTCCATGCACTGGAAATTTCAACCATGTACGTGGTTTCACAAGTGCATTCTTGTTTGTTTGTCTTTGATTTTCCCCTGTTCCCCCATTTGGGCTGTGTGAACCCTCCAGAGCTGCTGTTCATACCAGGCACTCCTGGAAGGTCCTGCCAGTGTTGAACTCAAGTTATCACTGTAGTAACTAGAGAATGGAGTTGGGATGGTGGCTCTGGTAAGTTTTCTTCTGTCTCTAAAAGCTTTAGAGCCCACATACATCAGCGTGTTCTAGATGGGGGCTGAAATGACTCCCATGCTGGCAGCAGAAGGATTGCACAGGGAAATAGGATTGGATGCTATTGGTCCCTCAGGCTGGAGCTTTTGACTGCATCAGTGACCTTCCACCAAAGCCATTCAATGCCTGCTCCTGGTAGCTCTCTGTCTCTTGCTCCTCCTGTGTTTGCATGCACTGAATCAGCTCCCCTTGGTCCACTTCCTCCTCTGGCAGTCTTGAAATGAGCCCTTTTGCAAGAGAGCCGGGTACACAGCTCTTCTCTTTTGAACACCACTTGCCCACAATGAGCTTGGCAGAGCTGGCTGCTGGAGTCCAGCCTTGGGTGAGCTGAGACCAACCGGGACAGTACTGGGTGTCTCACAGGGGCCTGGAGATGCAGCTGGTGACTCTCGTGGTGGTGGTGGTGTAGCACCAAGGAGCTGATGAGCTGCAAAGCTGCAGTTTGTGCATGGAGAAGGGTGAGATACAGCACTGTGTCTGTTCGCAGGGGCCTGAAGGAATGATTCCCATCTCATGGAATGGTGGTGGAGGAGATCAGGACTTGGTCCTCATGCATCTCCCTTTTAGTTGGCTGCAGAATTCTTGATGTATCATGGGCAGTTCTGAAGCCCTTGGAGGGCTGTTGCAGGGTGTGCCATGTTGGAAGGAAAAGGATTCTGAAGGAAAGAATGAAACTGCCTTCAGAACACATGCTGGGATATTCTACCAAACTTAAGCATATTTTATTTAACTAAAAAAGCAATAGTACTTTAGTATTTTCAAGGTATGTTTTTCCCCCCTCTCTTCTAAAGTTCAAGAGCTTCTCACAAAAGTTTGAATTCACACAATGGAAGTGGTAAAATGCAAACAACCAGCAGAATGTTAACACAAGTGGGCTCCTTGATTTTGTAGCTCTTTGGAATACGATTATTTGGTTTCCCAGCTGATGTCTGGCAAAATAAGCAGAGCTGCTCTGAAGCCAATTTTCCTATTGAGCAATTGGCGTCGGGCTTTATAGGCCGATTATTGTGATCCTTTCGATAATACTTGAGAGAGACAAATGAGCTTCTAGTGCCAGCTTTTAAATGTTTAAAGCCTGTGATAGGGATGCTGCTCGAGCCTTTTGCTAGTCCTGCACGCTGTGTGTTCAGATCTCCCTGCTTGTTCACTGGAAGCATCGTTGTATTTCCAGGCTATTCAGGCTTGGTGAGCAAAGAATTGATTGTTTTTATGGGATGGTGGAATACATTACTTTAGTTTCTCATGGATTTGTATCTTTTGACTGCTAAACCTTCTTCCCTGCTGTGCTAGCCCCGGTTTTGTTTCAGAGCACCTGCTGGGCAAAACCCAGGACCTTCTGGGATTCCTTCAGAGCAGCACGTGTGCTCCTCAGCTGGCAGTGTGTGTGTGCTGCTGGGCTGCCTGCTCTGGGCTAATGTAAAATGATTTTTATGCTTTGGACTTAACTCGTATTTCACATGCCTTCCTGGTCACTGCTTTTCTTTCACAGTGTGAAAATGCATAGAGAACTCTGGATAACAAATCTAATTTCTCTCTTTGCTTGAACTCAAGCAATGGGCCTCCAGGTTGTTGGGGAAGGCTGCAACTGGAGCATCTGACAGACAAGTATACTCCCTTTGCTTTAGAAACCAAGCAAAAAATATGTTTAAACAGGCAGCCATTTATTCGTTCAAGACAGGAAGTGATGGTTGCAGTCTTTTATTTAAAGGTTTATTTTAGCAAACAATGTTAATTCTCCCAGCTGGTGTTTGCTGCAGCTGGACTCCTTCCTTGCTTACAAGTTCACATGATCTTGTGGAAAATGACCCAGGATCTGTTCTCTTGGTCACAAAGAGGTGTTTCCTTCTGGATCTACCTGACTGCAAAGCTTATCCTGTGCCATTTTTCACCTCTGCAGAGGGATAGCATTGCATGATGCTCCCCAGTCTTTGGGCAAAGAGAGCTGGGATAGCACTAGCCACTTTCACTGCCTCTTCTGCCTGACTTTCAAGTGGATTGAAACACTCTTATCCATTTGGCTGGTAGGGTGGGAAACCTGCAGCAAAGGATAGGTGGCTGGGGACAGTCAAGTGAGAGCTGCTGGGTCCAGCAGAGACCATCCTCCTGTGGCTGGAGGTCACCTTGTCCCTCTGCTCTGGGCCCTCAGCATAGTGGACAGCTGTGAGCTGCATGTTTTGTCTCCACAATCTGCAGCCACCTCACTTCCAGTTTGCCTGAGGAAGGAAGCAATTTTCTGGGAAACTGGAAAACTGGCTTGTGCTAGACAGTAATGTTGTTCTAAGGGTACTGCTGCAGTTGAAGTAATTAAACCCCTCCCAGTGTAGACACGGTTAAACTGAGACATGTCTTTTAGCCTGGTTTCCTATGGAAACGAGTCTTATGCAATCCTGCTGTCTGTCAGCCTTTCTCCCCCTCCTCCCCCCCAGTAGATTTTGCACTGGTTGGCCAATTTCAACCAAATGCGACAGAAGTCTCCAAGCTGTCAAGTTTGTACAGATTTCATGGAAGGAGGTGTTTGCATAGAGCAGAGGGAGTGTGTTGGAGCCCCTTTCAGAGGAAAAGGCTTTGACCCATACTGGTCACTGGAGAATCCCAACATGGAGGAAAGCTTTGAAATGCCTCTGGCATTGGGAACAGATGGAGTTGGAGGCTGTACCTGTGTAAAATGTTGCCTTGCAAACACAGGCAGATCAAACTCAGGAGCAGTTAATTTTGTCGAGGTGCCTGCTCCTTTCCTCTGCTGGAAACCTCCCTCCCAGCGCATGAGGACTGGCCTGTATAGGAAGCACAACCTGAAATGCTGCTGTTCATAGCCTGGTTTAATAAAATAGCTTTAAATGAGTATTGTTAAAAATACTCTGGCTGCAAGGGCTGGTGCTTTAGAAGCTATCCCTGCTGGGAGAAGCAGATGGTTGGAGGCCATAATAGCTTCAGTTCACATTTAATCCATGTGTGTTTGGAGTCAACATCCTTGGAGAGACAGATCAGGTGACTCTGAGAGACAGTTGTATCAACCCAGACTTAATCCCGGTGTGTGGCTGATGTGCTGCTGCTGGCCTGTGGTTTCAGCAGTACTGGGCTCTGGGACATGAGGGAAGTTGGCAGAGTTTCTCTGGTTTGAACAGTTACCCCCAATGCAGTGCTGGTCGTGTGCTGGAGTGGTTTGCACCAAGGTGTTCGACTTGCCAGATGCAAGAGCTTGGGCTTGGAACCGGTTACTGGGCAAAAACTGAGCCCCAGTGATGTGCTCTTGGATAGTGCATGGTGTTTGCAGCTGTGGCTGGAGCAGTGCTGTGGGACACGTGAGTAGGAGGTGGTGTGAGGCTGGGTAGGTGAAAGCTGTGCGGGATGGGGTGCAGGCCAGCAGTCACCCCTGTTTTCTTCTGCAAATCTGAAATGGGGAAACTGTTTCCCCACATTGCTCTCTCTGAGGACACTCCTCGGCAATAGCTTTTCCTCTACAATGACTTCAGCCCGTGGCATTTCTTTTGCCTCATCCTTGTTTACCTAGTGGTGGAAAACCCCACTCTGAGCGCTGGCTGCATGCAGGGAGAGCGTCTGAGGATCCACTGCTTACAGCCCTGCACTGAGCAGGGCTTCCGATCCCTAGCCCTGCCTGGACTGGAGGCCTGGGGGCCCTCGTCCCAGCTCACAGCTGATGTGGACATGGTGTGGACAGCCTGGCCAGAGCTCTGCAGTCCTGCAGGTTAGCAGGAAAAAGTGCAAACAGCAAGTGGCTTTTAACTCTCCTTCTTGCTGGAACAGTATTCACCAGAGTGTCTTCATTGGTGATGTCAGGCATGCTGCTGGTGGTGATTACCTGCAGGCATTTCAGTGAAAAAAGACCAACTTTCTTCTCTCCTTTTTTCTAAAAGCCACTGAATTTGTCTGCTCTAGTGTTTTAGTAAGTGTGTGGTGGGTAAGGATAGATTTCTGATGGAGATAACATAGAGCATCATTTTCCCATCCTGATGAAGGTGAAAGAAACATGTGGAAGTGACTGGAAGACAACAACTTCTGCTCCAGTGAGAGCAGTGGTTGCTATGACAGGAGAAAAGGAACTCTCAGAGGGATATCCTCCCCTACCTAGCTGATGCAAAAGGCCCCTGAAATAACTACATTACGAAGGAAAAGGTGTTTCAAAGTGGGCTTTGGGTCCTCTTGGCTGTGTTCAGGCGCTTTCAGCTCCCAATCAGGTGCAAGTGTTGCAGCAGAGAGGCTGTAAGGCATGTCTGTTGTAGCCAGGCAGTTCAGGGAGCACCTTCAGGATGTCAGTTCCTCAATTCCTCTTTGAAGTTCCTTGGAAAACAACTTGTGTGTGCATCTGCCTCATTGGACAAGCAGAGTAACCAAATTACATCCTCTAATTCCATCTTGGCCTTCTGGTAAGATCTGTGCATGTGGGTGACACAAGGGCGGTGTCCGTCTCCATGCTGACATAAATTAAATTAGTCCCTAATGAAGCATCCTACTCTCAGGTTCAAAAACGTAGCCCTCACTTCTCCAGGTTTACATGCCCCAGCTCTGGCTGGTTCTCCCTTTCTGTCCAAGCTCCCAGGAGCTCCAGCGTTGTCTGGGTACTGCCCTGGGGCTGTTGGTCACCCACTCCCCAGCAAGCCCTGCCCCGCATCGCTCCAGTTCTGACAGCTGCGGTGGCCTTGCTGCCGTTTTCCACTGTGGCTTTATGAGGGGCTGACGCTCCCTGTGCTGGCATTGGTGTTATTTTTGGCACTTTGCTTCAGGCTGAGATTCTCATCTTTTGGCTTTAAAGTCTAGCTCATGCCTTTTAACTTGCAAGAGGAGAAGAGCAGGATTTGAATCTGAAGGTTTCAGCCACCTGAAGAGCCTTGAAAGACAGCATATTTTATCACTTACATAAATGCCATATTTTCCCATTATATAAAACCTTCTGTTCCTTCTCCTGTCTGCTCGTACATTTCTGCCAGGGGTCTGAAAACAGGGATTGCCTTGGATTTGCCTGTAAGGGGAGTATGAGTTGTCCCATCAGCACTCTGTGGCCATCATAGAAGTGGGAGGCTGTGGCAGAGTTGAGGTGGTGAGCATGAGCTGTTGAGCTCCTGTGGCTCCTTGTCCTTCACACAGACATCTGCTAATGTGTCTTACTTTGGGAAGGTGCCTCATACCTTTGCCATTCCTCATCACACCCCTCCACACACACCAGACTCAGTGACAGATGATGAATGCTTTAGAAAGCTAAAAGTCTAGAGAGGAGTGTTTTCACCAGCAGCCTCAGAGATGGGGCAAGGGCTTTACCAGTTCCTGCAAGATGTCTCTGCAGTTCTTTTTAGTGGTACTGATGGGTCAAGAGGGGATATTCCAGCTATGGAATGAAAGACTGCTAGACTTGGTGACTTGCAGCTGGTGCTGCCCACACTCGTCACTAGCCAAGGCTCATTAAAACAGTCTCACCTCTTATCTGCTCTGAACTGCCTTTCCTTTCCAGCAGGCACAGAGGTAGGGTTATCCTGGGAGTGGATGAGTTACAGAAACGATCATTTACATTGAAGTGAACCACTGGATCAGCAGAGTGTAAAAGCCAATCCAGGCTCTGAGCCTCTGCCTTGGAAGCAGCTGTTCTTTGTCACTCTCTGCAGGGTGATGTCCAGAGAAAAGCTTACTTTGCAAAGAGGGCTTCTGAGACTGAGCAGATTAGAGGAGGAGTCAAAACTGTTTAAAATGTCTGTAGGCTTTAAAAATAATCATGGTTATGGATGCAGTGACATTCAGTGCAATTGGCTCTGTGCATTTGAGGTGGTTGCAGACAAGGCACAGCAGTGTCTGAGCTTAAAAGCGATCTAGGTGTTGGAGACTCTCAGGTTATCATTTCATGGGATTAAAGTACTCGTTGGGAAACAGGTTGAAAAGTGAAAAACTGGTTAGTGCTGGTAAACAAAAGCAGAGATAGGTCCACCATGCTTGTCCTGTCCATTCATGCACAACATGAATCAGTGTGCTGAGGTTACCACAGAGCAGTCCAAGGCACTTTTAACCACAGGTACTGGAGTCACAGTTATGTTTGTCTGGAGTGGTTTGATTGTTCCCCTGATGCATGGAAAGGTTTCATGGATGAGAGGGAAATCCTAGTTCATGCAAGGTGTCTGTCTCCTCTTTGGTACTAAAAATGTTCCCATATGAGGGTGGGAGCAGAGAGAGGAGGGGAGGTGATGTGTTCCTGTCAAAATCAGTGGCAGAAATCAGTGTTAATTTCTGAAAGGACTCTCACTTCTGATTTCTTTTGTCTATTTAAGCCAGTGAAGAAAAAGAAGATAAAACGCGAGGTTAAGATTCTGGAGAATCTACGTGGTGGCACCAACATCATTAATCTGATTGACACTGTCAAGGATCCGGTGGTAGGTGCCTGTGTCGGGGGGGTGTGCTGGGATTGCCTTCCCGCTGGCTGCAGGCACAGGCTGGTTGGTTTGGAAGGGCTCCTCTTCCTTTCCATGTTCCCCAGACTCTTCAGCATCCCTTCTATGTTTTCCGTGTGTTGCCACGGCTGATGGGGGAAAAGTTTTGAAGTCCTACAAATTTTTCATAAGAAAGTAGAGCCTGTAGCCTTCTAGTTTGTCTGGCATCTGGAACCTAAGTACCAGCCAGGGCAACTGGATATTAAGCACTTTAATCCTTCTGGTTGCTGTCCTTCCTACCCAGTGACCAGCAGTCATGTCATGGTCAGCACTGCCACGATTACCCCGTTCTCAGGCAGTTTTCTCTGACGGGCAGCCTGAGGGCTGTGACTCCCAGCCTGCTGGCAGCCCTGGAGACAAAATGCTGCTGCAGTGGTGGCAGTCCTGGCTGACCTTCCTCCTTTAAGGGAGGCTGGGAGGCCTTAGCTCCTAGTGACACATATTGCCTATCCCAGTGCTCTCTCTGTTCCATGGCATGGGGGAGCAGTGCTGGCCAAAATGCCGAGTTGGTGCTCAGTGTGTAGGGTGTGAGCAGGGCTGCACTTCCCATGTCCTGCTCCCATCCTGCTCTCTCTTGTGAAGGCTGGGCAGGAAGCAAAGGCTTTCTCAGGTCTCTTGGAGCCAAAGAAAGGTCAAGTGGGTGTTTTAAACCATTACTTTCTCTCTCTTGCAGTCAAAGACCCCTGCTCTGGTGTTTGAGTACATCAATAACACAGATTTTAAGGTGAGTTTGCCTGAGTGTGGAGGAGGGAGGCTTCCCATTTCTGTAAAGTGCTGTGATTTTCAGATAATCATCAAGAGCTATGGGGGGAATTTAGAGTTTTCACAATTGTCAGCTTCACTTGGCTTTTTCCATGTAAATCAGAAACCTGTTAATGGGCTTTAGATAAAAAGGAATAAAAGGTTTGTGTGTTGAATGTCCCAACTCTAAGGAGCAAGGTCAACAAGTTAGATATTCTTACTCTCCTCTCAATTTAGTAATCACTGCTGTGCTATATATTCAGCCCAAGTTAATCCCTGAGTGGTGGTGCTCTGTTTACAGCAGTGCAGTTGATGGAGCTGGTGACACTGATTTACTCTGGAATCCTTCAGACCTGGGGTGGCAGGTGGGGGGTGTCAGAGGGGTGGAGAGCTCATCTCCCACTGCCAGTGGGCCTGGTAGAGGGGGATTGAACATTCTTGAGTACATCTTAAGAGCTCTTTTTTTTCTTGTCTGAGGCTGCAGCATATTTCCTGGCTCTTCTGATGTCTGGGGAGCTCCAAGGGGTATTACCTGTTCCCAAAATGAGGGTACTTCTGTCTGAATGCAGCTACAACTGCCTTTGCTTCCAAAATGCTGCTAGACAAAAGGGATCTACAATTAGCAGCCACCCCTATTTTAATGGTATCTTTGCTTCCCCCATGTGAGTCTTTACCCTAAGTCACTCAGTCAGTGGTGGAGAATTAATTGAGCAGTTGCCATTAGAAAGCCAGCAGTCATCCCTCCTGCACCGTTCAGGGATCTCTTTCATTCCATGTTATGGAAGGGTGTTTTCTTCTTCCTCTCTATGCTGGATCATTATGTAGGTACAGGTTTTGTAGGAAGCAGATGTACCAAACAGCCAGAGAAGAATCCTGGGGGGTGTTTGTTATAAAGGAGGCAGCTGGCTCACAGACCAGCTCTTGCAGCCCTGCATGCTGAGGGGCAGCACCCATAGTTTCTGTCCCTCTGGGGTGGGCCTGACGAGCTGGATGCTGCCAGGTGGGATGTGTGTGTGTAGCCAGAGCTGCAGCCATGCTGCAGTGGAGGCCTGAGTGCTATTTAATCTCATGTAGAGATACACTGCAGGAGCCACAGTAACAGCAACTTGAAGCAGCATCTGCCCTGACAGCTCTGGGCAGGGAGAGGAATGTTGCCTCCATCAAGTAAACAGCCGTGAGAGGAGTGCTCTGTGGTGACCTTTCAGGGCTAATTAAAGCAGGTTTGGTTTGCCTGGGCTTCATTGACATCAGCTGGGCTGTTCCAGTGCCTTGTGTGTTGGGAATGTGCCTCTGTGCTTCTCCTGTTGACCCACAACCTCCTTGTAAGGCTGGTCCTAGAAGTTTTTAACTTTCTATTTAGAGACTTCTTAATTATTTCATTGATTTTTATTTTAATACATGGCTTGAGACAAGGTACATTGCTCAGGCAGTGGTACACCTTGCTGAGGATTGCTTTGTGTGTCTCCAAGTCAAAATACGATTACACCACTCTGTTGTGTCCCTAGAGGAAAAATTACCATCAATGTGATTATACTGAAACTGAAATGTGTCCATGAAGTGGAGTGTTCAGCAGTACCTTGAGGCTGGTGGCCAGTAGGGACTCTCAACTGAAAGATGCTGGGCTTGGAGTCCATGGTCCACTGGCCATCCTGGCCACATGGAGAGCCAGGGCAGGCACTGCTGCAGCCAGTGACAAGCATTGGACTGGCCACTGCAGAAGTGACAATGCTTAGCTGTGGCTGTTGCATTAGAAACAACTACATGAGCTTGCAGCAGACTTTTCTAGGCTTCTGGGAGAAAGCCTGGCTCCTTGGGGAAGTCCAAATTCACAGCTGCACAAGTCCAAGACAGAAGGTATCGATGCTGATTGGTACAAGGCAGGAATAACTTGTCTTGGGAATGCAAGTGTGTCCCCAGGGCATGCAGTGTGGCTTCTTGTGTTCAGAGCTTATTTGTAACCTGAATTTCCCTAGCTGTGTATGGGGTGTGTGGGTTGTTTGATGCTCCACTCCCAAGAGCTGTCTGCCTGTTTGAGTAGGTTCTTGGGGCTGCAACTAATTGCAGATTATAGAGCTGCTTCTACTGAGGGTGCCTGTGGGCATCTTCTTCTATATAGAAACTCCCAAGATGTCTCTTCCCTTGCTCTGAAGTGCCAAGCAGAGAGTACAGAGTATGTGAGACCACTTGTGTTGGAGGTCTCAGCTTGCTCTGTATCTCGACACATGAAGCAGCTGGAGAGCACCCAGTCATTGTCCCCTCTGCTCTATAGTCCTTATCTCCCTGGGCAGCCAAGTTCTGCTGGAGGTCAGTGCCACATGAGCTCATCCAGGTGACAGGGACCTGTTCTCTTTGTTTGGACATGGCTGCTGCTGGTGTGCCTATCTCTGTGTTGACATCTGGCTTCAGCAGTACTGCTGAGAACCAGCATCTCGCTGGCAAATCACCTTCAGGATGTGTGAGGGGTTCCCAGGGCAGTTTGTGTGGCTGAGGGCTGTGACTCCCAAGCTGCTGGCAGCCCTGGAGAGAAAATGCTGCTGCAGTGTTGGCAGTCCTGGCTGACCTTCCTCCAGTGAGGAAGGCTGGGAGGCCTTTGCTCCTGATGACACATTTTGCGGGCAGCAGGTGGTTGCTGACCACAGGATTTCATTTTTCTGTGTCCTTTTGGCACTAGTTGCTCACAAGCTTGGATGTCTGCTCAGTTGTCTCCTTTCTGGAAGTTCCTTTTCTTCAACATGGTTATTTTTTGCTTGATGTTAATACTTTGACCCCTTTGCCTGTTCAAATGGCAGAGCACTGTTCATGTCAGTGCACCCATGGAAGTGGCTGCTGGGTTTCCTCAGCTCTCTGTGCCTGGGCAGAAGCTGCAGTTCTGTGGGGTCTAAGCCTTGGCTGTGAACGATCCCAGTTCAGAAGCACAAGCTTTTATTTCACTGTTCTTAAATGATGGTATAAACAGGAGACTTAGGTGATACCTCCCCGGAGCTGATTACATTCTCTTAAATTACCTGTCTGGGTCCCTTCTGGAAGTGACAGCACTGTACTTGCCGGGAGGATGAGCTGGAGCCAGACTGGATGTGTATTCTGCTGTGAGGACAGCAGCTTGTGTACAGTAGGGTTAGTGTTTCTCTCCAGAACTGCTGCATTACTTGTCATCTGAGCGTATTCAAGCTCCCCACAGTAATTTGCCTTAAATGAAAGCTGCACTGCAGAGCCACATGCAACTGAGTAACCATCAGTGAAATTAAATGTCTTTTGCTAATTGGTTTCAAACTAGAAATGAGACGCCTGTACTTCAGCCACTGTCAGCTGTCACGTATTTTGTAAGCATACCTGGTACTGTGCCTTTCATTGCCCCAAAGAGGCAAATCCCTTAGGAAAGAAGGGGGCAGAGACAGGTCTCAAGGAGCAGTTCTGGGTTGGGTATGCTATTTCATTCTTAAAACACAGTAGCAGGTTTGGTGCTGAAGATGAGATGGGCAAGAAAGGTGAGCAATGGAAGGTTGCTTCAGGATGTTCAGCCTGGGTACAGTGGGCTTTTGAGTCAAGTCTTCCACTTCACCTGCACTTTGGTGAATTTTCAGGCCAAACTGCTGTGAGGGAAATGTGTGCATGGGTTTTATCCTTGTACATCCAAGGTTTGTTTAAAAAATGGTTGTTGCCCTGCATAAGCAATGCAGAAGTATAAAAGATTCGTCTCCCTTGTGTGGCTGCCAAGACTGGGATGCTTTGGGAACTGTTTTCCTTTTTTTTTTTGCTGCTGCTGCTGCCCTGCACCCCAAAGCAGTGTCTCTCCTCACAGCCACCCTGTTGCTCTGCAGATGCTGCTTCCTGCACGTAGCCAGCTGTGTTGCTCACTCAAGGGAGAGGAATAAGCGTTTAACTCCTGTCAGCCCCATGGTGAGGGCAGCATGTCTCTGTCTCCTCAGGCACTAACAGGATTCATTTATGATTGGTTATGTGATGTGTGCCAAAATATCACCGAAAGCTGGAGAGGGGTAGTGGCTGCCTGTGGGTGGGTTTGGCCTTTCCAGTGCTCTGTATGGAGAAAGGAGACCAGCCCAGGTCTCGGAGGCCTTGTGGGATCCTGAGTGCTGAGCAGATGTTTGAGCTGGATCTGAGTGATCCCCACAGTGATGTTTCTGATAATCCTACTCCACAGAGACAGCTGTAAGAACAGAGCATGGGGTATGTTTGCAAAGCAGGTGCCCCTGCTAGGCTGGGCAAAGGGGATTTGGAGCCCACTGTCAAAGCCTGCTTGAGGCAGCTGCTGTGCAGGACCCACTTGCAGTGGAAACATTGGCTCTGTCCTTCAATGCTGTCTGCCTTCACTGGCTGCCTGCAGGGCTGAGCAGGCTCCTGCAGGGACTGTTCCCTGTGTGAGCAGAACTGGGCACTGCTGGCCACACTGCTGGCCTTGGCACTGACAGAGGTCACAGGGGCTGGGTTTCACAGGCAGCTCTTGGTAGGGAAATCTGTCGAATGCTGTTTGCCCAACAGTGTTTGACCATACCATGGCCCAGTGCTGAAGGCCATGAGCCAGAGAAGCAACAGCATTGTGGGTCTGAGAAGGACGTCTTTGGTGACGTCCCTTTCATCCCCTTCCCACTTACAGGCAGCAAGAGGCAGAGAGCCAGGGAATAGGGAAAATGAGGTCTAGTCTTGTACTGCCTCTTCCTTTCCTGCCCTCCTTCCCCAGGTGCATTGATGTTGCCAGGTGAAGTTGAACAGGGCAGTGAATGCCAGAAAGACATGTTTTACACATTTCTTACAGTGTTTGTTTCCTAGCAAGCCATTTAAACAGACTTCTGGAAGGACTCAGCTGTTCTCTGCTGGCCCTGCGTCCTGCATCAGTTGTGCACAAGTCAGGAAATCCATCCCTGCTATGGCTCTGTAGCTTGTGGCTATGTCTTTTTTGCTCCCTGCTCACTTGTCTGCTTCAGTGGGTTGCTCCAAAGCGTTAGGATCATCCCAGCTCACGAGAATACAATGCAGTTGTGTCCTGGAGGCTGCTAAAGCTCTGTGTGTGTAAGTGACACTTGTATGTTGTCAAATTATTTCTGAGAGTGGTATTGGGGCTGGGGGGGCCTGTTTGGGGATAGCCCTAAGTAAGGCAGGAACCTGAGGATCTCAGCATGGGCCTGGAGGGGATCCAGGGCCAGAGCTGCTTTTTTGGAGTGTGAATTTCAATCCTTTGCTCTGGGATTTTTCCTGAAGCTGCCAAGTGGTGTCTATGATGGACAGCGGGCTCCAGTGCTGATGCAGTTGGTGATTTGTCTGAGCTATGAGATGATCCGTGTTTGTAAGAAAGGGCAGAGAGGTCTGGTCTCACTGCTGCCCTGTGAATGTCCTTCCTTCCCCTGCCCTGGCATCTTGCCTTGCTTTCCCTGGAAGAGAACAGTTCAACAAGGTTGGGCTGACACCACAGCCAGTGACAGATACAGAGCAGAAGGCAAATTTGGGGGCAGCTGTGACCTGGTGTGGGAGCAGCAGGATGAGGAGTTTTCCTGTGATGGTGCTGGTGGCACAGGGTAGGTTCAAGTGCCCCCTGGAGCTTTGTCACTTCCACATGAGCAGCCACAGAAGGACACAGGAGAAGAGATGGTGGCAATGAGCACTTCCCCACGATGCTTGAGTGTTCTTGAGCTGCATTAGCCTTTTTCCTGGGATAGAGGGGAGCCTCTGTGGCTCTAAGGCTGGGCCTTCTCTTTGTGCTTCCCAGCCCCAGGCTCCTTTAGATTGATATTTTCCTCTCCCTGCAACACCCTGAACACCTGGACACCTTCCCATGTGTTCCCAGCCCACCTGCTCTGAATGCTCTTGTCAGTGCTGGCATGCAAAGTCATCACAGGGACTTGACAACAGAAAGTCACAATTGTCTGTGCCTCCTCCAGAGCTTTTGCTTTTTTGGACAGACAGCCTGCCCACCTCCTGGTGGAAAGTTGTGACAAGTCTGAATGATCCCAGTAGCATTTCGCAGGAGCTCTTGCATCCTTTCTAGATTTCCTGGCAGGTCTGAGACCAGGAAAGCCCTTGGGAATGGTAGCATTCATATGGAATCTGGAACGGGGTTAATGATTGGAGGCAGGTGGGGTGCAGGAAATGAAACTGATCCAAATCTGGAGTATTTATTTTTTGTCTCTTTCTTTTTTCCCTCCCTACCCAAATCTGTTTCAGCAACTGTACCAGATCCTGACAGACTTTGATATTCGGTTTTATATGTATGAGCTGCTTAAGGTGAGTGGCATTGCACATGACAGTCTGGATGGGGAGACCAGGAATGAGAGTGGCAGTAGTGGGGCTCATGGGCACTGTTGCTAAGAGGTTACTTACTTCTTTCGTGTTCAGTGCAGAATCCAAGTCTCTTATCCTGGGAAGGTTTGGGAAGAGATCAGGTTACCTGGTTTGTTGCTGTGAGATATTGCAGCCAAACTGGGGGCCTTTGGTCACCTCCAAAGAGTCTGTGATTCTCTGGGGTCTGAAGTGTTTGTGATTGTTACTCACCAGGTAGAGCCATGCTTGGTCTCCCTATGTCTCTTGCACCATAGGGCTGCTGTGAGGAAAATCAACTCCCAGAAAAACAGCCAGACCCAGGACAAGGTCCTTGAGGCAGGGCTGGGGAACTATGATGCTAGGGAGAATGGAAGAGAGGGATTGCCAGCTCCAGGCTTTTCTCTGCTGCAGTATTCAAATGCAGCCCCAGAAGGTGAATTCTGCCCACTAGTTATGCCAGCTGTTACATGTAACATCAGTATTTTCCTTTGACATCTCCCAGCCAAAGCTTTCCTTGCCCCTCTGATGAAAGGTGAGGAGTGCCCTAAATACCTCCTCTTAACTAGCCTAGCTTGCCCTTCCCCATGGAAATTCCCTCAAGGAGCCATAGCAGGTCTGTGGGATGTGCTGCACTGGCTCTTGGGGGTCTCCAGCTGCAGGACAGGGGAGGCAGCAGGGCACGAGGGAGAGCTGACAGGTTTGGCCGGTCCCAGGGCTGTTCTGTGCTGACCTGCTGGAGCAGCAGCTTGGCTGTGTCAGGTTCTAGCAGGGCCTTGGCACTTCTGGGCTGGCACTTTGCAGTTCCCATGCTTCTGGAAATGAGCGGGACAGGCTAGGAGAGCCCTTTGTGCTCCGGGACATGATGACTGCAACAGATCTAGTGAGCTTAAGGGAGGCTTTCTTCTCTGCACTCCCAAGCTTGCCCACCTGTCTGCAAGGGAAGGACCTTCCTACTGGATGTTGGAGTGAGCCTGAGGCAGCCTGGGATTAGGATAGGAGGGGTGATGAAGTGTAGATGATCCTTGAGCCTGGGCAACACGACACTAGAAGAGCTTCATCCCTGGAAGCAGTTTTATGTAACCTGTTACAGATCTCCTGGACCAGAGATCCAGGACCAGCGTTTGCTGTGAGTCCTGTGGGCTGTGAGGCCACATGTCACTGCAGGGGTGTTCTCTGAGGCCTTGTTGTGATGGAAGCTGTTGCCTCCTTGCTTCCCACTGTGGCACGGGCCCAAGGACAGCGTTGCTTCCCTGGCACTGATGTCTTGGATATTGAATGACTACAGGCTGTACCCTCTTCCCATGCTGCTGGAGATCTCATAGCATTTGATAGATGTTGATGGATGGATCTCCCTCCCCTTGGAGATGAGAACACAACATTCTCACCCCCTTGCTCAAGGGAACAGCTGCGTTGGGGGGGCAAGTGGTGCAAGGTCATGGAGTTGGGGAGCTTATGTGTGCTCCTGCCTACAAGCTTGAAGCAGCTTCGCTCTCCCTTGTGTGCTATCACCTGCCTTCTTTAAGTGCAATTTGGCTTAAATCAGCAGGGCAGAGATGACTTTCTAGCTTGAGTGTGTTTTCGGACACAAGTGGAAAGTCACATTGGAAGGCCATAAAACTGCATGCATGTAGGAATCATTCCCTTTCTAGGGGAGAGAGTGTGACCAAGGAAGCACAGGGCTACCCAGGTTGGAGCACTGGGCTTGTCACCAGGTGGGACACCTCTCTGCATTGTGTTCTTCAACAATAGTGCAGGGAACACAGTTCCAGGACCTGTGAGTGGAGTAGGGCACAAGGTCCATACAGTCTTGTTGCCAGCTTGTCACTTCATTGCATGCAGCGTAAAAGCTGAAACTGCCAGTTTCACGTGCCAGGGTTATGGCACTTCTTGTGAACTCTTGCCTCTGGCTGAGAACTGTCTGTTATATTGGTAATGCTGTGCCTGTGGTTACAGTCATGTCTAATGTGTGTGTGTGTGTGTGTGTGTCTACCAGGCCCTGGATTACTGTCACAGCATGGGAATCATGCACAGGGATGTCAAACCCCACAACGTCATGATAGACCACCAACAGAAAAAGGTACTGTGACACCAGGGCTTACAAGCAGGGTTTTTCCAGGGAAACTTGAAATTCTGCTGCCTCTGTACCCATAGCCCTGGCAGCTGCATATACCCCTCTAACCTTTCTTTACTGGCTCCCCTCCACCTGTGCCAGAACCAGGAGATGGTCAAAGTCCCACAGGGGAGCACAGCAGTGGGAGTCCATGGCTTCCTCACTGCTGGGGTATGCTGGTTAGACCACAGGAAATGTTTGTTCCCAGCTCACTGCCATGGAAATGGGCAGCTCAGGGACCTACCCCACCCCATCATGGTACTTGTATCCTATCAGGTGCTGTGTGTGCCTGTCCCAGGGACCTGGAATTTGTGTCAAGGAAGTAGTTGCTGGTCCACAGGTTCCTCTCTGTCAATCAGCAGTGGCTGTCCAGGGAAGGCAAGGTGTATAAGGAAGGAAATCTCTTACTGGTGTCCTTCCCTAGTAAGCAGGTTGTCCATCCCTGTACCTGTGGAGATGGTCTGCCTTGCAGGATGTGCTGAGCTCCTCCTACCCCATTTTCTGCTCTCAGTCCCCAGGTAAAATCAACACTGCCTTCAGCCCAGCCCTTCTAAACAGTGGGATAAGATTTTTGCCTGTTCCCTAGTACTCAAGGAGCTGGTGGTGCTGGTAAGGAGCCAGCAGTAACTGTGCTTGGACTCAGAAGGCAGAGGAGCTCTCTAAGCTGGGCTTTGCCCCACCAGCTGGTGTTAGGGGAAAGGAAAGAACCTGATCAGAGAACTGCTGAGAGCATGTCCTGTCCACAGAGGGCCTCCCTCTACCCTGGGCTCCACACTTGCATCAAGGGATTGAGGTTTGGCCAATGTGATTTCACCTACCTGGCTGATGACTCTGTGTCTCTATTGCATGTTCAGCTGCGGCTCATAGACTGGGGTCTGGCCGAATTCTACCATCCAGCTCAGGAATACAATGTCCGTGTGGCCTCTAGGTACTTCAAAGGACCAGAGCTCCTTGTGGACTACCAAGTAAGAGTCTGTCTCCTCCTTGCTGTCCAGTGATAACACTTTGTGGCTGCACTTTAGCCACCTTTGGGTTGTCTGGTTTTGCCTGTCAGGGCATTGCCTGGGTTGGAGAGAGGCTGGCTGTGAAGTGCAAAGGCTGAGGCTGCCTGTGCTGGTGGGGAACCAGGCTGTGGTGAGTGTGTCTTTTCTGACAGCTTCTCCTTTTCTCCCTCAGATGTATGACTACAGCTTAGACATGTGGAGTTTAGGCTGTATGCTGGCAAGCATGATCTTCCGAAAGGAGCCCTTCTTCCACGGCCAGGACAATTATGACCAAGTAAAGACATTGCTACCTGGCTTATTTTGTGAAAAGTTTGTCCCCAGTTCATCTCTGTGTGTGTAGTGGGGAGGCTCTGGGGATGGGACTGCCAGGCTGGGAGGATGCTGCTACATGGTTGGTTAAGCCATCAGTGATTTTGCTGCCTTGTGTAGGAAACTTGTTTTCTGCACATGTTGCAAAGGCGAGTTTCAAGGGAGATACTCCTTCTGTCTGGGATGTTTCCAGAAGAATTGCTCTTAGATTTGGGCAGCTCTGTCTCTGCAAAAGAGTGGTAGGCTGCCCTTCCGCTCTCTGAACATGCCTTTTGTTCCAGCTGGTTCGCATTGCAAAGGTCCTGGGCACAGATGAGCTGTATGGGTATCTCAAGAAGTACCACATAGAACTGGACCCGCACTTCAACGACATCCTGGGCCAGTAAGTGGAGAAGTGAAATGCTGCCTTTTTTTCACTTGTAAGCACAGAGAGGGAGATAAACTGATATCTACAGCCTTGAGGCACTCTCAGCAAAGGCCTGCTTGATCTTCTGGATAACAATGCTGCTTGCAGGCTTCATATCTAGCTGCTCATGTCATCTCAGGAAGTCACTGAAATGCAGGCTCTTTCCTTTTGTCTCTCCCATGATCCATGAGCCATCCCCTATTTCTTCTTTCTCCTGCTTGTTCACGTCCTTAAAGTGGAGGTATAGACACTGCAGTTAAGTGTGGGCTGAGTGCTCAGAGTTTTCCAGTTGAGATTTTTGAAAAGGACAAGAGGAATGGATGGAATAGTGAGGACAGCTTCTGTGAGGTTGGCTGGCAAGCCAGAGCAGTTCTGGCCCCAAGGGTGTCACCGTGCCTGCCACATGCTGTTGTCTAGTCCCTGTAGACAGCAGGGAATGTGCAATATTGTACCTTTCCTGGCACAGGAGATCCATACCATTGTGTACATAAAGAAGAGGATTTTCCAACTTTGGCAAGTGTTTGCTGAGCAGTAGAAGTGGCGGGCAGCAGGTGATTCCCATGGGACATCGTGGTACTGCTGTGCAGTGACAGCTGGTCCCTTTGCAGGCATTCCCGGAAGCGCTGGGAGAACTTCATCCACAGTGAGAACAGACACCTGGTCAGTCCTGAAGTCCTTGACCTCCTGGACAAGCTGCTGCGATATGACCATCAACAGAGGCTGACTGCCAAGGAGGCGATGGATCACCCCTATTTCTGTGAGTCTGTGGAGTAGCTGGGGCCAGCAGGGATAGAGCTGTGGGTTGTGGGGGCAAATTTTGGCTTCCCACTCTGCAGAAGCCTTAGCAGCTCTGCGCGTTTTGAGGGCAGTTTCTCTGGAAGGATTTGCCTGGGTGGAGCTTCCGCTTTATTAAATACTGTTTCCTCTTCCTGCCTGGTCTGTCTCCTGCAGATCCAGTGGTGAAGGAGCAGTCCCAGCCCAGCTCAGAAAACGCTGTGCTCTCCAGTGGCATGACAACAGCACGATGAGGACTGGAAAACGACGGGTAATTCAAGATGTTTACAAATAAAAGCAAAACCTTCGGTCACACAGTGAAGGGAAAAGAACCAAGGACCCCCCCCTCTTTCCCCTCCCCTTTATACTCGGCAGAAATCTAACCTTGGGGGGGGGTCTTAAACCTCAGTTCCTCTCTGGTGGTTGTGGTTAATGTAACTCTAACCCTGTGGTACCAAAGCCCTGGGCAAATGGTCTTGCAAGAGCTAAATATGTAGTGATATCCCCAGGGCTCCACACAACTGATTCTGGTTCACATCTTTATGGATCCTTCTCTTCCTTCTCAGTCCAGCCTTCCCCACCACACTGGTGGGGACAAATTGGTCGTTCCACCATCAGTCCTTAGCATGCCTCTTTCTGAACTTGCCTTTCTGACTTGTAGACTCTGAATGAACCAAATTCAGGCTGGGGGTCAGCAGGTGCAACTCTGTTTTGAGGTTCAAGTCTTTACTGCTCACTCTGGGCTTGAATTTGGCCCTTGAATTCCAGTTTCAATTGTGAATGCCGGGGTGATTGGGAGGGAGGGAGGGGGAGTTCGACAAAAAACAACCCACAAACCCAGCAGCATCTCGGGATTGGTTTGGAGCATTAAAACGAAGGCACTGATCCGAGTTGCTGGGGAGAGGAGATCCCCCCCTCCAGTGTGTTTGACAAAGGCTCGTTCTGAGAAGAAACTCAATAGACCTGCTTTGGAAACTTGTGAATGTGAGGGCTGCTCTTGTGGCAGGAGAGGGGAGGGACTATCCAGACTTTCCCACTGAGCTCAGGAAAGTCAGTGTTGCAAGATTTCTTGTGATAGGTGTGCAACCACGTACCTCATGACGTGGCTCCTATGAGAATTCGTGCCAGACGCAGACTTGTGCCAGAGCACAGCTCT
>NW_008239324.1:4129144-4135717 GCF_000691975.1 Corvus brachyrhynchos
TGGCCAGAGCACAGCGCTGGAGCGGTCCAATCCAGCACCGCAGGATGGAGGAGTGGAGAGGAGGCCAGGGAGGAGAGCACAGGGAGGGGGGAGGATCAACGAACAGCGGCGTCGGGGCGGGGGCTGTGCAGCTACTGATCCAGGCCTTGGGATCCCACGCAGTGTTTTAACAAAGTCAGCCATTTGTTGAATTCTGGGGTGCCGATCCTGTTGGGGGGTGGGGGGTTCGTCTTGTGGGTTCTTTCATCAGATCCCTCGATGGCTTTATAGCCCCACAATTCACAGTTGCCTCCTCTACTTGTTCTGTGTGTAACTTCATCAAGTGGTTCTGGTGACACTCAAACCTAGACGCTGGAGATAGTGTTTTCCCACCAGCACCTAAACACAGAATTTCCTTCTGCGGCATTGTTGAAATAGTTAATTTTTTATAAGGTTGCAATGTTTCTATTTGAAACATCTGTTTACATTCCATATTCCAATAAAGTTCTATTGGCATCGACAGCAGGTCAATCCATTTGTATAATTCACTGAAACCAATAAATATCTATACGTCTGAATGTCTGCCGTCTCAAATCTATGGGATAGCCAGAAGGCCTGAGAGCTGGAGGCCTTGTCTCCTCCAGAAGGGCAGGTTGGCTCTTCCAGCCCTTCTTGTCTGTGTTTTTTTGGGACCTCTCACTCAGTCTTTGGTTGCAGTTCTTCCTGCTGCCAGCCCTGAGAGTTTCGCTGTGGCAGATTGTCTCTGCTGCCACAGGGCCGCAGAGGAGGTGCAAGGGTTTGGGCACAGTGTGGGAGTCAGCTCTTGTGCTCCACTGGCCTCAAACAGGCACTGCCTGAGGGACAGACCTCGCTCTGCTGTTACCTGGTGGGTCAGACCAGGTCACCAATGCACAGCTGGAAATGGGGATTCTCCATGTGTGTACACCCATGCTTGTCAGCTCTCAGCTTGGGTGGATGGCTTTGTCTAAAGATATGCTGAGCAGGGGGTAGCTCTTTCCTCGCACCCAGGGACATGGGGGCAGTTCTGGGTGTCCAGGGTGAGGAGCAGCCTGTGGTTGCTGCCATCTTGCACGGCCTCGCTAACATTTGCTCTCCTGCAGAGGCTGCTGAAGGCACTGGTGAGTGTTCCCAGCCCTCTCTTCTTCCATCTGCCCGCCCTCCTGGCTGCCTGGCCTGAGGGGCAGGGGAGTCTCACGTGCTCTTAAGCTGTGCCAATACCAGCAGGGTTGGTTTGGGGTTTTATCAAGTTTTGAACTGATTTTAAATATCTATTGAATTGCTCCATTGAGAAGTGGATGTTTCTCATGGTGTGTCCAAGTTGCTATGGGAGAAACTTGTCTGTTTTCCAGCTCTTGTGTGTTGGCATTCCCAGCTTCTGGAGGGGCAAGGCAGGAGAGGTGGGGAGAAGAAAAATGGGTTGAATGGGGGAACTTTGATAGGTGAACACTGTTGATCACCATATATGAGTGTGCTGCATGAGTGCTTGGCAGTGTCCGATGGTGGAATTTCAAGGTGGTGTGTGGTATCTGTTCTGTAAGCCTGAGTCAGGAATTCTTTCCTGGTACCCTCAAGCAGAGGAAGAGAGTTGCTCTTCCAGTGACTGAAGTGGCTTTCCATGGTTGCAGTAAGCAGAGAAGCTGGAACAACCTGCCTCTTATTTCCCCAGATCCCTACCCCAGCTGTAGGGTAGGATGAGCAGTGACAGATTCATCCTGGAGGGAAACAGCAGCTGAGCAAGGGTAGTTTGGGACAGAGGAGGGTGTGGAGTCTCCTGATCCCAGGGCAGTGGGGATGTTTGACTGCAGCTTGCGCCAGTTTATCTCTGCTGGCTCTTCCAGAACTCCGATCAGGAAACCCTTCTTTCCTCTGGACCTTAGCAAAGCATTCTCCTGCCTGCAGAGACAGCCAGGAGCTGGAGAAGAGTCCCTAGGAAGTTAAGAGGACTGGGGAACATGCATCTTCATCTGCTTTCTCCTGGAGAAATTTAGGAGAGTCCTAGTGCATGTTCCTGGCCTTTCAGCTGCCCTGGCTCCAGATTTCTAGCAGAGCATGGGTTTAGCTGAATGCCTTCTAAGAGGAAAGGCTCAAAACTTTCCAGCCCCATCAGCCACTGAGGGATGCAGTAGGAAATGGATGCAGTAAGCAGCTTTGCCAGTTTGTCTGTGGCTGTTGCAAGTGTTCTGGGCATGATGGGAGCTTTTAGTGGAATTATGGGAGGTGTTTGTGGTAGTGGAGGGAAACTCAAAACAGTAGGTCATGGAAAAAAATGTCCAAACTTGTGTTTGGCTGTCCGTGAAAGTTCTGCTTTGCTGGACTGCATCTCTCCCTTGCCTTGCTCGGCCCTGTCTTCCTTTCTTGCGCCTTCCAAAGCAGGCTGAGGTTCCCCTGCTGTCCCTACATCCAGAGGGCCATGGAGGGTGCGCCTGGGCCTGGCTGGGGGTGGGGTAGCAGAGGGGTGCCAGCCCATCGCCTCATCATGGCGCTGGAGGAGCTCTGTGTTAAGATGGCAGTGCCCCGCGACGCTCACTTCCCTCCTCCCGTCTCTCCTCAGGTCCGATGCTGTTGCTCCCAATTTTCCATAAGCAGAATGAGAACCAAATCAAACGTCCTATCGGCACGGTAGAGCGACGGCGGGCGGACTGCGCAGCGCGGGCAGGGCTCAGAGCGGGGCACGCGCCTGGCTGGACAGCACTCGCCTCGCTATGACCGCAGCCCTTCCCTCCGAGTGTTAAAGGTTCTCCTGCCTCCGTTTCCTTGTTGAGCTCTTCCTGACCCAGAAAGCGTGGAAATGTGAAGGGTGTGCAAAGCAGTTGTTGGTTAGTCGTTCCTTCCTCTGTTCCGGCTGTTCCCCCCCAACCTCTGATGGACCATGGTTAGCCAGCTTGTGCCTGTCTCTTCCAGGACATGAGGGTTGCAGGGGATGTGGTATCATGATGGACAGTTCTATACTATAATTAAAAGAATTCTATATTGTTGAATAAAAGTTTTAAAAGAAGCATGCAAGGAGGAGTATTCAGTGGGGAGAGAGCTGTAGAGTGCTGGCAGAGTGAGCTGTTCCCTGTGCCCTGCTAGGACAGGCTGGGTGAGGAGAGCAGGAGGAAATCGTACAAAATCAGTGTGGGCAGAGGCAAAGGAGCCACTTGCCACCTTTGAGGGTGTTTCTCCTTTCCCTCCTTAGGCCCCCACACTCTTCTGAAGGTGCCTGCATGGGTGGTGGCCTGAGTGCTAATGCTGGTACCTGCTTTTCCCAGCCTGGGGGGGGCTTGGGCTTGGCTCTGTTTCTGTACACTGGAGCTCCCATACCTTCCTCTTTTTGGGTTCAGGCTCCTCCTCCCCAGCACCATGACTGCAAAGCTCTGAGCTTGGAACTCCTGCCCAAGGGCCGCTGCACAGCAGGAGTTCCTCTCAGACATGGTCCTGCACTGGCAGTGCTCAGGAGAGTCTGGCTGCTGTGATGGTTGTTGGCCAAGCTGGGCTCTGGTCTTAGGTGTTAATGAACCACTTGAAATTCTGTCTAAAAGCCCCCATCTGGACTCTGTATGACTGTACATGGTCATGTCTCTTGTGTTGTCCCATTCCTTCATTGCCCATATGTTTTTCCCTATACAGTTTTCCCTTACACTGAAGCTGCCCAGGGGAAAGGGTACCTCTGAGACAAGGCTCTTGCCTGGGAAAGAGAGACCTGTTGCTGGTTCCCAGGGAGGGGAGCTCAGCCATAGGCTCCTGCCAGCACAGAACCACTCAGCGCTGCTCTCACCCAGCCCTGGGCACTGGCCAAAGTGGAATTGCAGGAGTGAGTCCTCGCACAAAGCCTGTAATGGGTACAGGTGGAAGCCAACACTATCCTGCACATGGAGATTTGCTGATGTGGGCCCAGATGTGGACGTGGGCATCAGGTAAGTTTAACCTACTGGTGCTGTAAGGCAGGGCTTGGTGCATTGCCAAGGAACAGTTTAATGACAGCTCTGTTTTATCCAGGGCTGTGCTGATCTCTGGCATCTACATTCATCAAGACTTTTTTTGGCAGGTGTAGCTCTGGCCAGCGGTGAGAGCAGGGAAGAGCCCATGGCAGAGCCCACCCGAGGCCCACGCTGGGCAGAAGCAGTGCTGTGAGCATGTGCTGAGCTGAGGTCCCTGCAGCACGGTGGCACATCCAAGCACTGTTGCTGTTTGGATCCATCCATCTCCTGATGTGGTTGGATCATGTTCCCCATTGCCACCTGCTGCCTGCTGCAGCCCATGTCCTCTCCAAGTCCACAGCTTGTCTCCAGAGAATGCTCTCAGTGGCTCTTTAAACTGTTGTTTATCAGAAATAAACTCTTCTTTGCCTACCCTTTTTTGTCTCCAGTTTGTCTGGAGTCAAAAAGGTTTTGCTCATTTTGGCCCCTTGCTTCATCCATTGCACAGGTGTCCCACCAAGGCAGTGTGTCCTCCTTCCGTGATTTTCTCTGCCAACTTGCTCCAGGACATGCTGGCACTGCCTCCTTCTGCACCCACTGATGTTTACACCTTTGTTCTCTTCTGATCCCTTCCTCAGCAGCAGCCCAGCTTCCTCCTCTTCTTCTTCCTCCTTCTGCACTGCTCAGAGTTCAGCCAGCGTGAGGTCCAAAGCCTTTGGGTTGCCTCAGCACCCAAAGCCACTTTTGAGCCTTGCCTCCCCCTGCATGTGGTGGATATGGATCTCCTGCCCAATTTTCTTTTTGGTTTTCCCATTACAGCTATCCTTCATCCAGTACTGCTCCTGTAGGAAAATCCAGGCTGGAAGAGTTGGCTGGAGTCATCAGGACAAATCCCAGGATCTCACACTCCTTGTGGGAGTCATTACTTTGTTCTTGGTTTTGCCATGTAGTGAAGGCTTTTGGCTCACAGAAGAACTGACTGAATCTGGTGCTGGCTTTATTGGTCCAAGTGCTGTCCTTGGAGCTGGTCCAGCCCTGGGCATCTGCTCTCCAGCCTCAGTCAAGAGGGCAATGGCCTGGGTTAGGATTTCCCAGGCCATGAACCTGGACCATGTGCTCCAAGGCAAGCACAGACTTGGTGATACTGGAGCAACCTGCTACATTTTGGTCTCATAATTGCACCCAGCAATGTGACACTACAGAGGAGTAACGTTTCAGAAGCTTCCTGAAAATCTCATTCCTCTGAAGGCATTGGATTGCTGAGAATTCTGAAGGGAAGGAAATGCTTTAGTGGACAGTTATTTCTGGAGCAAGCAACCTTTGCTCACTTCTTGGGCCAGGTTATTTTCTTAGCATGGGCCTTTTCCTCCATCTGCTCCCCCAAATTCAATCCCTCTACACCCTGGGAATTGGAAGCAGGGGTGAGGTAACATGCCAACATCTTCCTAGCAATCTTCCAGGTGGATAACATCAGTCTGTGAGTCTCTAAAATACATCTGAGACCTCTTCCCAAATGCCTGCCTCGATTATTAATATGGGTTAATGATTTACAGGGCTCTCTGTGTCTGCCCTCTCCTCTAGCCCACACATGCCTGGGGAAGGAGGAGGGGCAACTACATTTTGTTAAAATTAATTGAGAAATAGGGACAATTTGAAACCACAGCCTATTTCAGTGTGCAGCAAAACATGGTATTAAAGTGGTAAGTGGAGAGTGTGTGAATGAGCCGGCTGTTCAGGAATGGCAGCTGGATATTTGTCCCAGTTGTCTCCTACCATCTGATTAAGGGAACAAGTTATTTCATCGTGCCATATAAAGTGTACTCTAACCCACTGACTAAATATAGCTGATCATTTCTAACTAATGCCTTGCTTTTTGTGTGCTCTACTTGTTTGTGCAAGGAATTGTGAAGGAAAGAGAAAGTGCTGCTAACCCAGGTGCTGTGAGGGAGCGTTTGTAGCCCGTGGGAGAGACAAGCACACCTAGCAGGCAACATTGTTGGGATTTGGATGGGGCATTAGTTAGCAACAGATGCCTGGAGTTAACCTGAAGAACCATAAAGCTGGTGCAGAATGGTAATTTTTATGCTGTTTAGTGTCTGTACATTGAAAATAGATGATGTAAACAGGTGTTATTACAGCCAGAAGGAATGTAATATATGTCAGTTTAGAAATGTAATTTCTAGCCCAAGCTGTTCCTGTTAAGCCTCTTCAGCTGTGCCAAGGCCTTGTCTGTACTCAAAGACATTCTCACACCCGTAAAGCCGTACTTCAATCCCCCCAATATTACCAGGGTTCTGTATCTTATCCCTGCCTGGCTTAGAGCAGCAAGAAGACACAGGAGGTTCCTGGGGCACCCAGGAGTGACTGGGGCTAAAGGAAGCAGTGAAGTGGAACAAACAACACTCAAATGCTCCAGTCTTGTAAAACCAGCACAGGGAGCCCCTCGGAGGGAAGAGCAGACCCCAAAAGCATCCTCGGGCAAAAAGCATCCTCGGGAAAAGTGAACCACGGCGTCCCCTTTGGACCGAGGCTCGTGAATTGCCGGGGGAGAACGGAGATGTTTTTAGAGGTGTCCCCACCTACAGCCCAGGCGTTCGGGGAATGGGATACCAACCACAGGGGACCGGGCACGGTTTGGAGTGGGCTCGGCTCCAGCAGCTCGGCTGAGCGAGGG
>NW_008239324.1:4136070-4144763 GCF_000691975.1 Corvus brachyrhynchos
TAGCCGGATCTCTCGGGAACTGGTTACCGGCAACCCCCGGGGCCGGGGGACTGGGGCCCCCGGGGTGTTTCTGAGCGGAATGTGTTATTATGAGATTTTCTGCCTTTGCTGGGCAGAAGAGCCCGCCCGGCATCAGGAGCTGCAGCACTGTGGGAAAGCTGCAAAAGTGTCCAGCACTGGCCGTAGGCAACGGGATGCCCAAGGCCCCGTGGCCATTGCTGGGGCTGAGGTGGGGGTCTCCTCTGGTGCGTGACCCACCTTTCAAACAGCCTTGCCAAAGGCATGCAAAGGAGGGCTGTGTGGCGGCTTGTAAGGTGTAGGAGAATCGTGAATATGTCATCACTTTGTTTCTCCGTCCTGTCAGTTTTCAGAGTGGCTCTGCTCAGGGTCCTGTGCCTTCTCCCGGGTATCTTGCATCAAGGAGCCCTCCTCAGGATGTTTAGAGATGTTGAGCTGTGCTGCTTCCCTGCGTCACAGACTACCCGTGGTTTAGTGATTCTGCAAAGTGCTTGTTATAACCTCTGAGACCAAGGCTACGACCTGTGTTTGGTTGCTTGTGCATGAGTCTTAGCTGAATTTCTTTTGGTTTCAGAACGAACAAAAGCCTTCAGGGCAGTTCAGACAGCAGAGATGTTTGACATGAGTGGGCATTTACAAGTTGTGAGATGGGGGACAGGAAGCAGAGACCCATTCTGTTTCCCATCAGTGGGGTACCCATGTAGCTCTGTGAAGAACTGGGATGTCTCACGCTGCCCGCGTGTGTGTCTGTGTTTTGCACAAATATTCATGACTTTAAAAAAGGATCAACAGCTTATTTGGAGGACAGGACGCATTAAAGACTCTTAGACAAAGGGATGTAGCATGCTGCCAGACTGCATAAGCCATGAACAGGCTGGACGGACCGTGCTTGGAGGTGAAGGTTGGACTGGAGACCTCTTGAGGCACCTTCCCACATGAATTGTCCTGTTCAGGGTGATGCTGTTATGATTGTGTGGCCCATGAATGGCCAGCAGGAGCTCTGCTTGCAGGGTGGATGTCAGCAGTGGTCCTTTCAACTGCAATAGTCTTGCAATAGTTGCTCTTCCTGTCCTGAAGAAGCACGGCCAGCCTGGGTGTGCTTGTTGTGAGGATTGCCCTGCTGTCTTCAGCGGAGCATGAAATGTCCCTGTCATTTTGGTGAGAATTGGAAATAGTATTTGACATTCTCCCATGTCCTAGGTGCATGCCCTAGATTACTGGGTTCATAACTGTCCTAATGTAGACTTTCATGTCTTTGCAAAAAGAACCAGCAGGCTGTGATTTCTGCTTTTTTGTAGGTCTTAAGGAATATCTCAAGCTTTTGTGACATGGGGAAAACCATATATTTTTCAGCCTTTGTAGGATGTGTACTGCTTGTGCTGGTGGAGAGAGTGTGTGTGAGTGTGTAAGGATGTGCAAGAGTGTGTGTGTGTAGGGGTGTGCAAGTTTGTGTGTGAGAGAGTGTGTCAGAGTGTGTGCAAGGGTGTTCATGAGTGTGTCTGTGTCTGAGTGTGTGTGTGAGAGTCCAGCCCTTCCCTAGAGGCAGTCAGCCATGCCCAGCAGTATAGATCAAGTTCCCTTGGTGACCAGTGGCTGGCTGGTGGCTCCTTTGTATTGCTTGTCCTTGTTTTTACCCCTTAGTCCACTCAAGTTTGATCCTTGCTCTTTTATGTTTGTTTATTTGGGCCTTGGACATGAAGCTTGAGTCCCTTGTGTTCACTGTAGCGTATTTTGATAGATGGAAGTCTTGCACTCAGTGTATGTGCAGCATGCTGGGCCATAAACTCTTGCTGGCACTCTAGGGCAGTGATCAAAGCCTTGGAAACAGCGAGGTCCAGGAGAGTAGGAGCCAAGTGAATGTAGATGGGTCCTCCTGGGGTCTTTTTCCTTCTCCTAACGGAGCGCATGTGCCTCTTTTTTCTCTCTCAGTAAAGTCTGTGCTGTCTGCCCCACTTTTGTTCCAGGTGCGCAATGGCCACATCAAGCGAATCACGGACAATGACATTCAGTCACTGGTGCTGGAGATTGAAGGAACAAATGTCAGGTAGGAGAAGGGCTCTTCTGCTGCTCTGGGGGGACAGGACTCTGCCCTGGAGCAGAGTGAAAGATCAGTGCCCAGGAGACATCATCTTCAAACTCTACTGCAGTGTGATGGCAATGTCTTTGTCAATAAATTGAAGAATCTGGGGTCAGATCACTGATACTGCTCTGTGGCAGTGTACTGGGCCTTTCCCTGGATGTGTTTGTAGAGCGCTCTCTCTCTTCCTCAATGAGGCTAAGGGATAAAAATAAATTCCCATTATTTTTCCATCACTTGAAGGGAAGAAAAGCAATATTTAATACCCAGCACTGCCAGTCACTGAAAAAGCAACACTGTCTGCTGCTTATTCTATTGTCTTGGGCCTGTTCTCCTCACGTGACAGCTGCTCTCCCTACAGCAGGAAGATCAAAGGGAGATTTATGAGGGGAGTTGCTTATGGAGCTTCTCTTAGCAACCTTGTCTCCATCGCCCCAGGAGACAGACGCCAGCTCCGTGAGCGGGCTCAGAGTCTCCAAGGCTTCTCCAGGGGTGATTCAGAGCAGGGCGCTCCTTATAAGGGCAGCGGAGAGTCCTCTCCTGCAGACAGAGCCAATGCTTCTCTTCCTCCAAGAAGTGTTGATACAGAACTTGCCAGGCGTGACGTGTACTTCTAGGGCTCATGACCTCTGTTTTCCCAGCCATATAGAGCACACAGGGTCTCTGCTGTGCTCTGGAGGGCTCTACCTGTTCAGTCAAGGGTAGGAGGAGGTTGTGTTGAGAAACAGCACTGACATGGCCTTGAAATTGGGGAGGTGAAACTGTCAGGAAGGTGTTTCATGCCATGGGTGAGAAAAGTGGGATTTGAGAAGCATTCTTTGTGCCTTTTATCTTTTTCTGCCTGCAGCTACCTCTGAAACTCTCCCTGCTGTTACAGGAAGCCCTGGTTGTTGCTGATCACACTTATCCATTTCTGCCTGTCCTCCAAGCCTGTACTGGGCCAAGGGAGAGACTTGGGTTGCCTCGGGCTGTGCACTTTCTGCTGTGTGAGGTCCTAAAATGTTTTTCTCTCACCTCTCAGTACCACGTACATCACGTGCCCTGCTGACCCAAAGAAGACCCTGGGCATCAAACTACCTTTCCTAGTGATGATCATCAAGAACCTGAAAAAATACTTCACTTTTGAAGTGCAGGTGAGGAGTGTGCAGTGGGGAGGCCCCTCCAGGGACCACTGAGGAAGGCGCCAGAGAGCCTGCAGTCTTGTGTTGGAACTTGTCCCAGGCAGTGAGTGATCCCCAAAACAGTTTTGCTTTCTTGGCCATGTGGTGTGTCAGGTCTTCTGGTATGGGGGCATCAGTCAGCTCACAAATACATCATTGCTATTACTGAAAATGGGTCTGTTGCCTGTGTTAAAATTACTTCTGCTGTGGAACGGAGGGCTGGGAGTAGAGAGCCCTCTTGGAGATGGGTAGCACTGTCCTGGGGAGTTGGGGGCCCTGGCGCCTGGGTGAGTAGCCTGCCTTCCTTGCCCAGGTGCTGGATGATAAGAACGTCCGTCGGCGTTTCCGGGCCAGCAACTACCAGAGCACGACTCGGGTGAAGCCCTTCATCTGCACCATGCCCATGCGGCTGGACGACGGCTGGAACCAGATCCAGTTCAACCTGTCCGACTTCACGCGCCGCGCGTACGGCACCAACTACATCGAGACCCTGAGAGTGCAGGTGAGAGGCAGGCATGACCTGCCCTGGGAAACCAGCAGCTGGTGATGTTCTTGCTCATTGGGACAGCAGCATGGGAATCTGGGTTTATCCCTGCGTGGATTCTTTGCCAGCCCTGCTCTTTGCAGAGCACTGTGGAAGGAGAGCAAAGGCCCGACTGAGGCCTCACTTTACTTGACTAGACTGGGATGAAGGAGCCCATTTCCATCTTGTTTCTCTGGCTGGCTGTTGGTTAGGGTGAGAGTTGCAGTTCCCTGTGGCATGCCGTGAAGGTGGAGCTCTGCTGGGAATTAGGTGTGTGCTGCCTTACTGTCCAGATAGGCCGGACAGTGGTTGGCTGAATGGGAGCCTGGATGGGAAAGACTCAAGGTGTACAGACCATTCGTATCCCTGGTCAAGCTTGTTTCCTAGTGGTAGTGGAGTGACCCTGCCCTCACTGACTCCCTTGTAAGAGAGCTGATGCAGTGTTTGTTCTTGCTGAGGACATGGAATTTGTTTCATATGCTAGGGAGTCATGTTCACAGTGTCCAGTGGTGTGTGTTATTTTGAGGAATGCCTGTGCATGGAGCGTGCCTGTTCTTAGTGTGAGGGGAGTGCTGCAGTTCCTTGCAGGACTGCCCTGAGTCAGTCAGCTGAGAGTTGTGTCTCACATACCCTTGAGGGGGACCAGAGCAACTCCTTTGCTGCCAGCTGATAGTGGAGGCAGCACAGACTGGACAGGCTCATTCCTGACCTCAGGGAGGCCCTGAAGTGGACGTGTTAAAAATGCAGCAGGCTGAGGCTGTGGGTGTTCTGGCAAATGCTGATACCAGCAAAGCGGAGGTGGGTTCACAGTAGAGAATCCCCTTAGCAACTGAGACAGATCTCAGTTGGCAGAGGTGCCAGAGCTTGGCAAATCTTTTGAGTGAGTATTCATCACTGAGAGAGCATCTTACACAAAGCAGAGGGCACAGACCAACATTTCTCTGCTGGCCTGTCAGAAAAGCAAGACAGTGAGGTAGATCTCCAGCTGCTGAGCCAAAGAATCCATGTTGCAGCATGACACCAAAGCTGCATGTGGAAAGAGCATATGGAAAACGGACTGACTCTTTGTTTTGACTCTCAGATCCATGCCAATTGTCGCATCCGACGGGTGTATTTCTCTGACCGGCTGTACTCAGAGGATGAGCTCCCAGCCGAGTTCAAGCTGTACCTGCCTGTCCAGAACAAGGCCAAGGTGAGCTAGATGTGGGAAGGAGGGTGGGAGAACAGTGAGCCAGGCTAGCATTCCTCTTCCTCCTCCTGCTGCCTTCACGACCTGGAGTTTCTTCTGGTAGCAGAGCTCTTGCCAGCTTTGGCTGCCAGCCAGGGAGCACCCTCTCTGTTGCCAGGGTGAGCAGTCTGTCTGGGGTGCTTTGTTGAGTAGCTTTCCTGCCAAAACACATGGAAATTGTCATTCCCATCTAGGAGCAGGGTGAGCTGTTCAGCTGCTCCCCGTGTCCTCCCTGTTTGTGTTGAAGGACTCTGGGCAGTTGCAGCCTCCCGGCATCTCTCCAGAACTTTCATCCATGACTCAGCTCAGCAACTTTGCTCTTCAGAGCAGCTGCAGCTCCACATTAGTCTTCCAGGAGAGATGCTGTTTGTGTCCCTCTAGCCCAAATGAGTCCCCTGTGATCTTTTCCCCACCCGTGGTGGTGCCATGAGGGGGCAAGGAGACACCATGGCTGCCCAAAGGAGGAGATGCCAAGCTCTGCTCCTGCAGTGATGGGAGAGGAGTGAACATGCTGGCACATTGAGAAATCTTGAGCAACATGCAGCAATTTTGAGGCTTGTGAGGAAGCACCTTCTTTGTCAGGGCCAGCCTGTCCCAATGCAGACACTTCTTTCAGCAGAGACGATTTCTGGGCAAAATTTCAAGCTGCAGAGGGAGGATGTTGGGGACTGATCATAGTGGGTGGTAGAAGGCAGTGTTAACTGTAGGTAACACCTCTGGGGAACCTGTCACCCTTCTGGGCTGTAGCAGAGGTATCTGGGGAGTGCTTGGAGCCCTCCCAGTACCGTTGTCTTGTGCTGCCAAGTCTTGTAAGTGTCTCCTTTCTTCTCCCTGCTCTGTCCAGCAATAACACCACGTTGGGAAGAGATGTTGTTGGCGTGCAAATTGTACAGAGTCGGAATTTTCCTGGCTGCTCCTAATGTGTTGAGCCTAAACACTGCAGGTGGCCTGGTACCCAGTCTTGTCTTGCTCAAAGTGGCCATTGTGCCTCCAAAGAAGGGATTCAGCCGGAATTGTGGAGTTAAGTGTATCCTCTTGAAATTAACAATTTTATTTTTTATTTCCTTGTTTTCCATCTCTTATATATGCTCTAAATATGGATGTAATACTTGTTCTTGAAAAGTTATTAAACATTTGGCTCTGTAAATCTGCTTCTGTCTTCTTCCTCCTTTGATGGATACTTAACTTGCACATTTTAGTGCTTCAGAAAGTGCCAGAGAATTTCTTTGAGAACCCAGATGTTAGAATTTGCCTCTGAACTTGACTTTGATCAGCACCCACACTGTTTAAAGGAGAGCACAGATGTGAACAGCAGCAATCTCGTGAGAGGAAAATTAGTGAGGTTTCCACAGAGAAGACAGAATCTGTCTCCAATCCGTGAAGTTTGTGGTACTATGACAAAAACTCATGCTGTTCATGGAAATGGGTTTTTCGTTCTCTTTTTCCTTGAAGCCATTTTCCCCAGCGGTGACAAATTAGGTTTCCCTGCCTGTTAGGGCACAGTTTTGTTGGCTGTGTAGTTACCAACTCTCTCCAGCTCCCAGCCAAGCCTTTAGCAGCTGCTTACAGCACAAGGCACACAATAGCCTTCCAGCTGCCAAATTGTCCCTTTCCCCAAGGATCAAAGGGGAGGTTTAGCAAAGCAACATAACAGGAGCGGAAGTCTTTTCCTGTGCTGAAGCTGCCCTTCCCTGCCTCAAGCCAATCTGCCTTTGTTGTAGAAAGGCTTTCGAAGGGGAGGCCAGAGACTCCATCAGTAACGGGGTGAGTCTGGGAGTAGCTGTTGCCTTTCCTCCCCGGGGCCAAGCCCCCCACGGATACTCTGGAGGGCAGGTACCAAAGGCTGGGACTGATCCTTCCCTGGGCTGTGCAGTGAGTGGGGAAGACTTCACTTCTGTTACTGCTCTGTAGAATAAAGCTGGTCCCTCCCAGGAGGAGGAGAGCCTGCTGAGAGACATCTGCCTTAAATTCTGGGTTTAATCCTGTCCACGGAGTCCCTACCTGGTTTAAAGATTTGGCATGCCTGTGCACCCTCTCTCTGCACCTCTGTGGCAAAGCTCTCAGGACACCTGTAATGGAGCTGCCTCACCTGCACCTTTAGAGCTGCTGGGCTTTGAACTGGAGGTGCTGCTACGTGGGGCTGGATTGCACCTGCAGAAGGCTTTCTGGAGAAGACCTTTGCAATTCTTCTAGCAGCTGAACAGCGTGGTAGCTCTAAGGAGACCAGCCAAGGAAGCACACATGAGAAAGCACCGTTCATCTTGCATTGACATATGTCAAGGCTTGGCTGGACTTGATTTGTTAAGTGGAATCGCACTGGATCATGTGCCAAGGGTTGGCCTTAATGAAGTCCACGGTGAGGCTTTCTCCATCTTTGCAAAGCTTGCCAGAGCTGGAGGAGCTGCTGAGCGGATCCATCAGACCCCAGCAGGGTAAAATGTGCATCCTTTCCCGCAAGCCCTTGCTCAACACCATGTGTTTTGGGCAGTCTTTGGCAGCTGAACACTCAGCAGGAGCTGCTGCTGCCTTTCCCTGCCCTGCTGAAGCCTGTGCTGGAGTTGCCCCTGGTCCTTGAGGAGTTGAGCTCACTCTGAGTGACTGGTCTTAATGCATTAAGAGGGGCTGGGCTCCCCTGGGCCCCAAGCTGGCTACCTCTGCAGAGATCAGATGGGCCCTGCTGCCAATTCCTGCTCGACCTCTAGGAGCTGTGCCAGCGGATTTGCTGGAATAAACTCCCAGCCACAAACCCTTACATCCATATGGACCTTCTGTGTACTTTTTAATACGAAACAAAATACTGAATCTTCCTGTTTACTTGCTGCACAAAGTGGAGCATCATCAGATACTGGCTCTTTCCTTTATGGCCAGATGCTTGGTGATCTACACAGTGTTCTTCCAAAACCTTTCTCTTTAATCCCTCTCTCCCATCAGAACTTTAACCATGTCACTAAAGGTGGGTGAAGTTGGATGCTCTCCCTGTGGGAGAAGAGGATGCTGCTGGCAAATGGGCGAGAATGTCAGAGGCATCCTGACAGCAGCCATTTCCTAAATGTCTACAACCAAAACTCCTGTGGTGGAGCACCCAGCTTCTTACTGCTTTGGTTATGGCTTTTAATCTGGCTGGGATGCAACATCATCAAAAAAAAGAGTGGAGGAATGCAGGAAGGAGGTGGGGGCAGAGATGGGAGTCAAGGATGGCTACTGCCTACCTGCTGCCAGGGCAGCCCCAGCTGGGTCTGAGGGGTGGGCACAGGGGAGTCCCAGTTCAGTGCAGGCAGCCTGTGGAGAAAAGATCTTAAGTATCTCCTCGTTCCCCTTTGTGTGGGTGGCCTGCACCTTCCTTCCTGCATAATTCCTTGTTGCAGTTCATGTCTAGTGGGAGAGAAAAGAATCTTTGTGGGGAGCCCTGGTTTCAAACCGAGGCAGTTTTCCTTCCCTGCACCAGCTTTTCACCTTTGTGTTCCATTGGCTGGGGCAAGGTCCTGCACTTGGGCACTTTGATCAGGACCTCAGTGCTGGGAGCTGCTTTCTACATGAAAGGCAAAGCTTCCCTTTGAAAGCGTGGGTGCTGAAGTATGGTGAGTGCACAGGCTGCAGCTCCTCGGAGCAAGGGACACTCCCTGGGCTGGGCCAGGCGGCAGCAGGCTGGGGCTGGAGCCGGCGGGAGGCACCGTGGGGCGGGGCCAA
>NW_008239324.1:4145124-4147221 GCF_000691975.1 Corvus brachyrhynchos
GCTGGGACATCCCGTGGCTCCGGTGGCTCTGCCTGGGCAGGTGGCAGCTGCTGGCAAGGCAAGCAGGCAATAGGACTTTCCAGAAAGCTTTCTCCGTTTGCTCTGCTGCCGGGGCAGAAGAATCCTGTGTGAGTGTCCAGCCCAGCAGAGTGGCAGGACACTGGAAAAGGCTTCTGTCCCAGCCTGTGCTTGTCCCCTTGCACTTTGTCACCCTCCTGTCAAGTGGGTCCTGACACAGAAGCACAGAGCTGTGATCACGGAGGTGATAAGCAGGAATAAAAAAAAACTGGGCCAAACTCTGCTTCTTGTCCATTCTGCATCTCCCTGGATGTCTTGGGCCAAATGTTGTCATCTTTATAGAGGGATTACACCTCCAGGGTGACGTTAATCCTCTGCAGCTGTTGTCTCATGTGGGGCAGGCAGTGCTGGAGGCAAGGGAAATATTTATTTTGAGTTTTACCACTGGCCACCGCCCAGGAAAACCGAGTGACGGTACTGGGGACTTTGGCCACTTTGCATGCAGAGAGAGCTGATGTTCCTGCCCTGCTGGTGCCTGCAGGAGAGGGGTGAGAGCTTCCCCTGGCAGGCTGCAAAATGGGACCACCCAAGCACAATTTTATTTGGATATGGGAGTAATTGTGCACCCTGAGAGCTTCCCTGGGATGCAGTGGGAAAAGCCTCAGAGGCGCTAGAGGTGAGAAGATGATGGATGCCAAGTAGTGCTGAAGCATGACCTGCAGCCCATCTGCTTCACCATCACTTCATGTGTTGCCCTTGCAGCCCCAGAAATGACTTTCTGTGAGATGAGGCGTCCCAGCACCCCACAGAGCAGGCTGGGGGCTGCCCGGTGGCTGTGAGGGGAGGCGAGGGGCATGAGCCCCACACACATGTGCCGAGCTCAGTGTGGTTGGTGGGTGCATCCCACCCTCAGTGGGGCTGTGCTGGTACTGTCCCCTCCCCATGCAGCACCCAGAGCCTCTGCCCTGCCTGCAGCATATCCAGCAGCAGGTTCAACCCCTCCCGGGGCCCCGCAGCCCTTCCCTCCATCCCCAGCATTGCTTCCTCTGACCTTGAGCTGGCCGGTGGCCGCTTGCTGTATCCCAGCCCCAGTTCTTCCTCTGCACTGAGCCCGGCTTCCTCTGTGTTTTCCGGGTCCTTTCCTCAGCGCTGCGCAGGGGATCGTGCCCAGGCTTGCAGAGGAAGAGGAGGATTCTCCTGAGATGGTGCCAATCAGGCAGAGAGCCCCTGCCAGCCCTGGTCACTCCCTCACTCACACCCCAGCACAGCAGGGCCTGGAGGACACTGAGCTCCCAGGGTCTTTTCCAGGTCAGGCTTCTCCAACCTATTTTTGGGAAGCAGGGAGCTGCCTGGTGGGAGTGGATCCTGCCAGGGCTGTTCAGTGCCTGCCAGGGCCAGGTTCAGCTGGACTCACATTCCCCCGTGCTCCCAACAGCCCTGGCCCTTATAGCAGGTGCCTGCCTGCCCTCCCTGTGGCCAGAGGTGAGCTGACCCCACTGTGGGTGTGCAGGGCAGCACGGGAGCCTCCGACAGAGCCTGGGCGCTGTTGAAATGCTGAGCTTTGTCTCCAGCGGGGTGCCTTACTGCTGTCCATGAGCGTTTCCAGATGGCCCGGGGCTCCTGGCACCAGCCCTGCTGCAGCATCCGGGGAAAAGCAGGAGGGGGTGGGAAGTGCTGTCCCAGCTCACTAAGCGTGGCGGCCTGGGCCTCTGCTCCCAGCATCCCTAATTCCCGCTGGAGAATTGCTCCCAGCCCCTGTCCCACCCTGAATCAGCAAGGACGGCCCTCCCCTGCCATGGCGGGGATACCATGAGCTGCTGGCCCTGGGCATCTTTGTCCAGCTCTAGCTTTCCCTGCAAGCCAGGCGGCCTTCCAGGTACCAAGCTCTGGGGTCCCAGCCCTGCACCCCATCGAGCCCTCTGTACCCCCAAGAGAGAAGGGAAACACTGCTGCCGTGGGAAATACATCTGTTGTCGGAAGTGCATCTGCCCCGGGAAGTGCATCCAGTGTGGAAAATGCATCTGCCGTGGGAAATGCATCTGCGCTGGCCTCTGGAGCAGTCTCTGCGGGGGGGGAAAG
>NW_008239324.1:4147293-4150672 GCF_000691975.1 Corvus brachyrhynchos
GGGGTCGATCGTGAGCCAATTTCAGGGCAGGCTGGAGTGTCGAGCTGCCCCATGGCCGGGCTCCTAGCTCAACAGAATTGTGGGTCCTCCCTCAGCTCTGGGGAAGACCCACAAAAGCACAAATCTGGGCAAAATGGTCAAAACCGAACTGAAAATTAAAAGCCAAGGAATGTGACCCAGTAAGGCCTGGCTGATGGAATACAACAGCCCTGAGCCACTTGGAGACCTTTTTCCACCCACTCCCCCCAATTCCTCAGGGGTTTTCTGTTCCTGATTTTGACTTCTCGCTTGGCTGCAGCGATGTGCTCAGTCTGAGCCAAGCGTGTTTTCCAGGGAATCGGCTCATGGCTGGAAATCGCTGCCCAGTGTGGGCAGGGATGGAGGCTGGGGCAGGGGATGGGTGACTCAGGCCACAGGGTTCCCCCCCAGCACCAGGAAAGCGGGTGAGAGCCACCATTAGTCCTTCCCTTTTACAGTAATTAGTGCCTGATGAGTGGCTGGGCAGCTCAGGATATTTCAGTGCTGGGAAGTGGTTGTAGCAGTTGGGAACTGAGCCAGCAGCTCTGGGCCCTGGGGAGGGGGAAGGATGGGGGAAGCACAAAGGCTTCATATCCTCATCCATGAAGTAGAGAAACCCTCCCACCACGGCTGGCAGGAGGGGATGAGGGCAAAGGAGCAGCTGGAGCACCAGGGCAAGGGGAGCAGGTCAGGGGTGCACCAAGACAGAGGTGCCTGGGGGAATGAGGCAGGGCACAGGTGCTGGCACAGTGCTGGCCCTGGTCCTGCTGCAGGAGAGGCTGGAGGAAGCAAGGATGATGGCTGGAGTCAATTCCCACATGGGGACACTCCCCAGTTCCATAGGATTGTCCGCACAGGGATGGGTCAGGCTCACACAACCCCCTTGCCCAGCACAGCACAACCAGCCTCCCCACCAGGGCAGCAACTGTGCCAGCCTCTGCTGCCCACCCCAAGGCTGCACCTGCAGCTGCAGAGCAAACCTGTGATCATCACATCACCAGCAGAGGCAGGGACACCAGGTTACCTCCATCGCTGCCTCTGTGGTTTGGTTTTTCTTCCCATTAACAGCTGAGCAACATTTTTCCCCAGATAAAGCCAGTTTCCTACCCCTGAAGTCTAATCTTTCCCACTCCCATGATTATTTCCCTGATCTCTGCAGCAGTTGTGACTCCTCCCGCCTTCCTCTACCGAGACAGCAGTGCTGAGACAGGATATGGCCACCCCTTCCCCCCAGGAAGCTCACCAGGGCCGTGTGGGGACAGGGAGCTGAAGCACCCTATGAAGAGGCTCCAGGAGGGTCCCCCAGCTGCTGGCAGCCCCTGCCCGGGGAAGGGAGGTGGCCGCCCAGGGCTGAAGCGCGGTGCTGGCTGGGGGAGAACAAGGCACCCTGTGTTCCCAGCGAGGCCCTTGTCACTGCCATGGGAGCTGCTGAAAGGCTGCTCTGTCCACTGGTGGGGGTGGGGGGGTTGCTTTAGCTGACCCCCCCAAAGTGGCAGCCCCAGGGCAGGGACTGCTGCAGGGACATCACTGGCCATGCTGGCCCCTTCCCTACATCCCCTAACATGGCACCCGGTCCCCTGGGGGTGCCAAGCAGGGCGACCCCCCAGACAAGCCCCGGTACCAGGAAATCTGCCCAGTCTCTCCCAGGACACCCCCGCGGCAGGAAGGATGACGGCACCACAGCTCTCCACACACCCGACCCGTTTAATGGACATACAAGGCGGCAGTGCCCACTGCCCTGCCCACAGGGCCACGTGCCCCAGGGCTCCGTCCCACCGTGGCAACAGCAGGGCCCGGACTGAGCTGAGCACCAGCAGGGTGGAAAGGTGGCACCTCACAACTCACGCTTTAGGCACCACATCCCTGTATCCCCGTGGTTCAACAGGAAACACAGCCACGAGCTCAGCCCTCCCTTCCCCACCACTGCAGGTGCCAGCGGCTGAGACCCGCCAGCCCGCAGCACTTGTGAGCAGCCCCCAGCCCGCTCACTGCCCCAGCTGCAGCAGGCTTGCACAGGAGGAAGGGACCCTGCAGGGACCCCATGGCAGAGGCAGGCACATGATGGGTGGCAGCCTGAGGGTCACGGCTGGGGGGACGCACAGGCACTGGGGACAAGGCAGGGCCTGGATGCCCTCCAGCCCCCCCATCCCCATCCCCGGTCCCAGCCCGGCTGCTCTGGAGGGGCTGGGGGGGTTGGGCATCCCCCCTTTTCTGAGGCTGGAGCCATCAAGCAACAATGGGGTAGAGGGACCAAGGCCGCGGTGAGGGACAAGGGGAGGGGGTGTCAGGTCCATCTTAGCACCATGGTGGTGGGGGCAGTTGGGGGAGGGAGCCAGGGTCAGACCCACTCCTGCAAGGAGCGCTTGCAGTACAAGAGCATTCGGGGTGCGCCCTTCCTCTGCATCTGGACGATGACGTAGATGAGACCCAGGATGCAGAGCAGCAGCACCAGCAGCACCAGCACCATGACCACGCTCATGGTGCGCGTGTACTCATCGATCTGCACCACCACGTCCACGTCCCTGCCTGGCTGGCCATCTCCCTCGCTGTAATCCTCATCTTCCTCCTCCTCCTCCTCACCTTCAGTCCCCCCATCCCCATCAGGGTTGAAGGGGGGTCGGTCCACATCAGGCCAGCGGGGATTGGGGTCTGGGACCAGCTCTGTGTGACAGCCCATGAAGTCCCGTAGGATGGATTTGGGATAGCCTGGCTCTGTCTTGAGACGCTCATTGTCAAATTTCCAGTACTTTGTGCCTCTGTAGAAGTAGGTGGAGGCTGAGGGAGAGAAGATGGAGACAAGGGGTAAGTAGGTGGGCACAGGACACTGCAGAACCTGGGCACCCCTGCAGATGCCCAAGACAGCAGGTTTTGCTCAAGGACTGGTGAAACCCTTCAGAAAGGGATTCACCGCTGACTCCCAGACACTCTCCCCAAGTGCATCCCATGTGTCCAGGCCATCAGAGAGGGATAATCCCATCCCCGAGACCCCCACCACCACCACCACCTACCCCTCTCCTCTACTTACAGGCATCCGGGCTGAGGAAGGCTCCCTTGGGTGAGGGAGGGATGCCCACCCAGACAGAGATGGGCTTTGGGTACCCGGGGTCCACCGAGCGCGTGTCCTCGTTGAAGCGCCAGTATCTGGGGAGCAAGGTGGGGAATAGGTGAGGAGCACAGGGGTCCCCACTGCCCAAAATTCTCCCCCTGACAGAGGCCAGGAGGCAGCAGAGCAGGGAGAACTACAGACACTCACCTGTCGCCACGGAAGAAGAAGGTGTGTCCTGTAGGTTCCCACCAGACGGCCGTGTCTATGCTGTCGTAGGGGATGCCCTGCCCATAGGTGACCAGGGGCTGGGGGGAC
>NW_008239324.1:4150879-4153876 GCF_000691975.1 Corvus brachyrhynchos
CTACTGTGGCAGGTGCCCCGATGGATAGGGATAGTGGCAGATGCCTGTGGCCACCCCAACCCCTTGGGATCACGCAGCAGCTCTGGCTGGGGAGGTGTGTCAGGATGGGATGAAGCCAAACAGCTCTCAGCAGCTTTGTGGGGGGCACTGGGGTCTTGCTTCCACCTCAGCCCTCCCATCCAGCTTCCCTGCTCACCTTTAAAGAAGACGAACCTCCCATCATGCCTCTCGTAGGCAGCATCAATGTCCCCAGGGAGGCCCCGCCAGAAGTGTCCGATGGGCATGGGGTAGTTGTCCAGCACCCGGTTGTGCCGGACCCTCCAGAACCACCGGCCCTGGAGAGAAACAGGGTGTTGGCAGAGGATGGGGAGGACACAGGGATACAGTCACCTTGCTGAGGGGTCCTCCCACCCATGGACCCACTACATCCCCAAGGAAGGGGCAGGAGGGAGTCCTGGCAGGTACCTTGAACACAAACATCTCCCCACGCAGCACCGCCACCGTGTCAAAGTCCCCATCGCAGATGTCAGGGCCATACTGGTCAGGTCGGTCTGGGCTGCCAGGTTTGGGTGGTTGCTCTGGTTTTCCCGGAGAGGGAGGTTTAGGGGGTCTCTGGTCTGGCCTGCCAGGTCTCCGGGGTGTCACAGTGGGCAAAGGCTTGGTGGGCTGAGGGTGCCCATCTGCGGTACCTGGATTGGGCAGGTGAGAGAAGGGATGTGGTGATGCAGAACAGCAGCACCTGTACTTCAGTTTCCCCACACACATGTCCAGAATCCCACCTCTGAGCTGATTCCCCAACCAGCTCCTCACCGTAGAGCTGCTGGATGCCCTTGAGGTCATCCTCGGGCAGCTGGAAGTTCTCCGTGTCCATCCACTGGTAGAAGGGGGCCATGATAGCGCTGGGGTTGCTGGAGTGCTCCAAGCCCAGCGAGTGCCCCAGCTCGTGCACGGCCACCAGGAAAAGGTTGTTCCCTGCATGGAAAGGCACCATCAGCAAGAAGGGGTGGAGGACATAACACATAAGGTGGACCCCCGGACCCAGCACCCTGCAACACGGGTGCTCCAGTGGGATCTGCCTGCATCACCCATGGTGGACCTGCTTTCCCTGCCACACCAGCACAGCCCCTCCCTGCCCCTTCCAGCCCAGAAGGCCACCAGGCTCCTCTGGTCACCTTTACCACCTCCTTGGTCCTCAACTCACCAGACACATCTGCATTCTCCAGCGTCCAGGGCTCATCCAAGTCGAAATGCGTGTCCCCCCCCATGCCAGGGCCGGGAAAATAGGCGTGAGCCAAAAATCCCCCAAGGCCATCAAAGGGAGAGCTGTCTCCATGGAATCCAGAGGCAAAGAGCACCATGATGTCAGCCTCCTTCTTCCTCTTCTGCCGGATGTCCTCATAGGCCACCTCCCGGAAAACCAGCGGCGTGGCTTGCTCCCACACCCGGAAAGCTCGTCGGACAGCCTCGTACGAGTGGTACCGACCCAGCTTCTCCGTGTAGTTTTGGATGCTGGGGATACAGAACTCACTAGGGAAGGCCTGGAGCAGCACTCACTCCCTGAGGGGATTCATGGCTCTCCATAGGCTGGGGGAAGGGAATCCATGGCAGTGTTGGGTACCTGAAGGTGAGGTGGCTCTGGCTCCAGCGCCGCCCTGTCAGCGCGTACCGCTTCCGACGCATGTTGGACTTCATCCGTGCTCCAAACTGATCTGGGACCCCACAGCGGGGACGTTTCATCCACCTGCCAGGAGGACACCGAGCCAGGGCTCAGCCCCCCACAGCCAAGGTCCCTGAGGTGTTACAGCACCCACAGACAGCAGGGACAGTGTTCTGGCTGCAGAGGTGCAGCCCCCAAAAGGGGAGAAGCAGCTCCCAGGGGGGACAGCACCCACTTTTCCAGGTGCAGGCAGAGCCCTGGGGCTGTCAGAGAAAACCACAGAGCCCAGGAGTGGAGCTGCCATCTGCTCGAGCAAGGGAACAATGGAGAAACTCACGCCTTGGTCTCCTCGTCCAGGACACCGGTGACGGTGATGCCATAGAACTTCTGCATCTCGGCAAGCGCCGCGGAGAAGGTCTCGGCCGAGCGCATGGTGGACATCCGGCGGCTGGGCTGCGGCAGGTATCCGTAGAGCCGCAGCCATGCCTGTGCCGGAGAGCCGAGCGTCACCCCGGCACGGAACAGCCCCACGGCGGCACCTGGCGCTCCCCAGCACCCAAGGGGGAAGGATCCGTCCCCCTGCCCGACTGTACCCCAGCCCTGTGTCCCGTCACAGGGGTCACTGCCAGCTGCCAGTGGCAAATGCCACCCCCGAGCAGGCAGCGGCAGGGCAGCAGGGCACAGGGTCCCTGCCCTGCCCTGAACGGGAAGGGGGGGATCCGGTGATCTTGGGGGGCTGCTGCCGGATGCCCTGACTCCAGGGACAAGGCAGCTGGCAGGCGGCCAGGCTGCCTGCAGGCTGCCCGTCCCTGTCCTCCTCCGGAGGCGTCCCCTGGGAGCTGCTGACGGATGTGAAGCCTGGGACCCCCACCCCGGCCTGCACCCACAAAGGGGCTTCTGTCCTGCAGGGCTGCAGCCCCAGGGTGGGGGGCAGGAGGGTGTTGGGGCGCGCCAGGGCTCTTCCTTCCTGCCCCAGCCTCCGCCTCCTCTTGTCTGCTTTAATTGCATTTTATTTTTATCTTTATTATTACTCTTTTGTAACTTTCTTTTTTCCTTTTATTCTTTATTTTTATCTTCCAAATTAGGGGGGTTTTCCTTTTAATCTTTAAAACTTTTTTCTGAATTCCTTCCAATTCTTTTTCCTTTTCCAAGTCTTATTCCTCTTCCAAGTCTTTTTCCTTTTCCAATTTTTCTTCTCCAGCTTCTCCAATCATTTTCCTATCCCAATTCTTTTCCTACCCCTTTTTATCTCAAAAACGGCTTAACAATTTAATTTCTAAAAACATTAAATCTATTAATTTCTTTTACCCCCTTTCCCTTTCCCCCAGCAGGGTGGTGGA
>NW_008239324.1:4154622-4156136 GCF_000691975.1 Corvus brachyrhynchos
CACAGCCCCCCGCTTTGCCCCCACAGCCCTTGTCCCCTGTCCCGGGGGTCTCTGACACTCGGTGTTACACAACCGGGTGCTGTGCCAGGCCCGGCTGGGGCCGGTGGTTGAGCATTAACCTGAGAGAAACCGGTTTCACCGAAGTCCCCAGGGGCTAAATATATCTCTACCTTTGTTTGTTTTTCCTTCCCCCAAAAGAAACTTATCTTGCAGATCCCCAACCCGGAAACTAACTGGCTAAAGACTCAACAGATTTTTGTTAAGGACTTCAACAAAAGGCTGCTGGCAGCAGCAACTGGCTGCGATGCTCCCACGGACAACAAATCCCGACTGTATGGAGATGCTCCCACAGACAAAAATTGCGACCATGAGGAGATGCTCCCACCGACAAAGCCACTCTCGTGTGCCAGGACAGGCAGCACAGAGCTCACAGGAGCAGTTACAGACATGGCCTCATGTGAAGCCTGCAGGAGTTGTGTGTGTAAAAAGGAAACGGCTGAAATACACCACAGACACAAGTTTATGACACGAGGAGACAAATTTTTACTGCTCAGAAGTCCCAGACAGACATGGAATAAAAGATTCAGGGCACCACATCGGCATCCTGCTCCAAATACCTGAGAGGTTGCAGCTGACCAACCCGCAGGAACAAAAGGATTAAAAAGGAGCTTCTCCCACAGGACAGTGTCCAGCCTGTGATCCCCTGGGTCATCATCCATCTGGGGTGCTGATCACACAGGGAAAAAGTGTAGAGCCTGAGCAGGAGCTGCCACCCCTTGATTCACCAGTGGGCACTGCCCTCCCAGCTCAGGCAAACACTGACACTGTCCGTTCCAGGGCTCACCCACACCTGGCAGCAAGCTCTTATTGTTTGGCAAAAGGATCAGACGCTGAAATGTCTCTACAGAGGCAGCAGCGGTGTGAGAGGGACACAACATGACTCAGGAGCTTGTCCGAGCTGGCTTACAGTAGGAAAACGCTTTGGCAAGAGGATCCAGCTCCATGTCCTTGCCTCTTGCTACTCAAAACATGCCCAGAGCCTCCCAACAACAATCTGGCAGTGCTACTTCCCACTGTGTGAGACACTCTCCCTTTAGTAGCAGCTTCCCACGCTACCTTCTTCCTCCTTCCCATAAGGCATCTATGGCTTTTGTAGATTTGTTTTTGTTTGTAAAAAATCAGCAGAATTAGCGACCGTGGGATGTCTGGAACCACCGGTGCTGACGGCAGCACATCCAGCAGTGAGGATGAAATCTGCTACAAACACACTTTTCTTCAGCCAGCAGCTCAAACTGGAAGTGGCCCGACTTGAGGCCACAAACACCACAGAGACACTGAGCAGGCAAGAAGAGTGTGGAAGTGCGTGACAGCCCACAGCACACAGAGCTGCATTGCACAATGGTCCTTAGTCAAGCATCAGCCTCTTTGGGTCTCCAAAAAGCACAGCCCCTACCTCAAGGGGAAGGAGAAGTACTTGTTCCCTGACTTGCAGCGGATTTGCTCCCATTGGATAC
>NW_008239324.1:4156235-4158908 GCF_000691975.1 Corvus brachyrhynchos
GAGTGCAGATCTGGCAGAGGATGGAGTCGTCAGCTCCTTCCTGGAAGCAAGTCACAGATGAGGCCACTTGCAGCTGGGAGCCTCTGACTTCCCTCGGGAAGTTGATTTAATTCATGCTCCCCCCAAAAGCTTCTCATCTTTCAAACCAGTGAAGTTTGTCTTGCTTGGTGAAGAAAATTTCCCACTCTCCACTCTTGGCAAGGAGATGTGGCTGGACTCCAGCTCTGCCCTCCCCCTGCTCTCCACACCACGTGGGGACACACCTGGAGCTCCCGCAGACACTGCCCTTCCAGCCTGCCAGACAGGTCCCCGACGCACCAGGCCAAGCTGATGTGGAACGACGGGTCCTGAAGTCAAAACAGGGATAAAGAATGTGAGGGCTAAAGGAGGCTTTGCTCGATGCACAGAGCCACAGTGGGAGATCTGGCACGATGCTACCCTGTCTGGGATCACAGAGGCTGGAGGATCCCAAAGCTAGGAGTTCCCTCTGCCAACTCAACAGCTGCAGAGCTGATATGGACAGTGCTCGAGGCAAGAGGAGTCCTGGGCTTCCCACCCCAGCCCTTTTGACACCAGTGGGCAAGGCTGCCTGGTTCCCAGTCTCCCTGTGCTCAACTCTGCAGCTGTGGGAGAACCTCTCCGAGCTGGTCCTGGGGCAGGTACATGGGTCACTTCTGAATAACCCACATGAGCTCCCTGCTCAGCTCTGGAGACAGACAAACTAGGGTGTGGCCCTTCACAATCCCAAACCTGTTCCCAAAGCTAGTACTAAGCAAAAGGCTGGACTAATGCCCAAGAAAGCTGCCCAAGGCAAAGACACAAGGACTGTCCTCAGTCCCACAGTGCCCATTCTATCCTAGGACAACCCTGCTTCCATGCACAGCGGGGCAGTGACTGCAACTGGCTCCTGTTTATTTAAGTGAACATCTCGCAGAGAACCAGCCAGCCAGCATGTCCAGACTGGCAGGGGACTAAGGAGGAAACGCCTCACCTTGTAGAATGTGGGAAGGTCAAATTCCTCTAGAATGCCGTCCACCTCCGAGACCAGCTCCAGCAGCTGGAAATGCCCAGCAGAGACTTCCAAGCCAATAAATGTCCTAAAGAAAGGCAACAACAGACAGCAAGCACCCTTTCATGCTGCAGAAAGCACAGCCATAAGAATATTTAGCCCTGCATTCCTACTGGGCAAGTTCCCTATTCCCTAACAAAAGAAAATCTTTGGAATGCCAGGTTTAAGCATCCAGGGATGCTGATCGTATTCTGAAGAAAAACAGAAGTAAAGATGTGGTAGCAGGGAGAAGCAGGACTGAATGATAAACCATGTAGATTTACTAGATTAACCCAGTACCTTTTGGGACACAAACATTAATTTTCCAGGCAAAGGATGCACTGGATGGGAACTTCAGCAGAGTGCCGTGCCAATGCAGGAGCCACATTAAAAAAGTGGAAGTTGCTGAAGAGGTTTTACAGTGTGAGAGGAAGCAGGGAATAGGAAGTACCAAGCTGGAGAGATGTGACAAAGAGGTCAGTGCCTCCTCAAGGACTGTTGGGATGACACTTTCTAGAGTCATTTAGAGTCATCATTTCTTCCCCTCCAGGAGGGAAGCAGAAGACTCAAGTGTCACCCAGGTTCCACATCCACTTTTTCCTACCCACGACTATCTTGGGCTGCCTTTCCCGCCAGATTCAGCAACTTTTCACAATTTTAATCACCTTTGCTTTGACATTCAAAAAAGCTTAATGGCATTCTGTTGGAATCAGGCTTCTGAGTTGATGCCCAGGAGAATTAGCACCATCTCAGCTATTTCTCTCCAGCTCTTGTAAGACCTGCACTACAATTTCACGACTGGCACTGCTGCCAAAAGAGGTGGTCCCACTCTGCTCACCCCAGACTGTGCATGCCGGCTAATGAGACCAAAGGCTTGCAAAGAATCAGTGCCAAAGCTAAAAATTTGTACAGATGGCTGGGGAAAGGTGTGAAATGTCTGGACGCGATCACATACTGTGTTGTCACATGGCCCAACCGTGGGACAGGCAGGGTGACACCTCCCATCCACCACCACCTTGCTCAGACTTCTCCCAGGGCAGGCAGGCTGCTCCACTGTGCCCTCACCTGGTTTTGTTCTGGTTGGTGTAAACCTTCACTTGGTCAGCCACACAGAAGAACCTGAAAAAAGATAGATCCTATTTCAGCTGTGGGGGAAAAAAAAAAAAAAGGAAAAGAAAAAGAAAAAAGGAGAAGATGAGGAGGGGCCAGGATTGCTACGAAGCTCTGGAAAGATACAGGCAAATGTATGCTGCAATTGGACGGAATTGGTGCAACCAGAACCTTTCTGGGCTCAAATTAATTCATTCCCCTCCTGTTTCTAACCCTCTGAAGCCTGGACAGTGACAGAAGCCCTGAAGCAGCTGATGCTCAGCGGGCGCCTAAGCCAGATGTAAGCAAAGAAACCATCCACGGTTTAGGGGATGGCACAGCTCTAGCCTGATCCTGGAAAGCCAAAACCTGATGTGTATGGTGCCAGATCCTGAGGCAGTGAGGAAGAATCCCCAGGGCTTTAATGTTCTGCCAGCACCAGCTGCCAGGGACATCTTAGGGCGTGGATGCTGGCGAAACACGGATCCCGAGGGCAGAGGAAGGATGTGAGGAGCGCTCTCCCGGGGCTCTGCCCC
>NW_008239324.1:4160046-4174666 GCF_000691975.1 Corvus brachyrhynchos
GCGGGAGCGGGCCGGGCCATGCCGAGCAGGCCGCCTCGCCAGTTTGAAAGTACCTCTGCGCTCCCGACCGCGCTCCCTAAATGGTTGTCGCTTCCCACCTCCCACGGAGGGATGAGTTAGGCTGGAAGTGGCGCCGACGCGGGTCCCCGCGCAGAGCCCTCGGTAAGCCAAGGTTGGTATCGCCCTTCCCTGCGACGGGGCACAATCTTCCCTCCCCTTTAGGCCGAGATGCGTCGCCGGTGGGTTCATCCTGCCACGGTTCGCGGTGTGTGCAGGGGAAGGTGGCGCCTGGGCTGGGCTGAAGTTTGGTGTCCCGCCGAGCTCGGGTGCAGGTACCGTCACTGTGAGCCCTCGCTTCGTCAAGGTGAGCTCTGTAGGAGGAGGACGGCATCCTGCGTGCCGGCGGGGCTGCGGGGGGGCCTTTGGGGGCTTTACTGTCCGAAACTGTGCTGGAGCACCGAATAATGAAGTGTCCCCCACAGGCAGAGGTGGGTCCAGCACTACCTGAGCTGTGGGGCACAATCCAGTCTCAGCTGAGTGCCGGTGGAGGTGGGGATGTTGGGAAGTGGGATCCTCTGGTGCTCTTTATTGCTTATTTTTAGACATAAAAAATATTCTCGTGGTAGATCAAGGATTCCTTACCCTGGGGGCAGGTGGTTTGACACAGACATGGGATTGCTCTTGTGGGGCTGGGGGCTCGAGGCCTGGGAGTGTTGGTGGCTGCTGCTCACCAGGGCTTGCACCTTTCTTCTCCCTTGAGGTGTGTTGACACTGCTGCTCACTGGTGGGTCTTATTCTTCTCTAAATTAGCACCAGGTTTTACTGGACATCTCTAGAAAGACTGGAACTTTTCAGTGAGCACAAGCCTGGTGATGCTCTGTAGCAAGGCCAGGCAGCAGCTGTGGCATAGGTTGTTTCAATTCCATGTACTTTTATTCCAAGGTTTGGTAGGACGTTCAGCTGAGCCACTGCTTTAACTCTTCTTTTATCTTCACAGAGTGATCCCTGTGGGTTCTGTGTTCTGTCTGAGGATAGGAAAACATTGAGGGCAAATCTTCTCCTGAGCTCTCTGGCTCTTCCAGTCTGCAAGCACTGTCCAGAGAGGGGGAAATGCATTGTATACATCGCTTGGGTAACAGGCTAGATATCGAGGCTGAGAGAGGAGCAGAACTGTTTCACAGAGCTGTTTCAGCTGGGGTGGGATCATGTTAGGATCTGCTCTGACACCTGTAAAATCTAACCCAGTAGCTTCTTGATTGCACGGTGTTTGGTGCATGGCCTGTGCAGAGACCGATGTTCTCAGACAGTGCCCCAGTGGTGCTGGAGATCCAGTGACCCACTCAAGGCTGAGCTGAATGGGCCCTGGGCAGTTGTGCTGCCTCTCATGAGAGAAGAACACCCAAACATGTGCCTGGCTGTGTCCAGGCAGAGCCCATCCCTTTCCAGGCTGAGAACTCCTTGTCCCAGGCCCTTTGCACAGCAGCAAGTGGGGCTTCAGTTCTGGTTAGCTCCCCCACACTGGCTTCCTGGTAGGAGGGATGCAGGAGAGTTTTCAAAGAGAGCCATGGGTCATGGCTGATAGAGAATTGCCTGTGTTTCTTCTAAGACCTGACATGAGCTGTTTTCTTTCTTGCAGAGAGAGCTGCTCCCTGGGTTGCTTCCTGCACCCTTCCCAAGTGTGAGCACATCGCAGCCAGCACGGAGAAGGGCCTCCTCTTGTCTTCAAGGCACTTGCCTCTGCCTCCTGTTCTTTTGTCCAAAAGAAGGAAAAGCCAGACCAAATCAGTCCATAAAGAACTTGTGCTGATCTAAGGAGGAGGCTCTGGAGTCTCTGTCACCTCTTTTCTTCCCAGGATCCTGGCTGTGGGCTGGATTTTCTGTCCTCAGCTTCAGGGGATCAGTTACAGGGAATCAGGATCTCAGAATCTTTTGGTTTTGCTTTTACTTGAACCCTTTCAACCGGGAAGCTGAAGCTATCACTGCTAAAATCCCATTTTTTTTTCCCAAGCATGTCAGAAAGCTGGCAGCAGCAACAGCAGCAACCACAGCAGCCGCCGCCACCGCAGCAGCACCACGCTGGGGCAGCCGCCCTCCCAGAGCACTCCATCCCTCCCAGCACTGCTGACAACCCCTTGGGCTGTGCCGTCTACGGCATCCTGCTCCAGCCGGACCCCGGACTGCAGCACCACCAGCACACCCCCATCCAGGCTGGAGAGCCATCCCACAAATGTGGGGTGTGTGGCCATGACCTCGCTCACCTCTCCAACCCCCATGAGCACCAGTGCTTGCCAGGCCATGACCGCTCTTTCCAGTGTACCCAGTGCCTGAAGATCTTCCACCAGGCCACTGACCTTCTTGAACATCAGTGTATCCAGGTGGAGCAGAAGCCCTTTGTGTGTGGGGTTTGCAAGATGGGCTTCTCCCTCCTGACCTCACTGGCACAGCATCACAATGTCCACAACGGCAATGCCATGAAGTGCTCTATCTGTGAGAAGACCTACAAGCCTCCCGAGGTAGAGCATTCACAGGCTCTCGACCCCTCAGAGAAGCCCTACAGCTGCTCCATCTGTCAGAAAACCTTCAAGCACCTCTCGGAGCTGTCCCGGCATGAGCGCATCCACACAGGTGAGAAGCCGTACAAGTGCACGCTGTGTGACAAGAGCTTCAGCCAGTCCTCCCACCTGGTGCACCACAAACGGACGCACAGCTCGGAGCGGCCCTACAAGTGCACGGTGTGCGAGAAGACCTTCAAGCACCGCTCCCACCTGGTGCGCCACATGTACGCGCACTCCGGGGAGCACCTCTTCAAGTGCAACGTCTGCGAGCTGCACTTCAAGGAGTCCTCGGAGCTGCTGCAGCACCCCTGCACGCCCAGCGGGGAGCGGCCCTTCCGCTGTGGGGAGTGCCAGAAGGCCTTCAAGCGTCCCTCGGACCTGCGGCAGCACGAGCGCACGCACAGCGAGGAGCGGCCCTTCAAGTGCGACCTCTGCCAGATGAGCTTCAAGCAGCAGTACGCGCTCATGCGCCACCGCCGCACGCACAAGGCCGAGGAGCGCTTCAAGTGCAACCTGTGTGAGAAGGGCTTTGTGCAGCCCTCGCACTTGGTGTACCACCAGCATGTGCACGGCATAGAGAACCTCTTCAAGTGCAACGTGTGCCAGAAAGGCTTCAGCCAGTCCTCAGAACTGCTGCGGCACAAGTGCGTGCAGAACGCGGAGCGGCCCTTCAAGTGCGCGGTGTGCAACAAGTCCTACAAGCGGGCCTCGGCTCTGCAGAAGCACCAGCTGGCCCACTGCGCTGAGAAGCCACTCAAGTGCACGCTCTGCGAGAGACGTTTCTTCTCCTCCTCGGAGTTCGTGCAGCACCGCTGCGACCCGGCCCGCGAGAAGCCCCTCAAGTGCCCCGACTGTGAAAAGCGGTTCAAGTACGCCTCGGACCTGCAGCGCCACCGGCGCGTGCACACGGGCGAGAAGCCCTACAAGTGCTCCTCCTGCGAGAAGGCCTTCAAGCAGCGTGAGCACCTCAACAAGCACCACAGCGTGCATGCCCGGGAGCAGCAGTATAAGTGCATGTGGTGCGGGGAACGGTTCCTGGACTTGGGCCTGCTGCAGGAGCACAGCGTCCAGCACACGGCCGAGGGTGCCTACCAGGTGGCTGCCTGCTTGCCATGAGCCTCCCGCCCCATGGTGGTTTTCAGCTTGCATGGGACGCTCCTGAGCCTTGGCCTCCCCTTCCCTCTCCTCGGTTGTAGGCAACCTCCAGGGAGTGTGGGGGAAAGGGGAGGTACGGTGTATGGGCAGGTAAACTTTCCTCTGGCCTCAGTGGTTGATATGCCACCTGTATCAAAGTAGCAACAGACGACATGAACATCTCAAAGGGGTGGAAAGGAAAGGAGGGAGGTGGAGAGAGGAAACTATGGCTGTAGATGCCTGGTGTTCCCTGGACTGTAGTTCATGCTGTACCTGCAGTTCCAGTCCTGGGAGCTCAGCTGCCCGTTGCAGGCACCAGCTCTTTGTGTCCAGCCGTTTTCCCCTGCCCTGCCTGGCAGGGTTGGTGGGGAGGGCTGGGTGACTCTCCTCCTGGAGAGGGCTTAGGAGCAAGGCAGAGCCAGCCCTCCCTTCTCCCAGGGTGTGCTGCTTGGCATGGAGGTTTCTGCTGCTGGGGTCTACCAACTTGGTCCAAGCTCAGTTGAGGGCACCATTTCAGATCATTAGTGTTGATTAACTGCCCCAACCTCCCCTGCTCTCCCTTCTTCTAGAGTGTTGAAAGGGAAAAGCCATGGGGCTGCACAGCTCCAAAAAGCACTTTGGCATTGCTGCTTTTGCAGTCGCTGGCTGTCACACTCTGCAAGGATTTTGAGTGAGCCTGCCCGCCCACTGTCCCTGCCAGCTGCATAGGGAACTGTAGGAAGCACTGTGCTGCTACCAGAAAGCATGGCAAGAAGCACTGGGACAGTCTGCCCAGGAGGAGGTCGTGGATTCTCCCTCTCTGGAGACATTCAAGACCCACCTGGACATACTTCTGTGTAGCCTGCTTTAGGTGAATCTGACTTAGCAGGGAGGTTGGACTAGATGATCTCCAAAGGTCCTTCCAACCCTAACAATTCCATAATTCTGTGACAGCATTCATACCCTGCTCCTGGCCAAGAGCTTGGCATTCAAGAGCTGCTTCCCAAGGGACCTAGCCCTCCTGCTGAGCCTTGCCTCCAGTCCCCAACCCCTCGAGTACCCCTTGGGCTGTTAGTAGTACCTCCAGCAGGGTCAGGCAAAGGGCTGCCACAGCTCCAACACTAACAGGTGAGATGAACACTACAATAACCTACAACAGCAGAGGTGTTGCCATGGCCAGCAGTAATCCATGGCACATGCCAGGGGCTTGGTGTCTGATTTGCTGGACGAACCAGAGCAAGCCAGGAGAATCCTTTCTGGACTGCAGGCTCGGCTCCATGGGGAGGGCAAGGTTAGCAGTGGCTAAAGGAGAAGTCTATTTTTCCCCCTCTTGCAGGAGTCCTGTTTTACCCCTTTGCCCTTTCTTTACCTCGTCTGTATTTTTCAGGTTTTGCACACTTCTTGTAAACATCACTTAAAAATAAATCTCCCCTAGCAAGGTTGATGCAGCCTCAGGTGTTTTCCTCTGCAGGAATTTGCTGGCTTCTCATGTCCAAGAGATCCATTACATGTCAGTTAGATGCCTTGAAGGTTGAAGATGTGCTTACTAGGTTTCTCCCCAGCCTTCCCCTCTCCATCTTTGGAGATAATAAGATGTTAAGTATCCATCTGTGGAGATGTTCAATCCCTGATTGGATGTGGTCGTGGACAACCTGGTGTAGCTGACCCTGTGCAAGCAAGAAGTTGGACCTGATGGTCTTCAGAGGTCCCTGCCAGCCTCAGCTCTTCTGTGGTGTTGGCTGGTGGTCTTGTGAGGTTGTATTGAGCCTCAAGTAGTGAACAGCAGCCAGTAAGTTGCCCATGTGCTGCACAAGTGATTAGGGACAAGGTTAATAACTGTTGTCCATGGCAAGTGTAGACAGATTAACCTTGCAGACGGTTGGACTGGGCCTGCATCTCTGGTGGGGAGCACCTGTTGGAAAGGTGGAGAAAGGCTTTAGTTTTCCATTTCCAGCATGGTGAGGGGGAACAGAGCGTATTTTCAGGGGCTGGGACGGTGCAGTGGAAGGTTAGACCCTGGGGCTGAGTCTTCTTCATGTGCAACTTTAAGGAGATTAAAATAGACTGTGCTCTCTGCTGCCCAAGGAAGAGGGACCCATGATGGTTATCTTACTTTGTGCTGCCTCAAAGATGTAGAACTTCCTACCAAGTTTTCCATCTGTGTTTCTTTTTCCTCTTTTTTTGTTTTACCTTTTTTTTAAAAGCAGTTTGTTAAAATTCATTAAAAATGCTGTATAGTTTAACTTGATGTCATACTGGATCTTTAAAAAAAAAAAAAGATGTGGTAACTTGGATTTTTAAAGAGCTCTTTAGTTCTAGGTAGCTGGTTTTTGCTGTTTAGTATGTAGTAAGTTCAGTGTATGCTTTACTGTAGGAGTAAAAGAGAGTCCAAACCAAGGAAGGCTAATCCTGTCTTTACAGAAGGGCTTGGTGATGATGGAGGCTGAGAGTGTGAGACCAGATGAGGACTGTGGCACCCACCTGAATCCTTGCTTTGCTCCTGCCTTGGGCCATGGTTCACTCTGCTCTTGCCCAGCACAGCTGCCAGAGGTTCAGTGGTTGCCCTGAGCACTTGAGCACAGTGCTGGAAGCCAGGATCAGTGCCCAGGGCTTGGAGCTTGCAGAGAGGCTCATCTTCAGTAGGAGGAAGGTGTGAGATGGAGGTGGCTGCAGCCTCCATGGGTTTTTGTGGCTCTGCTGTTTCTGGGGCAGCTGCTGGCTAGAGGAGGGTTTGGAGAAATCATTAACTGGCTGTGCCCTGCTCTCTTCCCTCCCCAGGAGCCCGGTGGGCTGCTCGGGTGACCACCTGGTGCTTGGGGCAGAGAGCCAGTATGCGGTGGCCACGGAGCTGCCAGATTCTGTCCCCTTGGTATAGCTGGACATAAGGACTGTTGGGGGGTGTTTCTCTTGTGCTGAGCAGCTGGGCAAGCCCTGGATATCCCAGTGAGGAGCTGTGGCTCTGCCTAGGGTGTGGCAACAGCCAAACAGTGCCCGGGGCAGAGAGTCTCGTCAGGGCTGTGTGCATGGGGCCCCATGCCAGGGAGAGAGGGGATGCTGTGTAGAGCTGGGGGTGGATGAGCCCAGGTCCAGGTCAGCTGGTGCCTGTGAATAGGTGCCTCCAGGTTCAAAAGCATCATGCTGCAGGATTAGAGCATCATTATTAGGATTGGCCATGAGTCCATGATGACTCAGTCTCTTGTTTCATTTGCTGCCCTGCAACCGCCCAAATCCTGTAGAAGCCCAATGGAGAACATGCAGCTGGAGCTTGGGGATGGAGGACCTGTGCAGGGTGGGCCACTGAGAGCGTTTGGTATATTTTTATAGGAGCATTTTCTAGTTGGAAGCAGCAGTGTTGCCTACAGGGGGTAGGGGAAGCAGGTCCATCTCTGTTGCTGTGCCTTTGGGTCGTGTTTTTTCCAGTGAGGTGGGAGGTGGTGGAAGTAGCAGTAAGCATGTGTCAGGAGTGCTGTGCTCTGTGGGGAGACAGGGGCTGGCCTGGGACTGATGTCCCTGGAGCATCACACTGCAGGGCTCTCTGCTGACTGCTGGTGTTTCCTTTTCAAACCAAAGAGCAGTTGGGGCCAAAGGCCTTTGGGGAGTAAACCATGTTTCTACTCTGTACCTGTTGCACTTCGCTTCTGGTGTTTATTTCAAGCGACTTTCATGCTCCTGCCTCTGCTTGGCCTCTTGCATCCCTCACTGCCCTGCAGCACCTAAGAGAGTTGCTGTGCTGGAGCTGGTGTGCCATCAGCCCCGTAGCAAGTGCTCGTGCCAGTTCAAGACCTAGTTGCCAGACCACCTGGGGATGCTGTGTGGGGCTGGGTAGTGGGTGGTCCCTCCCGAGGGGTGGTTCTCTTTGACAGGCAGTCTGAGCATAGGGTGCTACTGGGGAGGCAGCAGGGAGAGTTGGGTTGGGCAGAGGTTGTGTGGGTGTTGTCCAGGACGTAAATCCTGCTCTCTAGGGCTCTTCCTCTGGCTTCCTGGGTCCAGGAAAGGGTAGTCTGTAACCTGGGCTTTTACTGACCTTCACTTCCCCTTAGCCTACCTACAGGATGCCTTTAGCTGTCTCAGCCCCTTCCCTTCCACAGCTTATACTTTTAAAAGACATTCTCAGCTTCTTTTCTCTTTGTTCAGTTCTTTATTTGTAAGCAGTGCTTTGTTTTTCATTACATTTTCATCCCCTTTTCCATACTGACTGTGAAGTCTCTTCCTTCGTTCCCGCCTCCCTACGCTCCCCCAGCCCCAAATTCCTTTCCCAGGCTGAGGTAGGATCCAGGTGATACCAAACCACTGATGGTGACATCAGGTGTTTAGGACCTGAATCTTGCTGGAATCCAGTGGGTGCTTCTGGTCCTTCCCCACAAGAGGCCATCCACTTCACTGGGCATGGGTGATGCCTGTGGCCTGGCAGCTTGGCTCGGCCAGGTCCTGCCCATGCTCTGGCAAGCGAGTCCAAGCCAGGACCAAGGGCCAGAACAGAGCTGTAGGAAATGGGGACTGGGGTGGGAGCAGCCATTTGCATGGTGGGTCCCTTTGTCACGTCTCCAAGGCTGGGGATTAAGTCAATGAAGGACTGTCAGACATTCCTGGGGAGATGTCGTGGCTCTGGGGTGGGCTCAGACGGCGCAGTTAGTTCCCCTGGGAGTGCCTGTCAAGCAGCTGTGTACATCAAGCAGGTGACTGAGCTGAGTTAGCTGTGGCAGGGACACCCCTGGGACCATGGGTATGCCCAGGTGGCCCAGCCAGCTCTCCAGTGAGCAGATGCCATCTCTGCAATCTGGGTGGGAAGATGTGCATGCTCTGGTCTTGGGGCTCATGTGCTGGACTGGGTGACAAAGGGGAAAGCATCCTCTGACAGAGTTTTGGGACCATCTCTGGGTGCTCAAGCCTGCCCTTGCAGGGAGGAGAGGAGGGAGTAGAACACTTTCTGCACTTCCTTGGGTATTTACCATCAAGTCCAGGCTGCAGCTGAAGCCTGGCCATTAAAAAATAGACAAAACCCTCTTGTTGCACTTCAGAGTTTGACTCTTTCTCCATTGGGTGGCAAGTTCACCTGTGGGAAGGTTCCTGTGCATGCAGGTGAAATGCTGAGGTTCAATAAGGGCAGGCCAGTGAGGGTTGGGGCTGGCAGCTCCTCCTGGGCCCGGTGAGCACCCATCTTCTCCCCAGCTGCCCGGCTTCCTCCGCAGCATCTCCTGGCAGCTGCCTCTGACACGTCCTGGGTGTGAAGATGCTGCTCTCACAGAGTGCCTGGGATGCTCAGTGGGGAGAGCAGGACCCCAGGTGGGAGCTGGACCATGGGCTTGTCTCTGAGTGCCTCCAAGCCGTGGATCTGAGGGACTTCATGGTCAGTGAGGTTCTTGGGCTCCTCCCCAACCCGTGGTCATGACTCCGGTAGAGTTCCCAGGGCTGTTGGAAGTTGCAGCCAAGGTTGCTGAGGTTTGTGTGGCTTGCAGTGCCTTTAACACTGCTCTCCGTGTGTTTCTAAGATGATACTCCATGTATGTGTGTATATATATTGTAATAACACATCCCGCTCTTCTGTGTGAGTGTCAAATGGTTTTGCTTTACTAATAAATTTATAGTTATTTATACCTTCCTGTGGGTGTGTAAGATTTCTGGAGCGGAGGCCATGTGCCAAGCGCTGCCTCCTCATATGTCTTTGTGCTCTGTCTGGCTCTGCTTGGGGGTTTTTTTCATGTTTTCTTTCTTTCTTTCCCTGAACTTTCTTGAAGTAGAATTAATGGTTCACCTTCCTCGTACCCAGAAGATGCAGGGTATCAGCAGGCTCCCAGGGGCCAAAAGCAAACACAAGCAGAGTCTGCAGCATGGTTTTTGCCCCTTGCTACGGTTGGAATGATCCCTCCCCAGGGCAAAGCTCTTCCCTGGGAGCTTCAGGACAGGAGCAGGCAGGAGTCTCTTCCTGCCAGAAAGGAGCAGCTGTTCAGGGGGCCAGAAGCTGATGTATGTTGTGCTCTGGGGATCCCAGCCCCACATACAACTGTTCAGGCTTTTCCAGAGGGTTTGTGTTCCATCCCCCCACCTGTGATGGCAAGAGAGGAGTGTGTTAGAGAGGTGCTGGGACCGGGCAGGATGGGTACTTGTTGCCCACCAGGATGGAGACACTCATGGAGCCAGGGAAGGAGGAACTGGGTCAGGGAGCTCCAGCACTGCTCCAGGGAGCTCTGGACTTACGGAAACAGGCTGGACACGGAGCAGAGAAGCCATGCTGGTACCAGGGTTCCAGGATGTCACTGCAGCCAAGATTAGGGGCAGTGGGAAAGGCTGGCAGTCGTGCAGGGCTGGAGGTAAACGGATTGCAAAGCAGCAATTGGCAGGCTCAGCAAGGGGAGGCTTAGCTCAACCCAGCACAGATTTGCTCTCGTTGCTCTGAAGCTGGGGCAGAGCTGTGGGTGGAGCACCCTTGGCACATCACCCTCAGCATGTCACCTTGTGTCACCCCACGGGGTTTGAGCAGCTCCACTGCTGCTGCTCTGCACATCCCTGCACCCACCTGCATATGGGTGAGACGACTGCCTTCCCCACAGCACTGCCGGTGAGTGCCTGGGGTAGCTTTGGTGGCTCCACGGATTTTGAGGGTGCTCAAGCTTGCTTGATTGCGGGATTTTCTTTGCAGCACCCTGCACCGAAACCAGGCTGGCTGCTGGGAGCCTGGGTACTCGGGACAGCTGAGTGCCAGTAATCCCATTTGCAGGCAGCGCAGGGCTAATCCTCGCAGAGCCCTGAGCGGATTGAGGTGGGTTTGGGGGAGTCAGTGACGAGCTGCAGTGGCCAAGGGAGCCCACGCATCCAAGGGGTGGCTTCCCAGGGAGGCAGTGGTGAGCCTAGGGGGTAAGTGGCAGCACTGGAGGTGAGGGACGTGGCTGGGATTTAGCAGGGCCACCTCTGCACATCACAGGGGGGTTTGGTGCTCGGAAACAGAGCCGGAGGATGAGCTGTACCGGTCCGTGGGGAGCAGTGCTGTGAGGGCTGGGTAACGTGGAGGGTTTGATCAGCTGCTGAGGGGGAAAGAAAGACCATGGTGCTCCCTGCTCCAAATGAGGCTGTGGGTCTGTGCCCTTCTTGCTCTTAGAAATGAGACTAAGGCCCTTTGCTGGCTGGCAAAAGGAACTGCCACAACAGGTGGTGGCACTGCTGGATGCCTGCATTGCAGCAGGATGCATGAGACTGCCAACTCTTTCATGCCTTTGCAGGCAAATCCTGGCTACTTACTCCTATTTCTTTCAGCAGCTAATTTTGTGGGGACCCACAAATGTTTCTGCCCAGTTCTTGTTCAGATTTGGCAGGGGAATGGCTTCTGCCCTCCACTTTCCTTCCCAGATCGAGGACAGGCGTATGCTCCAGCCTTTTACAGCTGCACAAGCTCCTGTCGAGGGAGGAGGAGACCTTGACTGACAAGGGGGGCTCGCTGCAGCCCCACGGGGCTTTCTCTGGGGTTGTTTGGGCTCAGTTGTCTGTGAACCCTCGGCTTCTTCGGGACCTGTGAAGTGCCAAAGCATGGGTGGAAATGCCTCTGCTGCACAGTACTGCCAGCTTTTCCTTGCTGTTCCCAGGGCGTTCACAGCTCCTTAATCCCTTACATGCAATGAGACACAAAAGGTAATTTAATCGGTTTCTGGTTTTCAGGCTTCTTGGGAGGTGTTTTACAGCCACACCATCCAGCTTTGGGGTGTGAGGGTCTCTGGGAGAGCTGACCCTGCCCGTGGGTGTGCTGGGGGCTGAAAGTGCTGCATGGAGCGATGCTTTGGCTGCATCCAAACCTGGCTCCTGGCCTTGCCAAGGTGCAGGCAAGCAAAGGGCTGAGGACACTCATCACCTTTCCTGCAAACCCCAGCCTGTTTAGATTTAAGGAGCCAGGCTTTGGAGAGCCCCCAGTGAGCCATCTCAAGGGAACTGAAAATGTCCTGCATCCCTGAAAGCTGCATGAGGGGTTAATTCAAAGAGTCCAGTGCTGAGCAGCTTCCAGCCTCTACCTGCTGCATGTGGGACTGGGATCATATGTGTAACTGGGACTAAACTCCTGTGCAGTCTCCTGGCCGGGCTGGAAGGAGCTCAGGGATTTGCTTTCTTTTGCCCTTCGCAGGTGTCACCTGGGGGCTGTCTGAGGTGCTCCTGAGCCCTTCATTGAGCAGAGTGGGGTATCTTTAGAGGGGCGTTTTGGGCAGAGCGCAGCTCTTTGGAGGGGCAACAGCAGGAGACACCCCCAGTTTGAGCTGGATGAGAGCCCCCAGACTTTTGTCTGGTACCTAAGAATGGGAATGTGCAGCATCATTTGGCTCACTGCTGGTGTATCCCAGCCTGGAGATGCTTCACGAAGGGAAGGAAAGGACCCAAAAAGACCAAGCAGCCAGAGCTTTGGACAGCTGAATCCCTGCCCTGCAACATCTTACTTTCACCTACCCTATCAACATCACAGCAGCTGGTGCTGGCTGCCTTTGCTGCCCTTGCTAGAGCCCCCAGCAGGTACCTGCCCCAGCAGCCACCACCTGGGGTGTGGCTGAAAAGCAGTGGAACAGAGTTGTTTCATAGGGGTAGAAAGAGGGGATATGTGTGTTGGGACATGAACTTCCTCATAAAAAAATCTGTTCAAATTACTGTTCAATTTCCCTCAAATGAAAAATGATGGGGAGAGTAGAGGACTCTGAGCAGACCATCACGACTTCTGTGATCTGTCTGCAATGGCTTCCTAGTCCGGACAGGTTGTGAAAATAAAACACCTAAATGAGGAGCTACCTTTAGGAAAAGCAAGTTTAACTGTACGCTTCAAATAGAGAGTGCTTGCTCACAATAGCAGTGAGGGATGAGGAGTTGAGCTGGGTTTGGTCTGGCTGTGCTGCAGTGCCATGTTTCCCAAGCAGGACGTGGAAACGGAGGGACACCAAGGACCTTTTTGGGCTGCTCTGGAGACAGCGTGAGCAGCTGGTGCAGCCAGTGTTCCCTGGGCAGTGTGCACCCCTGCTGCTGGCCTCTTGCCAGCTGGAGACCCCTCGGCACTGCCCGCAGCCAGCGGGATGATGGGCTGGATCGACCGGGTGGTTCCCCAGCCCCCAGCGCCCCATGTGACAGAGGAGACCCCTGTGCAGGAGCCAGAGCCAGTTAAGGTGAGCAGGGATCCACTTTGGGGGGTAATGGGGACACCATGAGCATGATGAGAGATGCCTGGTGCCTCTGCATCCATCCCCAGCACTGCAGCACCCAGGGGTGCTCCACAGCATCCCCAGGAGGGATGGGGGCCAGGATGTATTCCTACTCGGAGCTGCTGGCAAGCAGCAGGAAAGGATGGGGAGTCCCTGGAGTTTGCAACTAGCTTCTAACAGGGACAGTGTCCTCTGTGCCTCGCTCTCTGACACCTTTTGCCTTTTGCCCTGAAGGCACCAACAGGAAAGGCCAGCGGCCCCACGGATGCTGCTGACCAGGCACGCACTGAGGGTAAGCCCCACACTGGCTCAGGCTGCACATCAGTGCTCCTTTACCCGCCTGTCCCACTCCTGCCTGGCGTCCTGGGGGCTGCCAGAGTGGTGATAGGAGCTTGCCTTTTTTCTTCCCTGCTGCCATTGAAGAAACGGAAAAGAAGGTGGCGTTTGTGGTCTCTGAGGACTCAAGTTCTGTGTTTGAGAGGTATGGCTCCTGCACCCTTCAGCGTGCAACATGATTTGCTTGGGATTTTGCTTTTTGTTGGGGGCTGGATGCCTTGGATGGCATTCCCAGCCTGACTCACACCCTTCCCTGGCAGTGTGGGGAGTAGTGTGCTCTCCTGGCTCTCCTATGGGCTGGAGAAGGTGATTCCCCAGCCAGCTCCAGGGCTGCAGGCACTTGGGAAGAGCTTCGAGACAAGCATCGACATTGCTGATGAGGTAGGAGACAGATCTGGGCGATGGTTTGGTATTTGAGCTTCTATCTCTTTTTACCTTTTCTTCTTTTTTCCTTCTTATCACTCTCCCAGTGCTAACTGGGAGCACTAAACCTTCCCTGCATGGGTTTCTGTCTTCATCCATCCCTGGGGAAAGAGCAGGTTTCCCTCCCCACTCAGTGGGATGATCCCCCTCTTGGCTGTCGGATTTTCAGACAGTTTGTTTGGCTTTACAGACAGAGGTCCAGGTCCTTGGGGATGAGGACAACAGTCTGGGTAAGGAGAGCTGGGAGTTTGTAGTTCGCAGCATCCTGGGACTCCCACATCCCACCTCCCTGATGGGTGATGCCGGCACTCTTGTCCCCTTGTGCTGGCCTGAAGCTCCCAGCAGTGCAGATTCCCCGTGGCCACAGCAGTGCTCTCCTTGCAGAGATAACCCCCTTCGATCCCGAGGAGGACGTGTCTGAGGACGAAGCGGAGGCCGACGCGGAGGAGTGGTGGGTGCCCAGAGAGGCTGGGGGGATGCGGGAGGGCAGGAAAGCGCAGGATGAGCTTCCCGAGCGCGGCGCTCTCCCCGCAGGACAGGAAAGCGGGTGCTCAACTGGCTGTCACAGGGCTTCGAGAGGATTGTGCCGCAGCCTGAGGGGATGAAAAAGCCGGAGGTGAGCACTGCCCAGCTCGGGAAGACTGGGGGGCTACCGGGTAGAGAGGAGAGTGGAGCCAGCTCCTTGCCTTCATCCTCCCGCACACCCGAGCTGGGACCGTGGGGAGGAAAAGGGAATTCAGCAGAGCAAACAGAGATCTCTGGGTGCCGTCCCGGTGTTCCTCAACCTGGCTGCATGCAGGGAGGACCCTTCATTTGGGACAAACCCACTGGTGTCAGCAACACTGGGGTCTGGGTTTAGTGGTTGTTGTCAGGGAAATGGGGCTGAGACCACAGCGGGGGATGTGTGGGGCTGAGCATGTGGGTCCTCTTGCGCTGGGGGACACGTCCACCCGGGGTGTCCTGAGGCCGCAGGCAGTGCTTTGCCACGTCCACCCGTCCCTCTGTCCCTCTGCAGACCGAGCCGAAGAAGAGCGC
>NW_008239324.1:4174911-4175271 GCF_000691975.1 Corvus brachyrhynchos
GCTCCCACTGTGCTGGCAGGGGGGGGAACACGGGTCCCGCCATCACGGCACCGCCCCTACACCACTTCTGTCCCCAAACTGCCCACGTCCTCGTCCCCGCCTGGGTCCCCAGGGAAGAGGCTGCCAGGGAAGCCCCCGAGGCCTGTCCCCTTCCTGGCTTACTCCTCTTCCCAACAACTTATGTCTGCTGCATTGCCTATCCTCCTTCTTCTTTCGAATAAACCTGAGCAGGCACAAAAGAGACTAAAACCCAGGCAAAGTCAAAATCCAGCACTTCAGCCGGACAGAGCACCCCAGCGGCAGCAGCAGCCAAGGGGCAGCCCGGGGCCGGGACCGCCCTCAGGCCCACAGCCCGGGCTG
>NW_008239324.1:4175452-4177770 GCF_000691975.1 Corvus brachyrhynchos
GCACACAGAGGTATGGTGTCGGATCGATAGGAAAAGAGCACGGGAATACCACATCCCTGGTAAGCAGGGCGTCCCCTGCCGTGCAGCTGACCCTAGACCAGTGCTGGGACCTGCTGTGGTTTGGGCTGTCACCAAGTTCCATAGAGAGAACAATTCCCCATGACCTGCTCAGCTGATGAAAGCCAGTATTTGGCTTCTAAGCAGCAAGAGATCCCATAGCATGTGCTTTTTTTACTGTTTCCTTTCCTCTCTGTGCAGCACTGGGTGCTGTCCATGCCCTGGCATCTCACCCAGAGGTGGTCCCAGCTCTAAGGAGAAGCTTTACAAAGCTCTCCTTTCCTTCCCTGGCTCCCAGGCAAACTCACTTATGTGCTCCTGCCCTGTACCATTGAGTGTGGGGATGCTTGTGCCCATGGCCAAGCCATCCACCTTGCCACAAGAATGGGGTTTTTAGGGTAAAAGGGCCACCTTTACTGAAAATGGGGCATTGAGGGTAAAAATTAAGGTTTACTGAAAATAGGTGATGTCTCATGGGTCCCTTCTCCTCTTGACAGGGAGTGGCCACAGCAACCTCAAGTCCTGTGGAACAAAGTAAGTGATGGCTCCATCTTGTCATGATGGTTTGACTGCCAAGCCTGTCAGGAAGGTTATTGGGAAGAGGGGTCACTGGCAACTTTTATCCCCTGGTCTGCCCTGGGTGCCAGCTAGGGAGCCCCTGGAATCCCCCAGGGAAGCTATGGGAAGTTGTTGACACTTGAGAAGAGGCAGCTGTCGTGGAGTTGTGGTGTGGGCTTGGTAGAACTCAGGCTGAGGGAGTCTGCAAGTGCAGCATCTCACATCCTCAGGCCCCAGGTTTTGAAGTTAGTGCTGATATCAAGGTCTGTCCAGAGCTGTGCTGGAACTGGAGGGATTTGGTCAAAGAATTACAAGGGAATTCAAACCTGCTGCTTTCTTTCCCTCCTTGGCTGTTAGCCAAGCCTAGCATGAGATGTCTAGGAAGGTACCCCAGGAAAACAAAATGCTGGGATTAGATGTCTTAGAATGGAGTCTGCATGGCTGTGGGGAAACCTGCAGGGTTCACACTGCTGCTTGCCTGTGGAGGGGATCAAGCACCAGCTCTGCAGGCAGAGGGGCTTGGCTCCCCACACCAACCACTTTGAGGGATGCTGGACAGAGCTGCCTCTGTAGATGGTCTGGGCAAGGTTACACTGTGCAAGTGCTGTCCCTTGAAAGGAGTGGCTCGTTGGGCTGTGGGAGCTACTGACGGGAGCAGGGACCTGCTGAGGCACACGGAAAATGCACACCCCCAGGGATATGCTGGGAAGTTGCTCCCGCCAGGCCAGCAGCCCCTTGGCAGAACCTCAGAGAGGGAAATCCTGAGGGAAGGCTTTTCTCCACGTGTTTGTACAAACTGGAGGTGTGTGTGCTGCCGTGGACCTCAGAAAGGGGCAAAGCCAGGGATGCCACTGCGTGTGCTGGGTGGGCACAGCCTTGGTGCCCAGATGGCTTTGGTGCCTCGAGGCATCTCCAGGTCACTTAACCTGCCCAAAGAAGTCGAGCAAGAGATCTGCCCTGGCACCAAACTGCCAGCACGCTCATTAATGTTTTCCTTCTCCTTTTGTTTCAGGGGGCAAAGGGGCTTAGCGCCTCTGAAACAAATGGAAAACGAAGACCGTGGCAAACCAGCCCTTCCCACACCCAAATGAGACCAACCTGAGGAGAAAGTGCAGCTGGGGAGGAAAAGCAAAGGGGAACCTGCAAATGGTCTCTAGCTCCTTCCCAGCTGGGGCAGTGGGGACCCAAGGCTGGCACAGGGACCCAGTCCCAGGGCTGTCCCACTTGGCTCCCTCTTTGCTCTGGGAATTGGAGCTACTGGTTTTGCAGGATGATATCTATGAGATGGGAGCTATAATTTATAGCATGGTGGAAAAGCATCACTCAGGACACCTCAGTGGCAGAAAGCCTCTTGCTACAGTCTCCCAGCACTCCTGGCCCCCCACAACATCTGAATATTCATCCCAAGACCCCCAGCTGAAATCTCCAGGCTTCTTTGAATCAACTTCTGCCTCTGAGGTTTAATGTTATAAACCTCTTGTCAGCTCCTTGTTGCTTTTCTTCCATAACTGAGTGTTTCCTCCCAGCACGTGGAAAGGGCTCTGATTTGCAGCAGCAAATCAGGTGGGTGAGGTTAATCTCTAGGTGAATAGGTAGGACTTACTGGTTAAAAATATTTGCCCGGGCTCTTCTCAGAGAACTTACCCAAACTTTCCTTACCCCCAACTACAGCTGCTCCCTTCTAAAGCTCATATCTCCATGGT
>NW_008239324.1:4177813-4184184 GCF_000691975.1 Corvus brachyrhynchos
ATTCCAGGGGCTGTCTCCAGCCCAGAGGTTGGCAGGCAGCTGTGGCCAGTGCAGACACACTGGACTCAGGGGGGTGAGAGCCCCTACACCCCAGGTTTTGGGTACAGACCTTGGAATAGTAGACTGGTTTGGGTTGTGAGGGACCTTTGAAGATGATCTGGTCCAACCTCTCTGCCATGGGCAGGGACACCTTCCATCAGACGAGGTTTCTCCAGGCCCCATCCAGCCTGGCCTTGAACACTTCCAGGGATGGGGCAGCCACAGTACACTATTTCTTCCTTGTGTCCAAAATGAATGTCCCCTCTTTCAGTTTACAACTGTTGCCTCTTGTCCTTACAGACTTTGGTAAAAAGTCTTTTTCCATATTTTCTATAAGCCCTTGATGTATTGCCAGGCCAGGTTAAGATCTCCCACTGTCACATCTCTTTAGGAGCATCCAGGCATCTGTAACAATGAGTTGTGAGCCAAGAGACCTCCCTGAGATCCATCCCCTGTGTTTATAATGAATCTTGCTTGTACCAGGACATGGTTTTAGTATTCACCTCATTTTCATATCATGTATCAAAAAGTCATGGTGTGTTTTAAAAGCCGTCTCCCTGATTGCTGTCCCATGTTTTAATTAATGGAGATCCAGAGGGAATGGGCTAAAGGCATTGTGGACACCATGGGGTGGGTAAATAAGCCACAGATATGACACTGCATGGGTTTCCTGCCTTTCTGTAGTTCAGTTTGCACGTTTCCTATTAGCTTTGCTGTGGACATGTAAGTTTTGCTGTCAGGCAGACCTCAAAATAAACTGGTTTTACAGTAAGCGGATGTGCTTCCTCCTCCTATTTCTCTGGCATGAGCCTGACGTGGTAGAATGGGTACCCCTGGGACATGGAGAGGGCTCATCATGGGTCAGACTCCTCACTCTGCAGCTGGCCTACAGCCCCCCAGTGATGCTGGGAAGTGACAAGGGTGTGGGATGTTCCTTGCCTGGGAGAGTGCTCGGAGTGGACAGGACATAGTGCTTGAGCGTTGTGATGTGGGCTCTGGGCTGGGCCTTGCAGACCCAAGGCCCTTGGGCTGTGCTAGGACAGCAATTCACTGCGGGTTCACAAGGGGAAAGGCTTTGGGCTCTTCCAAATTGCAAGGAGAGACAAAACGTGGCCTGGAGGTGGGCCAGGTCACTGCTGGTGGAGGTGGCTACACGTGCAGGGAAGCCAGCAGTCCATCTGTGTGCAGAGGGTTACAGGTTTCATAGAATCCCAGAATGGTTTGGGTTGGAAGGGACCTTAAAGCTCAACCAGTTCCAACCCCCCTGCTATGGGCAGGGACACTTTCCACCACACCAGCTTGCTCAAGGGTTTCACGGGGTTTTGGCTGCACTTGGGACAAAATGATGAATTTTCTTTTTCCTTCTGGCAAAGGGGCCCAAGGTATCTGTCCAGCACAACTCAGGGGCAGCAGGGCTGGCCAGCTCTGCACAGGCTGAGAGCTGCTTCAGCACTGCCCCATCGAGCAGAGGAAACCTGGGATCTGCCCTGGCCTCTTGAGAATGTGCTACTGTCACTTCACCACCTCCCTTTCCCCCTTCCTGTTTCAGTTCATGCAGCCCCTGGGGAGCAGGAGCAGACCCATCTCGTTCTGCAAGAGATCGATGATGACCAGATTAATGAAGGGGTGACGGCCTGGGCTCACAAGGCTGAGCTGGAGGCAGCTGCTCCTTCCCTTCCCACCATACAGGAGGAACCTCAGGAGGAAGAAGACAGGTAGGGGAAATGAGATGCTGTTGATAGGCAGGTCTCTGTGTTCTCCAGTCACAGTGTGGTGGCCATGGGAGGGGATGAGCCTGTCCCTGGGCATCCATCCTTGAAAGTGCTGGCAGTGGAGCTGGTGGCCGAGGTGCCTTTTTCCAAAAGGGGGGCATTGCCCACTAGGACCCAAAAGGTGTTTGAGCAAATGTCTTCTGATTTTGGTTAGGGCAGGTGGTAGCAGAGCCATGATCACAGTGCCCTGCAAAGGACAGGTGAGGGAGGCTCTGCTTAGGCTCCTGTAAGTAGATTTTGGGCCCAAGGCAGGAGGCCTTGGACCTTGCTCCCATTACAGTCCCAGCTGTAATGGCATTCAGAAATGGAAGTTGTCTCTGTATAATCCATCCTTGCTTCTCCCAAAAGAAAGCCCTGCTGAGCTCTCCTGAGGGCTGGGCAGTGTGTTCAGAGCCAGGAGCGAGCTGTGTTGCAGCAGGGGGGTGAGAGGTGTCCATGCACCCTCACAAGGGGTTTCTGAGCCCCCCAAAATGCCCCCTGAGCCCGGCACACCTGGGTGAGCACAGAGGTTCCCACCTCCCACAAGGGCAGTACTCAGCTTCACTAAGCACAAGTGATGCCCTGAGCCACGCTGGCTCAGCCAGAAAACACTGAACACGCAGGGCTCCTCGTGTGAGGCTTACACACACTCTGTGCATTTTACCTCATGAGTTTCTCCTTTCCAGACTGTCTTTGTGCTCCCCAAACACTACAAAGGGGGAAGAGGAAAAGGAGGAAGAGGATAAGAAGGAGGAGGAAGAGAGGAAGAAAGAGGAGGAAGAGGAGAGGAAGAAAGAGGAGGAAGAGGAGAGGAAAAAAGAGGAAGATGAGACGAAGCAAGAGGAGGAGGACAAGAAAAAGGAGGAGGAGGAGAGGAAGAAAGAGGAGGAGGAGGAGGAGGACAGGAAAAAAGAGGAAGATGAGATGAAGCAAGAGGAGGAGGAAGAGGAGAGGAAGCAAGAGGAGGAGGAGGACAGGAAAAAAGAGGAAGAGGAGAGGAAGCAAGAGGAGGAGGAGGACAGGAAAAAAGAGGAAGAGGAGAGGAAGCAAGAGGAGGAGGAGGACAGGAAAAAAGAGGAAGAGGAGAGGAAGCAAGAGGAGGAGGAGGACAGGAAAAAAGAGGAAGAGGAGAGGAAGCAAGAGGAGGAGGAGGACAGGAAAAAAGAGGAAGAGGAGAGGAAGCAAGAGGAGGAGGAGGACAGGAAAAAAGAGGAAGAGGAGAGGAAGCAAGAGGAGGAGGAGGACAGGAAAAAAGAGGAAGAGGAGAGGAAGCAAGAGGAGGAAGAGGAGAGGAGGAAAGAGGAGGAAGAGGACAGTGAAAATGAGGAAGAGCAGAGGAAGGAAGAGGAGGAAGAGGAGAGGAAGAAAGAGGAGGAGGACAGGAAGGAGGAGGAGGACAGGAAGAAAGAGGAAGAGGAGAGGGAGGAGGAGGTGAGGAAGAAAGAGCAGGCGAAGAAAAGAGATAAAGAGAAGAAGAAAGAGGAAAAGAGGAAAGAGGAAGATAAGAAAGAGGAGGAGCAGAACGAGAGTGCAGAGTGAGTGGCTCCCGTTGCCTTTATGGCTTTGTTGGAAATTAGCGTGATTGCAGCTTTTGTTTCAACCGTGTTCACCAGCTGGAGAGGCTGAAACACCCATGGCAGAGCAGAGCTCCCAGCCTGGCAGGCGGCTGGCGTGTGCTGGGGAGGAATGGGTGTTGCTGGGGAGGCATGGGATGCGGGAGCGATGCTTTGGCAAACCGGCTGGCCCCAGGGCTCGCTGCTGACGCGGCACCGGGTGACAGGCGAGTGTCTCCTGGTGACGGGCGAGTGTCTCCTGGTGACACGGGCTCCTTCTCCATCGCGGCCGCCCGTAGCAACCGCAGCCCCTCTCCCGCCTCTTGCGGGAGCACCCAGCTTCGGGAGATGGTCCCTGCTATTTAAACCATATCCATTAATTCAGGGCACTCGGGATTATTTCGGGTGTTACAGAGCTGAATGTAAAGACAGGATTATGTGTTGTGTCTGCAAGTGCTGCTTCATACAAGTAGGTACAATTTTACATTTTTTTCCTGTTATAGAAAATAGCCTAGTTCTTGTCAGCTGTGGTGACTTTGGTCTAGGTGGTATTGAGAGACATCTTTCTGCTTTGGTTTAGTAGTTTGCTCTGATTTCACATGAGATAAACATTTAGGGATTTATTACCTAGTACTATAATATTATTTTCTGTTAATTCCCCTAAAGTAGGTAGATTTTGAGGAAGAAGCTGAAAACACATGATTACTCAGTGTCAAACCCATATGTTTGTGTTTCATCAAAATCTGTTCCTGGAGCCTCACTATAGAAACTTGAGCTTCAGTTGTGGGGTGAATGAGATGCTGCTCCATCCTTCAATATGTTTGTTTATTGGGAAACGAGAGAGAGACCAACAGGTTTTCTAGTTCAGGATGGAAAGATGTATGATTGCATTTGAAGGGAGCATAATTTTTTTAAAAATTAAGGGGGAAAATTATTAAAAATAATAAACCAAATACCTTCATGCATTTAGCTGTCTTAAAATTATTCTCATTATCCCAAATCCCTGCTTTGCATTTCTTACCAGGAAAGAGCAAATCAAGATAAGTGCACAGAGCAACATGTGAGGTACTTTTATTTCAGTTATGAAGTTATATTAGAACAATAAAATCAATCTTGAGAGCCCCTTTGTCAGAATGGTGGAGCTGAAGTCTGTGCCTGCTGCTGAAGGAAAATGAGAATTATGTGTCCTGGTGGTGTCTTGCACAGGCAAACGTGGGATTTGAATAGTGCTTGTGGGAAAGCCTTGCCTGGAAATTAGGCTTTGGCTTTTTATTTGGCCCATTTTAATTATATGAGAAATGATTATGCACAGGAGGAGAAACATTCTGCCTGGATCTTTCTGCCTCTGCAATTTTTGCTTATGCACATGCAGTGCCCTCTTTTATTTATACACATCTCACCTGGTCTCCCAGGCAGCATTTTTTCTCTCCCCTCCAGACCCCTGCTGCAGCCACCTTGTCTCCCTGATGATGAGGGTGTGGATGAAGCCTGCCTTGCCGAGGAGACCCTCAGGATTGAGCAGCTGGAAGAAGCTGAGATAAGTAATCTCGAAGGCGCTCTTGTCCAGGTATGGCACTGCTCCCTGCTTGGGCTTGGGTCTGCAATGGGCTCTTGCTGCTCAGCAGGTGCTGGGGCTCAGAGCTTCTCTGAGGGGATGCAGTGCCCTGGGAGGAGCAGGGACTGCACTCAGCACTGGACATGTTTCCCACCAAGATGTCCCCACGCTGGAAGCTGGGGCAGCAGCAGTAGCCGTGGATGGAGGGAGGGCTCCTTTCACCCTAAAAGTGGGCACTGAGCAACGAGCCGAGAGTCTGGTGGGTAGGGGGGATGTGGGGCAGCCAGTCAAGCTGTAAAGTCTGCTCTTTCACTGGCAGAGTGGGGCTTTTTCTCCTTAAAATGGCTTTTTTCATTTTGAAGGTGGAAGAGGAGACAGCTGAAGCTGCTGAAACCGATGCTGAAGGTATAACCTGTAGCAGTATGATGCCAAACGGGGATGAAGTGAAGCAGGGTGTGCAGTGCCTGGTAGGGGGAGAATCCAGCTTCTCCTTTCCTGCTGTCAGGGAGCAGGCAGCTGAGTTCTCTGCAGTGTGGGCCTGCATGGGCAGTCAGGGCTTTTCACTGGGGTAAAGCGTTCTGTGGGCACAGCACGATGGCAATATTGGCGTTGTCTGGAGCTGGCTCTGAATGTGTAATGCTGAGTCCCGTTGATTAAGCAATCCCTGATGTGAAATAAGAGTTGCTCCTTTGGCTGGAGAATGTACAGGGATAAAAAGTATTTTCTCTCCCACTTTTCTCTATTTGGGAAATAACCAGTGACATAAAGCACGTTTTAATATAACATTTTAGGAAGCAATGGTTGGTAATGAAAATTAGGTGATGAGTTCCCATTGCAGCCTGACTGAGCAAAGGCACATCCTGGCATAACTCCATTGACATGGGAGAGTTGCACAGGGAATGGCTTGCCCTGACCCCTGGGATTCTCTCATGCAGCCCTTGCAGAAGGCAATGATGCTAGAAAATGCTAATTTGTCAGTAACTGTAGTGATAGGACAAGGATTAATGGGTACAAATTGAAAGAGGGGGAATTTAGGTTAGAATATTAGGAAGAAATTCTTCACAGTGAGGGGTGGTGAGATACTGGAACAGATTGCCCAGGGAGGCTGTGGATGCCCCAACCCTGGCAGTGCTCAAGGCCAGGCTGGATAAGGCCTTGAGCAACCTGGTCTATTGGGAGATGTCCCTGCCCATGGGACATGATCTTTAAGGTCCCTTCCAACCCTTAACCTTCCATGATTCCGTGAAAAACACATGGTAGGGTGCCCACCACTGCAGCCGTGTGCTACCAACACCTGTGAGCAGCAGGCAGCCCCAAAACCCCATCAGCCCCACATTTCCACCGTGACACAACCATCCCCTCTCAAACCACTCTGTGTTTTGTTGCAGCTTCAGATGCCTTGTCCTTTGCTTGAAGCACCTAGCAGGCTCCTAGCAGCATGGCCAGGCGGGCCCGGGACGTCGAGCTAGACCG
>NW_008239324.1:4184255-4211286 GCF_000691975.1 Corvus brachyrhynchos
CAGCTACCGAGCCACCGCTGCCGCCTGCACCCCCGTCCTTGTCGCCAGCAAGCCAAAGGCTGGACTTGTCAACCCCAATTTTTGCACTGAGGAGCAATCCCCACTAGGTATTAGAAGTGTTGGCTTGGACGATGGCCTTGCGTAATTAGAGGGGTGCAGGGGAGGATTCCTGGAGTTGCTTTTTTTGTTGCTTTCTGGGGGGAAAGAATTTAAAAAATAAAAGCATGCTTCATGTTGCAGCACAGAGGCTGGGGAACAAAATTCACGTGTTTTTCTGCTTCTGCCTCATCACTATGTGCCTTTTTAGCTAAGCCTAGAGGGTGTTTGCAAATGCTGTGTGTTTAGAGCTGCTCAGAAAAGCTCTCCTGAAGGACCTGCAGGCAGGGGGTGCAATATCACTGCACACAGTTTTCTCTCCAGCATTTGTGCAACCTGCTCATACTAAGAGGAGAGAAAGGTGGAGGTTTGCTGTTCACGGCTTTCTGCCTTTTCTGCAGCTTTGCTTCGCTTTGTTTTTAACCAGCAAGCCAAATTCTGCTGCTTTTCCTTACATGCAACAGGATTTTAACTTTGTAACCCAAACAGGCCTTTTCCGAGGGATTTAATCAAGTCACACTCTGATCCACTAGTTCCACATCAGTGTGAAGCAGGAGGGTGTGCATGGGGACTTTCAGATGTGTGAAGACCTCCCACGGAAGAAATCCTGCAGGAATTAATTGTATTTTGTTAAATAACTAGGAAAAGAGATCACACTTCACAGCTGAGCAACTGTGGGGTCTGGCCAAGGTAACCCCCAGTGCTATTTCTGCTTTGGACAACTGGCATCTTTCTTTGCCCACTATAAACATCCAACCTTCCTGCTTCTAACCTCGCTTGTGGCAGGAAGCAGTTATTACCTCTGCAAAAGAAAGAAGCCATAAATGCTTATTTAAATAGTGCCTTATTCTGCATGAAAAGCAAACACTGTGTGATTCAGAGCTGTCACGATCCATATGTTTACAGTCAGAAGAACCAGGAGAATTTCTACGCCCTAGGACCAGGTTTGCTCCTGGAAATCCTGGATTCCTGCATAGCACCTGCAGCTGGGAATCCTAATCTCCACTGTTTTCCAAACCACGGGAACCCAACACTCAGATGGAGTAGCTGCAATCACTGCAAGCTGGGCAAGCAGAAGGGGAGCAGATGGCAGTTCTTAGAGTGTTAAAAACTGGGCAAAAAAAAAGATAAAGAAGTGCTCCAAATGCTTAGGAGAAAGGAGTGCTAGGCAAGAAGGGAACAGAGGGAGAAGGAGAGGCCACCCAACACGCTGCAGGGCCTGGGGGCAGCTCTGTGGCAGTGATGGGGTCTGGGGAGCCATCCTGGCTGCAGGCAGGGCCCTGCACCCCCCTCACCTGCCATTATTGTCCTTCCCCACGGAGCAGGTAATTACCCCACCCTGGAGATCAAGGATGTGGACAGCCCAGGCCATGCTGTGGAGATCCATGCTTCCTCTTTACCAGTGCCCACCGCCAGTGCTCCCAACCTGCTGGCGGTGCCCGGCGCAGCATCCCCCAGGTATGGCTCTGCCCAGGTGCGGTCCCTGGCTCCCCCAAGGGTGCCAGGACAGGAAAACTGATACAACCATGTGGAGATACCCATTTCCAGCAGATTTGGACAGTGATGTGTGTGCAGCGGGTGTCACCCTGGTGCACAGCAGAGGAGATGGCGAAAGCTTTGCCTCTTGTTTGCATTTTTTATTTAAATGGTTACATTTTGTTTAAAGCTTTTGTGGGCTGTCCCTAGCCCTGTCTGCGTGTCCTCCTGGAGAGGGCTCAATCCCCAGGCCATGGTCAAAGCCCATTTGTCTCTTGTCCACGTGTCTGTGTTCCCAAATCCACAGCACAGGGGGTCCATGTGCTGGATATGAGCCTTCGTCATCATAATAAACAATTTTCTTCTTGTATTTTTGCTGCAAGGGTTTGTAGCATGTCCCCCCCGAGTTTGCGCTTTCAGAGGAGTGGTAGAAGCCCCATCCCTCAAAGTGTTCAAGGCCAGGTTGGATGAGGCTTGGAGCTACCTGGTCTAGTTGGAAGGTGTCCCTGCCCATACCAGGGAGCTGGACTAAATGGTCTTTTAAGGTCCCTTCCAACCCAGATCATTCAGTGATTCCATGCTTAGAGAGAGGGAGGATTAAAACTGAGCTTTAAAATTTAGGCCAGAGAAAGCTGATGGATCTTCTTCTGTTGTGGCATTAGGATTTTTTGAGGCTCACTCTTGCAGAGGGTTAAAAATGAAAACTGAAGTGGAGGTTTTTTCTGTGCTGTAAACCAGGTGCTATAGTCATTCTCACTTAATAGTTTGGATCTTTTAGTAAACAAGCTCCTGGAGGAGCAAATAAAATGGCAAAAATGTCCACAATCCAGTCTGTTGAACAGCTGTTTAAACTGGGACAGCAGAGCCCAAGGCTTCATGTGAAATACCTGCAGGGAAAATACTGACAGCATTAAACATATTTCAGCTACACATGTGAGCATATAAACCTTTCTGCTGGGTCTCATGGGAGTGTCTCAAAGCAACACTGGAGGTCCTTTGGTAGAGCTGGGTATTTTTAAAAGCAAGGAACTCCTATTCTCCTACATGAAGAGCTAAAACTTAATTATTGTGAACCAGAAGGAAAATGCTCATCTCCTGCTGGTGTTTCCAGGGGAAGAGGACATAACTCTGCATTGAGCAGTCACTCAGTTATCCCTAAATCCCTTCTGCTGGCCACAGTCTTGAGTTATTTCTTACGTGAGTCTGTGAAGGATTTAAGTTAAAACGGTTTAGACAGAGTCATAAAAGACTCATCACAAATGAGCCACACATCTAATTGGAGCCTGGAAACAAGCTCCTGCAGATAAATACCAGGATACTCTGGCTGATGCCATATGGGCAGGGACCCTATGCATCCCACAAGTCCTAGTGCCTGTGGCCTCTGGCTGCAGCATTCCAAGGGCACCAAAACCAGAGCAATGTTTAGGCTGTGACGGGGCCTTTCATCCCAGCTGGCTGCTCAGGGGAGGGTGTGTGTGGGCTGCTGCTGCACAGTCCCCTTTACAGAGAAAGGTGCTGTCAGTGCAGGCTTCTGGGCTTGCTCAGGGATGAGGACAGGCCAGCAGGGCAGTGTGGTGCCCTGAGGGGACAGAGGCAGGGGAAGGGCAGCTGGAACTGGTGAGAGGCAATGGATGTTGTCCTAACAACAATATGGACCTTGGCATGACTATTTCTCCAAACTGATGGTTTGGGGAACCCCTCCATCCACATTTGAGAGCACTTTAAAAGGAGGTCTGTGGTTTTCCTCCACCCCTTCACTGGGCACTTGGGAAGTGAAGGTTCACCTGCTCCACCTCCCAGCAGGACACACCTGAGAGCCAGCAAGGTTGAAGGTGCTGGGTTCACAGCATGTGGCTTTCTTTGGGAGATTTGTGATGGCAGGATGACCTTCCTCAGCATCCTGCTTTGCTCCTGCTCCACACACAGCACTAAGACATTTTGTGCCATGGCCAGGGGAGTCAGCGGCTGTGGTGGCAGGAGATCATTCCTTCATTACAATTAAAATTCTGGGCTTGGCTGCAGGTTTGCAAACCAGTCCAGATTTTTGCTGGGACTGCTATCTGCATATTCAGTTTCCCTTCTGACACCTTGCTTGCTCACATGAAAGGAAGTCATCTGAGAAACCCATCTGTGCCCAGCTGTGTTAGGACACAACTTCTAGGTATCGCTGGCACTGCACTTTCCTTGCCTGCCTCTTGAAGTGCAGTGATGTGATCCTATGGCACTGGGGGCAAGCACAGGGTGATGCCTGCCCTCTGTGCATTTTGCCAGGTATCCAAATTGGGTTGCAAAATGAGCCAGGTGGCTTCATGTCCATGGAGCCAAGGGCTTGTTGGTGCTCAGGGAGAAACACGGCTTTAGCAGGAAAGTAGCAGCAGAGGTTCACTCCCATTTACTCCAGGCAACGTCAAAAATTAGGGGAAACTGACCCTACTAGGAGAAGGGGGAATGGAAAACAGATGACACCTGGGAGGAGGAGGAGGAAGAGGAGGGAGAGGAACCAGCTGAGAGTGGGAGAGAAGCCCATCCTCTCTTGCTGTGTTTGTGTCTGCAGGAGGAAGCGACTGCTCCCAGAGGATGGTCTGGACGAGGGGCTGGGGAGCCAGTCCCCCACCCGAGTGCTGGGCTGGGATGAGGAGCAGAGGAAAAGGTGTGTAATGGGACCCAGGGGCTCTGGGTCAGCCAGGGGTTCACATCCCAGGGCTTGGGTGGAAATAGCAAAGATCCTACAGTGCTGGGAAACCAAAGGGAGAGGGAGCCGTGCTCTTTGTGTTCTTCTCACTACACAATACCCAAATAAATACAGGTAAATCCTAATTCAGGTGTTGTAGGTTAAAGAATGGATCATGACTGGGTCATGGTTTAAGGCCAGGTTGGATGGGGCTTGGAGCAACCTGGTCTAAAGGAAGGTGTCCCTGCCTGTGGCAAGGGGTTGGAATGAGATCAGCTTTAAGGTCCCTTCTAACCCAAACCATTCCAGGATTCTATGATCCCATGGACCTGCCCTGGGGCTTTCCTACCTTCATGAAATGCCCGCTGGTCTCCCCACAGCCTGCCCGAGCACATCGGCTCGGCCACGAGCCTGAGCAGTGCCATCATCAACACCCGGCTCCAGGAGCTGGTGAGGCTCTTCAAAGAGAGGACCGAGAAGGTGAAGGAGAAGCTGATCGACCCTGATGTCAGTTCGGACGATGAGAGCCCTGTGGCATGTGAGTTCAGGTGGGGCTGGGAGTGTTCCCCTGGTGGGTCCCCACGCAGGCTGTGTTTTCTGGGAGGTAGCTGCTTTATTAACGGCTTAAAGACCTTAAAACAAACTGCAGTAAGAAGATTTTCTGCCCTTTGAAATAACCCTATGTCCTTTCTCAGCTCCCACCAAGCCAGCACCTGCAGCAGCGGTGCCTGCCCCAGGAGGGGAGCCAGAGGACAAGCCTTTGGGGGATGACCACTACTGCGAGATGCTGTGCTGCACATTCAAGTCCCGGCCCTGGCTGGACCGCCTGAAAAGCTACCAGTTCCCCAGCAGCATCGACCCGCTCACCAGTGAGTGATGGAGCACGGCCTCGTGCCTGGGCTGGGGGTGAGCTGGTGGGACTGGGGGAGAGACAGGGAGGAGGGGAGAAGGTGTAAAGAGGGGAGGAGAACTAAGCAAGGCACAACTTAGTTTTCACTAAAGCCCAGAATTTTAAATTCCTCCATAAGGCACAGGCTTTCCTAAATACTTCCATCTGTGGGTGTCAGGAGCATGACCAGGCATTCTGCTTTCCCTGTGGTGTGGATACCCCCCCAAAAAAGTTAAAACCACAAAAGAAAAATCCACTGCCTTGTGGCCACCCCGCAGAAGCCCAGCTCTCTCCTTAGTCTTTCATATTCCTCAGTCCTTTGGAAGCCCCTGGGCTCAGGCAGCCAGCCACCAGTTCAGCACAGCTGGAGGGGAGAAAGCAAAACAGGGAAGTTGGTGTTGTGGGAGCAAAGCAAAAGCAAGTATAGCTGAATGAGCAAAGTTAGAAGAAGCTTTTTGATAAGGCATGGTGTACTCTGTGACCAGGGGTGTTCATCCTGTGCTAGAGCCCAGATCATCTGCAATTTAACACTGTCACCAAGAGACTTCCTGCAGGTTTTCCTGTTGTGCTGAGGGCAGATCAGGGGATGAAAACCCCTTTGTGTAAAGGATTCACACAGGGGAGGGATGCCTGCCCAGCTGATCTGGTGCTGTTCCCTGTGTGCAGATTTGATGTACGTGCTGTGGCTGTTCTTTGTTGTCATGGCCTGGAACTGGAACTGCTGGTTGATCCCTGTCCGCTGGGCTTTCCCCTACCAGACTCCAGCAAACATCCACTACTGGCTGCTGGTGGACTACCTCTGTGACCTCATTTATCTGCTGGACATCCTCGTCTTTCAGACCCGGCTGCAGTTCGTTCAGGGGGGAGACATCATCGTGAGTGGCAGGGCACTGCATGCCACCAGTGGCAGCCAGCTCTGGGGGCCTCCCACCCTCATCACCCCAAGTGACATGGGTGGTGCTGGTGTCTGAATCGAGCTCTCCAAGCCCTCCCACCATGGCCATAGCCATCAGGGCTCTCCACTCTCAGAAACCACAAGCATCTCTCCTGACATGGAGTGGATAAGCTGGCAGTCTTCTTGTCTGCCAAACGCACCATTTTTTCCTATGAAATCAATACCATCCTATCTAGAAACTGTGTGGTCTGTGGTAGCCCTGTTCCTGGGTAGGGATGCCTGCAGGGTGCTGCTCCATGGGGTGGTTCTGCCCGTGGTGAGGTGCTCATTGCCTGGCCCTGGCACAGCCATGAGCTGCCAACCTGGGGCATGGGCGTAACTCCGGGGTTAATTTTCAGGAGCATGCCAGGCAGGATGCATTAGCAATTGCAATCTGAACACATAGATCACATGCCTGAGATAAGGGAAGCCCTTGATTTCATTTCCATATTCAATTAAACTGTGAAAAATCACACCTTGAGGGTACAGCCTTCCCATGGCCATGGAGATGCTCAGACAGGGAGTTTCCCCTGCAAATGCTGATTTTTGTGGTGCTGGCACTGTGATGTGCTTTTTCTGGGATGCAAAATCAACACGGGATGTCCCAAGGTAGGATGGGAAGATGGCATACAGCCAGGTCTTCTCCACTTGCTCTGCTCCCCTTTCCAGGCACAAAGGGAGCATCTTCCCTGTTGTGGTGCAGAAACATGACCACGTTGGCCCTAGCTTTCCTTTCTCTAAGCAATAATCAATATTCCTCTCTCTCTCTCCTTCCTGTTCCCAACCAGACTGACAAAGAGGCCATGAAAAAAAACTACCTGCACTCACAACGCTTCAAGGTCTGTCATAATTTTCTTTATTCATCTGAATCTTTAATCTGCTCTGTGGGTTTCAAGAAACATGACCACGTTGGCCCTAGCTTTCCTTTCTCTAAGCAATAATCAATATTCCTCTCTCTCTCTCCTTCCTGTTCCCAACCAGACTGACAAAGAGGCCATGAAAAAAAACTACCTGCACTCACAACGCTTCAAGGTCTGTCATAATTTTCTTTATTCATCTGAATCTTTAATCTGCTCTGTGGGTTGCAGCCCCACCCCAGTGCTGCTGGCAGGTCCCCACAGCGGTTTCTCCCTGTGTGGATCTCAGATGGATGTGCTGTGCCTCCTGCCGCTGGATTTCTTCTACTTCAAAGTCGGTGTCAACCCCCTCCTGCGCTTTCCTCGCTGTCTGAAGGTGAGTCAGAGCTTACAAAGCCAGGCAGAACAGCAGCTGCAGCGGACGTGGAGGAGTCCTGTGCTGGCTGGGGTGAGCCATGGCTGGTTAGACTCATTGATGATGACAAGAGGATTATAAAATGGAGGGAAGTTTTGTCCCAAAGGCTTTGCAAGGCTGTTGGTCAAACACTTCATTTCAATCCGGAACCACTCACGTTTACCTAGAAGGGCACTTATAGATGGAGACAAATCTGTCTGTGGCAGTCCATGCTGCAGGCAGGCTGCAGGAGGGAAATGGAGGGGCAGAGGGTTTTTATGGGGAGGTGACTCTCCCAATGGGGAACCGGGAACATGCAATTCTCCTTCTCCTCCCAGTACATGGCCTTCTTTGAGTTCAACAACCGTCTGGAGGCCATCCTGACCAAGGCATACATCTACAGGTGAGGGGCATGGCAGGAAAGAGGGAGCATGGAATTGCTGTTTGCCACTGGGGAGGAAGGTTCACTTCGTTCTGCACTTGTTCAGGGTCCCTGATTTATTTCCCTGCTGTGCCTGGGCTGGGTGACATGGACATTGGCTGATGCAGTGGGACATGGGGTCCAAAAGCCTGTATGGGTAGGATCACCTCTCTCCAACCCACGGGGACAGGGGTGCTGGCAGTGAAGAGGAGCCCATCAGCAGATAAACCACTTTTTCTGGCACTTCTGGGGCTGCAGGAGGCAGCAGCAGGGTTGGGGTGCTCTGTGATTCCTGCATTGGCAGAACCTGTATGGTCATCACTCCAAGGCTCCTGCTGATACCAGGGGGGACCTGGCATCCTTCTCCAGCACACATCATCTCCCTTCCTGCTCTCTCCTGGTTTTCCCGCAGAGTGATTCGGACCACTGCCTACTTACTGTACAGCCTGCACGTCAACTCCTGCCTCTACTACTGGGCCTCAGCCTACGAAGGACTGGGCTCCACCACCTGGGTCTATGATGGGGAAGGAAACAGGTACAAGCCAGGGCTGGGGGTCTCACATAGCACAGCCTGCTGCAATGAGCTGGAGCAGTAAGGGAGGTATTGGGATGCAGCTGGATTCATAAAACCCCTGATGCAAAGGGTTGGGAATGCCAGGAGAAGGGAGAATGGCAAGGACGGGAGGGATGGGATGTGCTGTAATACACAGTGCTGCAAGATGAAGAGGCTGCAGCTGGGCACAAGTGGAAAGCAGTGGCAGGTTGAAGGAGCTGAAGAGGTGAGGTCCTGGTGCTGGGAAGCAAAGGAATGCTCCCTGGCCAAGCAGGATTGAAGTATGAACCCTGCTTCTGTCTGTGTTGAGCTGCTGCCAGGTTGGGATGGAGGAGTGATGCTGTGTGTCCTTGTACCCTGTGTCAGGCCCCTCTGACCAGCCCAGTGCCCTCATTCCCAGGCTGTGGGATGGGGACAGTGGCCAGCCCTTGCCCTCAGCATGGCAATATACGTGTTAAATGTCCACTGTGCTGTCAGTGATGGATGCCACAGGCAGAGTGCTTCGCTCACAAGATGAATGCCCACACCTCTGTCAGTGTTGCTACTTCTTCTTTATTCTGTATGATATACAAATCTGTGTCTGTCTCCAGGTGTAAAGAAAACACCCAAGGGAATGCCCAGGACCAGGGAATCAGGAATTCACTTGGCATCTCCTAAATCCCATGCCAACAATTTGCTTACAAACACGTTTTTTTCCCCTGATGATTTCTAAAAGTGTAAATGTTGCTGAAAATGTGTTGCTGGTTTATGGCAGTGGAGCTGTAAGAAGCAGAAAACAGGAGTAACCAGAGCAGCTGAGCCTCCCATATGGAGGTTCCTGGAGGGACCATAGGTCCCCCTGCTCCTGTAGCATCTCCAGAAGCACCTGCAGGTGTGGTGGGGAGTCTGAAGCCCTTCAGTTTTTCCCTTTGTCACCCATAATTACTCTCAGCAGGCTCTGGTTTGCCACAGCCAGAGGCCATGAGCTCAGTGCTGAGGGGTGAAACAGAAATGCCTTCAGAGCTGCCTCCCCTTCTCCGCTTCTCTTCTCCTCTTCTCCTCCCAGCTACATCCGCTGTTACTACTGGGCAGTCAAAACCCTCATCACCATCGGGGGCCTGCCAGACCCCAAGACACTGTTTGAGATCGTCTTCCAGCTGCTGAACTACTTCACAGGCGTCTTTGCTTTCTCTGTCATGATAGGGCAGGTGAGTGGGCATCGTGGGGGGTTCCCAGCCTCGAGTGGGGATGGTTCTGGTGGGGCTGATCCACAGGTTTGCATCTCCACGTTTGTTTTCCCCATGGGAGGACTGCCCAGCATTGGTGCAAGACAAAAAGGATTTGGTAGATGCTGTTAGGGCTTGGCTTACATGCTTAACCTGCTGATGGATAAGTGAGAGCAACTAAAAGTTCTCTTCCACCTCTTCCATTCAGATGAGAGACGTGGTCGGCGCCGCTACTGCAGGGCAGACTTACTATCGGAGCTGCATGGACAGCACCATTAAATACATGAACTTCTACAAGATCCCCAAAAGTGTTCAGAACCGGGTGAAGACGTGGTATGAGTACACGTGGCACTCTCAAGGCATGCTAGGTGAGATCCAGCCACTCCGAGGGTCAGTGATGTATCTCGCGTTTTACTGTGGTTGCTTTGCAGAGCTGAAATGTTTCTAGCTACAGTTTGGGGATGGAGGGTGGCTTATTTTACTCTTCAGCATAGGGGCTTGTTTGCCCACCTATAGGGTTCACAGGCTGCCACTGGGTCACAGCACTTTGGTGATTTGGCATCACTCACAGCACACTGAGTCCAGTGTCCCACATGCCCTGGAGAGAGGACAGTGACTGTCAGTCACTGGCCAGAGTGTGTCCAGCAGCAAAGCCACCAGCTCACCCTACCACTAAGTTATCAGGCGGGACCAGAACCTCTGTGCCCACCCTCCTGGACAAGAAGAATGCTGACCTGGGCTCAGTGGTCTGTTTCTGAGTGCCATCAGGGCAGGGATAATGCAAAGGGTGGTTTTCCATCACACTTCAGACATTTAGACCTGCAGGCTGCTGGGTGGGCAGAGGCTGGAGGAGACCCTTCTGTGCAAGCTGGCTCCTGCCCTCTGCCACCAGAACGTGGGCTGCTTTCCCACTGCCACATGGATCCCACACTCTTGGATCAAGTGTTGGAAGCAGCCACTTTTCTGCTTTGTCTCACAGATGAGTCAGAGCTGCTGGTGCAGCTGCCAGACAAGATGAGGCTGGACATCGCCATCGACGTGAACTACAACATCGTGAGCAAAGTGGCCCTTTTCCAGGTACCCTCTGGAGCACAGGCCCTGGCTGACACAGCCTGCCACACCAGCACAGACTAATGCTGGCATGTTTTGGCTCTGTTTGGGCTCAGGGTTGTGACAGACAGATGATCTTTGACATGCTGAAGCGGCTCAGATCAGTGGTCTACCTGCCCAACGACTACGTGTGCAAGAAGGTAACAAGATGCCTGGAGTCCCGGCCAGGCTGTGCAGGGCACTAGGAAAGCCAGGCCTGGCCCATCACCCTGGTGAGCCACTTCACAGGGAAGGAATTTGGATCAAAAACATCCTCGGTTGCAGCTGGTCTTGTACAAAGACTGACCTCTTCTGCTGCAGCTCTGAACAGCAGGAGAGCAGGGGAAAACTTGCTGGAGTCTTTGGGATGCTTGGATGAGAATGCTCAGGAGTGAGCACCATCCAGACATTTTGGGAGCTCAGAGAGGGCAGTAGGATCACAGGGGTTTCCAGCAAGATGCTGCATAGGGCATGCCTAAGGCCTCCCTGTTTCTGGGCATCCCACCCAGCTTCCCTCTTCACTGCAGGGAGAAATAGGCCGCGAGATGTACATTATCCAGGCGGGACAAGTGCAGGTGCTGGGGGGACCCGATGGCAAATCCGTGCTGGTGACTCTGAAAGCTGGATCTGTCTTTGGAGAAATCAGGTGAGTGAAGCATTTTCAGGGAGCCACAGAAATGCAGCTCGTGGGCTCTGGGTGAGGAGGGTGGCAAGTGGAAGGATCAGCAGCACCCCAATTAATCTTCGTGACTGAGAGCCATGAACACTGGGCAGCAGCTGGTACACAAATTACAGCTTTCCTGCTGTTCTTGTCATCATGTTGTCTTCTTCCTGGGGAGCTGGTGATGGTAAACAAAGAAATAGGGATGGAGGAATGGGAAAATTGGTAAGAAAAGGTGCTCCACAAATACAGTCTCCCAGTCATTAATCCACCCATTTCATGGGCATGGAAAGCCCTGAACCAGTTGGCAACACAGCAATACTGCAGCCTCCTCACAGCCCAGAAGACATCAGACTGGTGTAAAACACAATATTTAACCCTTCAAACTTGCAAATAATTTTTTATATAGTGCTCCACGAAAAGTTTCCCTTTATCATTCTTTAAAAATTGTGCACGGTAAATTCCATCGGGAGTGAAAATTAAACTCTGAGTCCCCTGAAAAGAGAGATGGAGACATATAAAGGAGATTTGACCTTCTGAGCCTGTGAACAGAGGTGTTGATGTCTTGCATTGTCTCTCCCAGCTTGCTGGCAGCAGGAGGGGGAAATCGCCGGACAGCGAACGTCGTGGCCCACGGCTTCGCCAACCTTTTTATTTTGGAGAAGAAGGACTTGAACGAGATTTTGGTGCATTACCCGGAGTCTCAGAAGCTGCTGCGTAAGAAGGCCAAGTGCGTGCTGGGCTGCTGCTTTCTAAGCTGTGGGGGTTTAAAAACAGCAGAGCCTGGGCTTCGCAGTCTCAGCGGAGTTTTTTGTGTGCGGGAAGCCCTGGGAAAGCTCCGGGCTGGAGCCGCTGTCCCTCGGCAGAGGGCACCCGGCCCTCGCCGCTGGGCTGGGCAGGCTCCGGCTGCGAACCTTCGCCTCTAAGAGTGGGTGGGGCTGGGGAAGGAGCGTGGCCAAAGTGCCTGCGTTTAAAATTCCATGAAAAGATTCGGTTTAGTTTTTAGCATTGCTTAGATTTGTTGTTCTGTCCTCTCTGAGACATAAAAAGATCCTTGTCCTTTTACCGCTTGGTTTCTCTGCATTATAAAATCCAGCTAATAGAATGCACCCGGACTGACATCACCTGTCCCTTTCCGTGCTGTAGGAAAATGCTGAAAAACAACAACAAACCCAAAGATGAGAAGGGAGACCCCGGAGATCCACTGATCATCCTCCCAAAAGCTGACACCCCAAAGCTCTTCAAGGCTGCCCTGGCTGCCACGGGGAGGATGAGGGGCAAAGGGCCCCTGGAGCGGCTCCAGTGGAGGCTGAAGGAGCTGAAGGCGATGCAGGAGGCACAGGTCAGCATGGGGAGCGTGGCAATTTGGCTTTGCTTCCTTCGATGCCAAGTCTGCTGTCCCCCACCAGCTCTGGAGTGGTTAAGGTGCCTTAAAAGGGTGAGCTCAGGACATTGGGGTCTGTCAAAGCGTGGGCAGACAGGAAGGGGTGAGCCAACACCTTGTACAGGCCCTTGGAGGAATGCCAGTGTCCCACAGGAGTTTGTTTTGCTATACAAAAGGGAAATACATTCTATTTTTGCCTACCTGTGCTAAACCTGAGTCTAATTTGTAGCTGGGCTATAGCCACAGACGAATTAATGTCTCTTCCATCCTGCAGAGCCCCTCATAATTAATCGTTGTACTGGCAGGACGAGGGCAATGCTGGCACCTGCAGCCCAGTCAATATTTCAAAGCTTTCCCCATGTGGTTGGGGCAGAGGTCTCCACAGCAGGCAACACCATCCTATTAGCTCTGCATGAACCCCCTTGCTTTTTGTCACAAACAGCTGAAAAAAACGGCCCTGTGTGGTTTTTTCCCATTTTTTTCCCAACTGTCTCCACTAAACTTGTAAAGAAAATTCTGTCTCAGTGCAGACCTTGTTGTTACTCTTCTCAGCATGGAACCATGCACACTTATCACATCTGGATGTGTGGAGGGAGGGAAAAGAGGAGCTCGTAGGGAGTGTGGTGGCCTTGGGGCTGGGTAAACACCAGGCTGATGCCAAGCATAGCTGCATTTCTGCAGTCCTTCAGAGGCATGAGAGGCTTCAAATGGTGTTTAACATTAATTCATAACCAGTTAGCAGCAGTGAACAGTGGCACTGAGGGCTCTGAATGAGTGAAAACAAGCCTACTTGCTGAAGGGTGCATGTATTGGGAACTAATCCCTCTAATGGGTGAGCAGGACCCTGCTAACATCCCTCTCCATGGCACATCCGTGGGGCAGGCTTCTAAGGCTCCTGGCTAAAGGAGGACAGGGCAGTCTGGGACTGCTCTCTCACAACAGCACTTCTGCCATGTTTGGCCAAGATCAGCCCCTCCAGAAGCTTCAGGAGCAAAATGAGAGTCAGTGCAGGAGGAGTGAGAAAGCTCTGCTGTGCTCCTCTCTCTGTGTTTCTCAAGACATGCAGGATATAATCCAGCTGCCCCTCTTGCAGGGAGCATTTCTGGCAGCAAGCTGACATCCCAATGCAGAGATCCTGTGGTAGAAGCACAGAACACCTGCCTGGCTTTGCCATGTTAGGGGTAGTAGGCAAGGATCTGCTAAAGTTGCTTTTGTCTCTTTTTTTACTTTTTACTGCAGGGTTCCAGCGTCACCCCAACCCCACCAAAATCACCTGTGCACCAGAGATCGCCTGTCACATCCCACAAAGCACAAACCCGCCTGGGAGAAGAAATATCTTCAGAATCTCCTGATCATTCAGTCACCATTCGGGTGATTTCCACGGCAGAAGAAGATGAGGAAATCCTTGCTGCTGAGATTTCAGAGAAAGATGAAAAAAAAGAAGAGAAATGAAACAGCAGCAGGTCCCAGGGCAGGCATGGGAGTCAGGCAAACGCCTGGGGTAGCAGATTTTTGTTGTTAATGATTTCCATGCAGTGTCTGTAGGCTTTGCTATGTGCTGTGGGTAGGATCCGCTTCTCTTTTCTGCCCAGACCCTCAATCACTGCTGATAAAACCCTCTGCCATGTGACCCAGAACCATATAGGGTTCCTATGCCCTGCAGAGCTATTGAGCACCTTTATGAATTTCCCACTAAATCTCAGGCCATCCCTCTTGCTCTGAAATCCAGCCTTGTGGAGGGAGAGCTATGGAAAAATTGCTTTTTATGGCTCTGGATGGTTAATGAGTGTTCAGACAAAGCAAGAAGAGTTATTCACCTCTGACAGCTGAGTCACCGCTTGGCTAGAAACAACCAAGGGAGAAAAAACAACAAGGTTTCTCTGTTGGGCTCAAGGTTGACAGCAGCAGTGGAGAGTGATTCATCCGAAAAGGATGTGGACTATGCTCACAGGCCAAGCATGGAGCAAATCAAGCTGTCATGAGAAGGCCAAGCTCTGTCCCTGAGTACACAGGCTGCAAGATGCTTGAGGGTTCCTGGGTGGTGCCAAGGCCACCTTGGCTTTGCCACTGGGAGGAATTCTTGCCAGCTGTCCACCCTGGGAAGGTGGTGGACACTCCATTACTGGGGGCCGTTATGGAGAGGTTTGATGAGCATCTTTCAAGGATAGAGAAGCACAATCCTGGATGAGATGTTCCTGGAGCTCCTTTCCAGCCTTGGGATTTTTCTGTGCCGCCACTGCTGGGAGGGATAAACAGAGAGCAGGAAGGGAGAAGCTGAGTTGGTTCCCAGCTGGGAGGGGAAAGAGAAGTGCAGTAAGTGCTCTCCTCTCCCAGAAAGTGTTTCAGAGTCAGCTCAGAGCCTGTAACGTGCCAACAAGTGTGCACAAGCATGCAGGTGCTCCCCTGCACTCATTGCTGGACCTCAGTGACATCCACATTTCCAGCAGCAAATTTCCAGCCCTTCAGTCACTTGACAGGCTCTTGGCCACACCTCCCATGCAGAGAGAAGTCACTCTGGTGTTGCTCATCACTGAAGTCATGAAGTCACTCTCGCAGCCGTGCTTGGGACTGGGTGCTGGAGGGAAAGGCAAACGTCTGGTCAGCAGCCAGCACCCAGCTGATGGCTCAAGGTGTCCCATCTTCTTCCAGCACCACCAGGTCCTTCCTCATCTTCCTCAAACCCAGCACCAAGCAGAGCTAGCTGCTGGTGAGCTGAGAGGTGGTGAGAACCAGTGGGTGAGGCACTTTGTGGCTGTCCAAGGCACCACAGCACCACTGGCTCCATCAAGAGGAGTCACTTTCTGTCCTGTGGAGGAAAAGTTGGGGCAGGTTTTGCTGCAGGGAGCAGCCCCGTCACCACGGCCAGAGGACTTCCCCAGTGTTCAGCAAACGCTGTGAGCAGTGCTGCAGGTTCCACAGGTCTGGCTGTGACACAGCCAGGCTCTTCGTGAATGGTGGCAGCGCTGGCGTCACCCCCTGGGTGATCCCTCTCTCATCAGCAGCCCGGGGCTGACCTTCACCTCCTTTGGGATCTTCTTTTGTTGCTTTTTCCCCCCTCTCTCTCTCAAAATAGACGAGTTTCTGTGGCAGAAAAAGACATAATAGGTGTTAGCATTAATTAGCAACGTCTTGCTTTCTTTTAAACAAATTAAATGAACTCCACTATACTGCAGGAGGGTCTGAAGGCAACACATTGCAGGGGAGAGCCTGCACTCACCCAAACCTCCCTGAATATTTCTCATCCTCAGTCATTTGCAAGTGGTTTTCCTGCTGGGTAGAAGATTTTAGTGGGGAGTGCAAAGTATTTTTTTTTTTTTACTCTTTAAATATTTATATAATCAAACCAGGAAACGTGCAAAAATCAAACCGGGGCTCTGATTAGCTGCTATGATTTAATATTGTTTAGAAAAAGTGTTTAAATAAATAGTAGGCTGTAATTGCTTTCATAATTCACTGTATCTACAGTAAACACCATGTAGATTACCATTCATTTGCTGTGGATTTATTTCAAAATTCCAGCTGTTCTTCAACTTTTTCCTCACTCATGCACTGACATGAAGATCTTCACATGCAGTTCACAGATTTCCCAATAAATAATTGAGAGGCTCAGAGGTCACATAATACAGGTAGTAGAATTGTAATTTGCTTTTAATCACCAATAGGAGGGGAAAAAACTTTCTTAAATAGCAAAATTGCTTGAAGATCTTAGTTTTCAACATGCAGCATGAGATGGTGATGGATACACAACTGGTAATTCTGGAACCAAGGGGGGATCTGAAATTACCCTTCTCTGTGATCTGTTTATGGCTTTAGTTCTTTGGAGAGATTATTCTCCAGGTAATAATTAAGGTCAAGGTAGGGCTAGGCTTACAGGCTGAGCTGGGGAGTTGAGCTCAGGTCTGTTTGCTCTGCAGGACTATTTAGAGATGACAGAAGACAGAGACTTTAGTGCCTCTTGTTTTGGGGGTTGCCATAGGTTGGCTTTCTTCTGTTGAACTTTTAAATTCCACTCATTTTCCAGTTTTGCTGTATTTGCAATGGGCCTCCTTCACGCTGGTTGCAATAAATACCTTGCAGAGGGCACTCATCACTTAGTGTTTCTTCCACTGCCCTTGGAACATTCCTGAGGGATTTGGTAACACTCCATGTACCTTTACTGAATTTCTTATTAGCTTTTGCTCGTTCCACTTGATGTCCGTAAGTCTTGGGTCTATCTGATATGAGATCCTCTCATAACATTACTGGAGTACTTGGGGGATCTTGATGGGCAGCTGCTTATTGCCATAGAAACCAGGTCTTCCTGCAGTGATATTTCAGCAGTTGCTGCTTTTTAGTGAAAGAAGTGGAACAGAGAAGTGCTGGAGGAAGAAGCAGAGCTTGTTGTTGGAGCTGTAGGAATGTGGTAGGTTTTGCCTCACTGTCACCAGTAGCATCTTTACTGGAGGCTTTATATATACTGTTTATATTTATATTTTTTTATATATAACTTTTTTTTATGGTGGGGGTGTATTCATATTCCCTGTGGCCTGTGTCTTTCAGATAACTGATACTGATTCAATGATCTTTATGAAGTTAGAGAAGACAAATGTCTCCCATTAGAAAAATCAGTGGACAGAAGGAATAGGATAACCCGCCAGAGACATCTGACAGTGAAGGAAGTTGTTTTCCTCTGGACAGAAACAGGGCAGATAGCTTCTCTGTATTTATAGCCAGAGAAATCTTTTTAAAAGATTACTTGCAGTTGCAGGTTAATCACTGATAAGGTTGTAATGAAAGTAAAAGCAAATAAGCAGGTTTGGGGATTAGACTCAGGTCCAGAAAGAAATTGCAGCATAAATGGAAAGCCCAGTTAAATGGTGTTTAATTGGAAAGCTTGAAATAAAATTAAGCACTTCAGCCTTGAAACCTGCAGACCTTAACCAGCAGGACACGCTCCTAGTTCTGGGAAGAGTCTGTAACCCACTTTTTCTGTCTATATATATTTTTTCTTTCGTGTAGCTCTGCTTTGAGTGACACTTGCATATAAATCTCTCTGAATCCCTTTTGCCTTCTGCTAAAATTGAGCTAATACAAGTCTGGTTTTCTCTGTTCTGAGCACACAGCTCATTTTAAGTGCAGTAATGGTTCCACTGGAGTTAACACCCTGAAAAAATGCCAGACCACCGTTTGGGAAGGGGCCGTACAGAGGTTCACAAACCTATGGATGCCCACAACTGCTTATTAGCAGCAGCTTAGGCTGAGCTCAGACTCCATGATGATTTCCTTTCTCATTCTTTCCTCATTTACCTGTTCTGGTTTTGGGATGAAACTTGCCCTCTTTGGTTCATGCCCTGGGGTGAATGTCTAAGGGAGATCTGTGCAATACCAGCGAGCTGGGTTTGAGTCATCTGAAGAATTGAAGCCTAGGAACCTATGTTCTTTCATGCAGTTTCCCCCGCTTTTAGAAGTCACTTGATGCACGAGAAGAGCTGTAAGTCGAACCCTTAAAGCCTCAAAACTGTTTTCTTGGGTAAATTGGAAGGAATTTGAGAAGAAATGTAAACAAGAGGAGAAGTGAGATAAATCAGGTTGTGGGGGTGCCAGGGGGCACCCCTGCCAGCTCTGGGCTGTGACATCCTGGGGACAACCAGCATGGCCCAAATTGCTTCACACTTTTGTTTTGTTTGCTTCACACATCATGTTTGCAGATGCTCATTTTGCAAACCTGAGCTCACTGGGATGGCCACTGCTCCATTCCCAAGTTTCTCTGCCAGAAGTGGTGGGGAGGGCTGGCTCTGCCTCCCACAGTGGGACCGCTGCTGTGGGGCTGTGTGAGCATCCAGGGTGTCCTGGAGCCTCCCATGTGTCTCCCCATGGATGATCCCAGCGTGAGCATCACGTGGATGGTCCGAAATTGCTCCATGGGGAGCATCACATGAGCTGCCCCATGATGCTCTGCCTCAGCAATACCCAGAGGAATGAAGACCAGCCAGACCAGTTACTCACTCTAGATAAGAGGCTCTTTTGTGCTGCAGAAATACCAATATCACGTGCAAATCCCTCCGCTGCCATGGTTACGGGCCACCGCCAGAGCCGGCGAGGCGAGAGGGGGCTGTGGCATTGACAGGGCTTCTGCTCTTCCCTTCACAGGGGGAAACTCCATAAAACCTGCCCTCTGCCCCAAAAAGGAGGGGAGGTGGCTGCAGGGAGCCCTATCCACACCTGGCATCGCCATGCTCAGAGCTTGTTGCCGACAGGGGCCCTGCTCTGCCACTGGGCATTGGGCTCTGGGTTTTATAAATTCCTCACTAATAGCCCGAGATATTACTAAAAAAAAAAGAGAAAATGGTGCTGCGGCTTGGGTGGGCAGAGATCAGCTATGCCCCATTTCCTGTTTTTCTGGCATTAGGAACAGCTTGACCTCTTGGCACTCTTGCTTTTTGCACTAATGCTCTTCTCATTAAAGTGCTTTCCTGAACACTAATTAGGGCGGTTTTCCTTTTGTAAATTAGCCTGATACGATCTGTGTGTCTTGGCAGACACCCTTAGAGCAGGAACCCAGGGCTTTGCGTTTGATCGCTGTTTATTTTGCAAATCTCCGCAGTTTCAATGTTCTTAACTGCCTTCTAGAAAATGCTGGCAGGTGGAGATTAATGGGAGGGAAATGGAGCTTTCCAGCTGGCCTGCCTTGAGAAACAGGAGAGTTTTTGGTGCTACAGGGGCCTTCCAGTTGCTGTGGGTTAATGGGGTGCTGTGGGCACCCCATTAACAGAAACTCCTTCCCATCCCATCTCAGCATCCTTGCGTGGTGTGCAATGGAGGAGCAGAGCTGCAAGGAGAGGCACTGCCTGAGCCAATCTTTTAACAGATGATAGAAAAAAGAAAATCAAATGAACACATTAATTTTCTGCAATTGAAGCACTTCTTGTGACCATAGGAAATGCTCAGACCCAAGCAACCCCAAACCCATCTAAAACTGGATGTCTGTGGGCAGAGGGAAGTCCACCTGTCTGCCACTGCCCCTAAATCAGCAGTGTCAGCAATCTGCTGGGGACCAATGGTGCTCAGGACAGGACGGGCTTTAATCAGCTCTCACTTTCTTAATGCACTGGCAGATGGGAGTGGAGGGGACAGTGCTGTCTCCATCTCTGGCCAGGGATGGGACAGAGCCACAAGAGGTTTGCATAGGCTGAGAAATACGGTGGTGAAGGCAGCGCTGGTGCAGGCAGCCATCCTCTGCCTTGGCTTGCTGGGGAGGCTGGCAGCGAGTGGAGCATCCCTGGGGAGTCCTACCACCCTGTCTCTGCACCAGCACTGGGACCCTTCTGGGACCAGGCACCGTCAGGGACCGTCTTTACAGCATTTACTGGTCCATGATAAGGGAAGAAGAGAACTGCAGGGGGGCTTCACTCAGGGACCCCTGAGGCTGGGACAGAGTCGACAAAGCCCTTGGAAAAAAGGCAACGATTTTTCAGTGCTGGCGTGCCAGCCCTGGGGCACCACGTGTGGAAAAGCAGGGTGAAGGATCCCACCCCAGAGAGCTGCTGCCAGCATCGGCCAGCCTGCCTCACCCCCGGTGTCCGAGAGAGGCTTGAGGAGGGGTTCCCATGGACCATATCCAGAGCTCAGCACCCCTTCCTGGGCTGTGTTGAGCCATGCACACTCTGTGGGTGCTGGCAGGATTGTTGGTGCAGGGCTGGAGCAAGGGGAGCAACAGGAGGAGTGGGATGCAGGCTGCAGAGAGCATCCCTGCCCACCATGAGGAGTGTGAGCACCGCAGCCTCAAGGGCTGCTTCTGCAGACCCGTGGGCACCGTGAGGAGACTCGCCTGTGGAGGAGGATGCTTCCAGAAAAAGTGCCCAGGACCAGGGTTGGCCTGGATGGGTCCACAGGTGAGAGCAGTGGCAGGGGCTGGGGGCAAGCAGGGCATAGTCTGTGTCGAGCTCGAAGGTCGAGGATTAAAACCAGCAGAATGCCTTTGGATTGGAGTTGTTTTCATGAGACATTCCCGGATGTTTGCACACAGGCTCTGTGTTTATTTTGCTATTGTTTCCTTGGGGGTTAATTCAGCAGCACATTTTGTCTGATGGGCTGAAGGTGAAGATAACTGAATAGAGGTGCCTGAGCCCTGGAGTGCCCTGGCCATGCCTTGGCCCCACCTCGTATCATTTCCTTCTCCATCTCATCCTTATGGTTTCACCTGACACCTCTCTTGGATCTGCAAATAGATGTGAAAGCCCAGGAAGGTTTACATGAAGTTCCCAGCAAGCTGGCAGTTATTCCATGTCAGTCTGCTTAAACCCTGCCTGCGCTGCCAGCTTTTCCTTAATGTCTCCTTGTTTTTCCAGTTGTGAGTGATTGCTGAAGGGATCTCCTGGCAGAGAAGACTTGGGTTCACCCTTCACATCCCGTTGACCTCTAAGGCACATGCATGAAAATCTGGGTGTGGGTCTGCTCCTCTCCATAAAGAGAAATTAAGTCTGCTCACGCGGCGCCGGGCGCAGGCGGCAGAGCTGAAGTGTGTGGCTGTTTAATATTCATTGGGCGTAGATGTAAAACTTTTCTGTTCTAAAATAGTCTTGCACAGCACTGCGCTGCTCCTTTTTCCCTAAACCTTAGCAGGAGGCTGGAATTCAATGTTTCTTTTGCTTGTCTCCCCAACTTCCCCTAGCTCAGCCAGGAAGCAGAAGACCCTTACTGGGTATAAAGCCTGCTTTGAGGACAGATCCTGGCACTGTGTTTGCAGTTTGTAATTCTATAGTCTGCTGCAAGAGAATCTTTGAAGCATCAGCACAGGAACAAGAAATTTTGCTTTTGTTTTGAAACAGGATGAGTTTCTGTGGTAGTTGTGCATCTATTTTTGTGTTAACAGGAAAACGCAGTTTTTCCTGTAAAATTTTGGCAGGTAGATTCATGGATCTCTTTGGTGACTCACTCTTAACTGAGTGCAGTTTTCTTCACAATCTCAATTGCACCTTAGAATTAAAAAAAAAAAAGATAATTTGGTCCCAGTTGGGTCCATAATGATGAAATCACCATGAAATATGCTCCAGTATGTTAAACTAGAAAGACCTCAGCCTTTTTTCTTGGTGAGTGGGAAGCTGTGATAATATGGGGCGGGCTGGAATGCTCCAGCTCAGTGCAGATAGCAGTGGGGAAGAGATCACCCAGCAGTGCGTGGAGGCAGTGGGAGCATCCCCACAGTGCCAGGGAAATGGGGATTGGATGCAAATGGGCACCTGGGCACGGCTGGGCGCAGGCTGTGGTGAAGGATCTCTGCTGATGCCCCGCCGCTGTGGGGCTCTGAGCGGGGCGGTGTGAGCACTGGGATATCCATTACACACGGCGGGTGTCAGTGATCCACGGCAGGATAACGTTTCCATCCCCCTGGTGTCAAAGCTGCAGAGCAGCATTGGTCCAGCATCCCACACACACCAGCCCTGAGGCGTGGGGGGACAGGTGGAGCAGCTGGACCGTGCCTGCTGAGCATTCCTAGGGCACGTAGAGGTGACACGGAGTGAGCCAAGGGCCTGAGGGGCCAGCGTGCTGTACCCGTGCCAGGATGGACTCTCAGTGGGATTTTGCAGACAGCTGGATATCAAGCAGCCAAAGCCAGTAAGCAGGAAAGCTGCTTAATTCCATCGGTGAATATCCCACCTCATTTGCATATCCATCCCTTTGTTGGGTGCAGCTCTCGCAATGCAGCCAGGATGCAGCTGAGCCCATCACTCATCACGGTGTTTTCCTTCGCATGGGTGCATTTGCTTTATGACCACAGGGATATTTCCCTCTTCCCTGCAGAGGCTCTCACTGATTTACCTCTGCCCATGGCTAAATCAGCTGGATGCTATTAGTGAGCCCTGTATTCCTCCAGCCCCTGCCCCAGCATAGCACAGACACTTACCACAGCCCCAAAACTCTATTGCCTAAATTATTCAGAATTACTGCTTTTGCTTCGTTTCCTCTCCAAAGTCGAGCACACTTTGGAGGGCACTAAAAATAAATGGGTTTGCTGAGAACTGAATCTATTTCTTAAAGAGATGGCTCCCCTCCTTTCTGCCTGTGCAGAGGGAAGCCTGTCTTTGCACACCCTGTCACCAGTGTCATCCAGCCAGGGTAACAGGCTCAGTGGCACTGTGGGGGTTGGCTTCAAGGAGAAAATGAGCACCAGAAGTAGTAAAATTCTGAAAAGATCCCAATTGCCCACCTGCAGCTTCTATCTTCAGACACTTCTTTAGTTAAAAAGAACTGCAGAAAGCACCCAAGGTCCCAAGCAGAGGGTCCCAAGGATGCCCTGTAAGTATTAGCTGGGAGAGTGCTGGTGGGCTCCTTCCAGGCTAGGAGGTCCAGGATCTCCTCCTGGGATGCAGCCATCTTTCCGGTACAGCCAGAATTTTTATTTGCTGGACGAAAAGGCCTGGATGGAATTCACTTGGTGTCAAGCTGCCCCCTCTCTGGGTCCGCTCCAACCAGCACGGGCATCCCCCAGTCAGCAGGGAGGGTTTAGCCTCAGCCAGGACACCTCGTGCTTATTCTTAGCCTTGTTTCTAAGAAGTGCTTTATAAGCAGAAGCCTGTGTTGATTAATGCCATGAAACATTAATGACTTGGGAGGTGAGCTGCAGTCCTCCCACAGAGCAGCTCCCCAGTCCCCAGCAGCCAGAGAGGCACAAGATGAGCCCGGCGCTGTTTTGCTTAGGGGAGGCAGAGGCATTAAAGCCAAACCAGAGTTGTACCTGAAGCCAGCTGAAAAATATGACAAAGATAAAAGGTAGGTAAAAGGGAGAAGGAGGCTGAGGTTTGCTTAGATGGTGTGCACTGAAGTCTGAAATAAGAAATTTGGAAGGGTGGAAGAGACCCACTCAATGGCTGCTACATCTCACATGGGACTGCCCTGGCTGCCTGCACAGCAGAGGTTTTGTCTACCTGAATGCAGCAGGTTGAAAAAGGTGTTGTTTTTGCCATTTGCTTGATATAGAGGAGATTTGCACGGGGGACACAGGCAGAGCTGAGCCAGGCATGCAGCAGCTCCCAGCCAGAGCAGCCAGAACCTCGGCTGTGGACTGGCTCTGGGCTGCCCTGGGCTGCCCAAACCCAGCCTAACTGTTTCGAGGGGCTTGGCCAAGGTGCTGAGCTGCAGAAACACCACCAGCAGCTGAAGCAGCATCCCCGTGTGTTGGATTTTGGCAGGCGTCCTTGAAACACCCCTGCCCAGCTCCTGCTCTCCACCCAGTTCCACACAACTCTATCTCAAGGATCAGAGCCTCAGGGTTGAATTAATGCAGCTAGGGAACTTTAAAATGAGTATTAAATTTCTCAGGAGCATGTTAAGACTTAATTAAAACTCCTGTCGTATGAAATGGCAATGTAGGAATGTAGGAATGCAGGGGGCTCGTTCCTGCTTTGCAAAAGTATTTCATGTAGGCTTGGCAAACCATGCCTCAGCAAAGCTGAGAAATCCCCTCACCTCCTCAAGGAGGAGCAAAATTAGAATAATGAGCTGGTTTATAATTAATTGTGCTCTGGGGACACGTTCTCACGCTGTCTGGTACTTCTGGTGGGAATTTTCTACAGGGAGCATCCCAACATACAATAGGTTTCCGGTATCAGGTGTGCTCCCGCCTGCATTCCTAGACCAGGTTATCAGGTTGCTCGAAGGGAGAGTAGGAGGAGTTACATTTTTTCTGGCATTTGGGGAATTTTTTAGCTGTCTTACAGATGTAGGTTAAATATTTGCTTAGGGCAGAACAAACACCCAATACAAAGGGCCCCACTCGGTGATGTGTTTCGATCACTGGAGCTTCCCTTCATCCAAGTAAAAGGCGAATTAACCTGCCTGACTTCACAGCACTACAGCAGCGATGCTTTTCAGCTACGGCACAGGCTAAAAGCAGAGCTAAACCCGTGCCAGGGTCACTGTCTCCTGGCAGTGTGCCCCGTGGCGGGCTGGTGCTGTCCACGCGGGGCAGATGTTTTAGCACTGATGGTCATCGACGTATCGAGCCTTCCCGCTACCTGCTGGGCGCTGGCAGGAGGTGCTGCTGGCGGCGAGCCCCGCTCCTCGCTGCTGTTCCTCTGCCTGCCTGCAAAGCGGCATTTCTAAAAATACCTCCAGCGATGTCGTCAGCCGGTGCTCGCTCAGGTCACGGAGACATGACAGACAAGAAAAGGAGGATGGGAGCATCGCTGGGGGACCAGGCTGGGATTATCCCAGCCAGCGGAGGTGAATCCCTGCAGAGAGGGGGTACGAGCAGGGTACCTGCTGCCCGCACAGGCTGCCATGTGTCCCCACTGCCCGCAGGCCCCCCAGACTGTCCCGCAGCAAGTAGGCATCCCCTGGGATCCACAGTGCTCCCTTGAGCCAAACAGCATTGCAGTGCAGGGAAAGGGAGCTGGCACCTGGCCAGCTGCGTGCATCCAGGGTAACCCCACTTCTGGAACCCTGGAGAGCCTGTTCCTGGTGTGCTGGGGCTGCCAGAGAGCCACGCTGTCCTTGCCAAAAACAGGCCAGCAGCTGGGAGGGGTGGGTTTTGTAATGCTCACAGGTGACTATTTGAATAGGGCTGTTGGCACAGAATCCTTCCTGCTTCTCAGATTTTGATCCATGCTTATTCATTGAGTTATTCTTCTAAACTGGAGAATTCACGCATGTGCCTGCTTAATGTGGACTTACTTGATGTAATTGATACAACTTATGTGCTTTGCATAATTGCAATACCATTAAAAACCTGAAGCATTCAAAAGCCAGGAAATTACTTACCAGTTAAAGTAATTTACATAAACATTTATTTTACTCTTTACAGCTCATAAATGAAGTCAGCGATGATATGGCTTTACAGTTGCTATCGGAAAGGGGAAAGTAACTTTATGTATGTCAATATTATCCCCAAGCCAGCCTCAGGAGCTGCACAGATAATGGGGTACTGATGCAAATTAGACACTGCTTAGGGCCTCTGTGGGTAAATGTATGTACATATGGATGTCTGTCTATAGGCACACACGCCTATATCTATCCATGCCAGGATCCATGCTGGGAATGCCAATAAACCTCCGATGAAGGGAAGGGGAGGCTGGGAGGGTTTCACTGGCTGCAGGGGAATGGCAGATGCAGTGCAGGGCTGGAGAGTGCTGCCAGGCCAGGATGGCATTGGCTTCTCAGGGGCAAGTTTCTGTGCCATGGGGACATGGAGGTGACCCTTCACAGACCCCTTGCTGTGGGGTGGCTAGAGCAGCTTGTCCTCCCACATCAGTGACTCTCTATTACCCCTCACCCATGTGGCTGGCTCATGACAGAGGATGGAGCAGTGTTTCCTGGGGAGTCTCTGAGAATGTCCAAGAGGGACATGCCAGGATGAAAGGACAAGGCTGAATCCTGCTCCTAACCTGGCCAGGAGTGAGCAAAAGGCTGGGACTGAGTGCAGCAAAATCAGAGGTGGTCTGAGGTCTGAGGGGAGCACATTGCAGGGCTGGCATCAAACCCTTCTTTCCAAAGGGACAGCCACTCCTGCATCCCCAAACCCACGTGGGACACAGGTCAGCCTGCCATCAGGCATGCGGATGTGAGCCATCAGCACAGGGCACCCGCTGCCACCACCAAGGATGCCAAGTTCAGCTTTGTTATGGGAAATATCCGGTACTGCCAGTTCATTACCATGAACAAGTCATGAGTGACTTGTGTCACCCAAACCAGCCATTACCGTGAGGGTTGTGTGTGCAATACAGGGAGGCAGATACAAATCACACCCTAAAAAGATGTATATATTATATCTAAAGCAGGATTTTCTGTTGCCTTTCTGACAGCAGGGCCTTTGTAGTGGTCTTGGCATATCAGGCTGTTTTCTCCACACCTCTGGGTTAGAAACAGGTTGTTTTCCATGTGAAATCTGTGTCCCTGGGCCCGGTGAGCCCGGGGTGCCAATTGGCATTGCTGCCAGCAGATGCACCAGTGTTTGGGAGCAGCGGGGATGTGGCAGAGTGTGAGGAGGGCATAGTTTGGGTAGACAGGTCCTCGGTGTGTGGGTCATCAGCACCACTGTCCCCGTGGTCCCCCAGGGTCACCATGATGAGTGATGCCAGGAGGGGTGCACATGTGGGATGGTTACACTGGAACTCCCTGAAGAGCACCGGGGTTGGGGTGGGAATGACAGAGACACACCGGGAGTACCCGGGACACACCGGGAGCCCCCAGGGCTATGCCAAGTGAGGGTCAGGAGAGCGCGGTGGGGGCGGCCCGCCCTGGGAAGGGCACGGGCAACACCGGGGCACCCCTGTGCTCCCAGGGCTCTGGCCAGAGGGGCCAGGGGTGTCCCGGGGACGCCCCTGGAGCTTTCCACAGTCGGCCCGGTGCCGCCCCTCCGGAGCCCCGTGCCCCTGGAGCCGCCGCCGCTGCCCGGTGCGGGGAGGGGGGCCCCGCCTCCGCCGCC
>NW_008239324.1:4211596-4220338 GCF_000691975.1 Corvus brachyrhynchos
CGAGGGCCCCTAGGGCGGGCAGGAGGGCGGCTCCGCGCCCCTTCCCCGCCGAAGCGGCCCCGGTGAGGTGCGGCGAGTGCGGTGCGGTGTGTGCGGAGCGGAGCGGGCGGTGCCGAGCGGAGCGGAGCGCTGTGTGCGGAGCGGTGCAGTGCAGGGCATTGTGTGCGGTGAGATGCGGTGGGTGCGGTGCCGCCCGGGTGCAGGGCTGCCCGTGGTCCCGGAGTTCCTAACTCCCTAAGTCAGCCCCAGCCCGAGGTTAGGAGGGGCCTGGAGAGGCTTCAGGAATGAGTAAATTAATTGCAGACACGGTTTATGTCACATCCGCCGGGAGCACGGAGGGAGCCCGAGGCTGTCGCCTTTTCGGGAGCATTAAACGGGATTGATGCAACTTCCTGCGGGTTTCGGGAGTCGGAGCCGGTGTTACCGTCGTGGTTTGCCCCAGAACGTCCCGCCGGGATTTACAGCTGGACAATGAGACCGGCTGAGATGTCTGTTGCGCTTCTCTGCAGAGGTGCTGCTGTACTCGGGACCCCCGTGCCATGATCACATCCCGCACCGCCTGGGATCTGGGATCCGGCCCCTCCGCCGGAGCCGCCTGGAAGACGAAGGACCTTGCCCCGGCCGGTGAGTACAGCACGATGGCTTGTCCTTGCCCCTTGGGGCTCAGCCTGCCGCGCTCACGCCCTGCTCACTGGGGAAGGAGAGGCTGGGAACAGGCCAGCCTGCATTTTTCACATTTCTTTCCGGATGAAGGTCAAGATTTGAGAAACGGGGACGCAGAAGCAGGCACAAAGCTCTGGGCAGCCAGCTGGTGAGAAGAGAAGGCTGCCTCCATCTCCCTCCTGGCCCTTCCGAGGGGGAAACTTAGGGAGATAGGTTAAAATTTAACATGTGAGAAAGAAAACAGAATGATCTGCATAGCAGGGCAAATGCAGGGCCTTTGCCTCTTCCCAGCCTTTGGAAGGGCTCCCTGGTGCAGGGACCCCATGGGTGAGTTGAGTCGGAGTTTTCCTCTATGGAGGCTGAGCTGCTCTGCAGGCAGGCGGGGAGCTGCTTGCCCCAACCTGCAGCCGCTTCTTGGGAAACAGCCCTTCCCACCTCCCTCACCAATGGTGCCGGATGGGTTTTGACAAAGGGGGAGGCTGAACCCCCCTATTTGGACGTTTTTTTCTCTTGGTTTCAGCATTTGCCATCCCTCTGAGCTGGCAGCCGCTTCTCTGGGCATGGCTTCTTCTCTGGCGCTCTAGCCAGTCCAGCCAAATGCTGGTTGGCATTAAAGCCTCCAAAACCAAGTTTTTTCAGCGCTTCCTCTCCCCAGCGGCTGCCACGGCCTGTGCTGGGATGGGGAACTCATCTGTTATCCAGGCATTTGCCAGAGCTTTGGAAATGCTCAATTTTCACGGTGTGCGCAAAATGTTATGGATAATTAGAGGCTGGGAAGAAGTCCAGAGTGGTGGACTAACTTCATCAGGACACATCTCCCTCCAAACATTGCTTCCACCTCTGGTTCAACTTCCTCTGGATGGTTTTAGGGGAAAAAGGCTGCATTATTGAGGTTTGATTTGTGAGTGATTGACTTTTTCCCTGCCAGCTGAAGAAGAGATTTGGCCACCTGTGATGGTGGCAGTGCTTGTGGCAGACAGGTGGGGGGGGGCACAGGGTCCCCGAGCAGTGGGATGTAGCCCTCGCCAGCTGCTTTTCCTGTAACAGAGGAGGACACAGCCATGAGAGAAGGCTCTTTGAGTTGCTGTTTTCCTTCTGTGCGGCTCAGCAGGACAGGGAAGTGCTGCCCTGGCTGCTTTCAGGTTTGGCTGCCTGACAAATGAAGGAAATATTTGGGGGCAGCGGAGGGAGGTGACGCTGTCAGGGTCCGTCCGTCTGGTTTCGGTGATGCAAGCTGGCTTTGGCAGCTCTTCTGAGATAGGATCGCAGGAAGTGGAGCAGCTTGGCAAGGGGTAGAGCTGGGATATCCCTGGTGGGGGGACAGATCTGGTCCTGCAGAGGCCAGATGGATGCTACACCCTGAATTCTCATTACTAGTCATTGTCAACCGCCCCCTGGAGGACTAATTTTTCTAATTAACATAATTAACATTTTTAATACAAGTCATGCACTGTCTCTGCCACACCGGTGCAGTGGCGGCAGCAGGGAGGAGGAGGTGGGTTTGCTGAGCTAGCCAAAGGCTGTGTCCGTCCTGGGCTCCCAGGTGGATCCAGGGATGCTCTTTGCTCCATCTCAGGCTGTGGGCAGGACAGGCTCGGCACTGCGAGCGGAGCAGGCACTTCTCCCCGGGTTCCTCTGCTGCCGGCACTGCTTCACCATAAAATCCTCAGCGTGAGCTGGCTGGACACTGCAAACCCCCGTGGGCTCTGCTGAGCTCTCCAGGTGAGGAGCGTCGAGCCAGCCATGGCTTGTGTAGGGAGGGCAGTTTTGGGGTGGTGGGGAGAATGCCCCACACCTATCTGGGCCATCCAGGTGGGAGCCAACTGGTTCCCTCCATCACCACAACCAGTTTCTGCCTGGACCCCAGCAGTGCCTGCCTTGAGCAGAGCTGCCACCTGGGAGGGGAGGGAAAAGCATCTCTGGGGAGTCAAAGGCATCAAAAAAGGGGAACAGTGTTCATAACAGGATAGCATTTTCTGGGTCACTTATGGGTCATGTTGGCAGGAGAACTCAAGGCAGAAGTGTGATAAGAAAATGCGGTGCCATGAGGTGGTGTTTGCCTGTGGGATGGAGGAGAAGGAGGTGGAAGGGTGCCATGGCCAGGGACAGTGTCGGGACACCATGTACTGCTGTGGCTGCCACTAGTTCATTCCAGGCTTCAGGCAAATCATTCAAATTCCCCTTCTTTGAAAAGAAGGAAAACACCTTCTTATCACACACCAGCCTCGATGAATTCCCTTCGGCAAAACCCTCCTGGAGTCTCAGATGTAGAGGCACCGCAGACACGCGGCTTCTCCAGGAGGATGCTGCCACCTCCTTCCAAATTACTCTCAAATTACTGGCGTGTACCAAGTATTTGCCCCTCTGCTGGGGTGAGGTTTCCTCAGCATCACTGGCCCGTGGGGTGATGCCACAGGCTCTGAGATAAGCTTTAAGAAAGAAAAGGCATTCTTGAGCAGAATGAGCTTGGCCAATCATCACGTTTTATAGCAGCCTTATGAAAGCTCCTTTGAGATTTCTTTTGATTTTTTTGGAGCTGGGTTCCATCCCAGAGGGCATGAGCCATGCCTGCAAGTCAGAGTCTCTTTCTTTTTAAGGCCATAGAGAGAAAAATAGGAAATATTCAGTATAACTGCATGGCCAAACTGAGGGAAATTGTTTATGGGGAGAACTGAAAACATAAGTTCATTGTGGCAGCTTCCCAACACAGAACACCCTTGGTGGGGACATTTCCCCAGGCTCCACTGTTCTGTCTTCTGCACTTCCCGCCCTGCTCACTCCTCCTGGCCAGCCCGGTGAAGTGCCAGCTGCTGGCCCTGTGTCCAGCACAGTGTGGGCAGTCACTGTCTCAGCTCTCTGACCTGTTTCTCCTCACAGACACAGGCCCTGCGGGACAGGACGTGCAAGCGGCGGGAGGAGACCCAGCACCGTGCCCCGACACCGGCCACGGAGGAGCCTCCTGCATCCCCCCGTGAGCCAGCGGCTGCCACAGCGGTGCAGGCAGCCTCCACCATGAACCTGGAGAAAGCAGGTAAGGAGAGAGCAGGGATGCAGTGTTGAGCGCTCAGGAGGAGGGATGGGATGCAACGAGGGCTTGGTACCTGCCAGTGGGTATCGAGGAAACCTCTCCTCTATTGGGGTGCAGATAGATGTGTGGCTGTGCTCACTGCGGGGAGCAGGTCACAGAAGAAATCCAACACCAGCCAGCTGCTGGCTGGTGACAGGGACCGATGAATTATTGAGCTGGATGAACAGAGCAGGTGAGCTCCGGTGAACCCACTGCTGTTTCCTCCTTCTTAAGGAAAATGTAACGTGTGTGGAAACGCTTGCAGCATGCGTGGCTGTGCCAGGGTGGAGAAATCCCATGGTTTCCTGTCTTTCTCCGTCAGGATTGAATTGTGTGAGCTTGTCAGGGCACATCTCGGGAGCTGCTCCTGGCGTGGTCCCCAGCTGCATCCCAGAGCAGCTCCCAGTGCAGAGTGGTGGCTGGGAAGGGGCAGGGATGCAGGAGAGGGGGGGTCTGCATGGCAATGGTAACAGGGCAGAGCCGAGGAGCAGGTATCTTTCCAGATGGCTTTCAGAGCATTTTGGAAAGCAGGAGGGTCACTGTGCCCTGCCTGCCACACTCAGACCATGCACCACCACCAGCACATCTGCCCAGGGGGAGATGTAACACAGGGCATCTCCTCTCCCATGGATGCTGCTGCAGGAGGAAGGTGCTGGAGTGTGGAGGAAGGCATGATCTGTGGGGGATTTTCCTGCCTGGCAGTTTGACCTGCAGCTGAGTGTTGCGGCTCTGAACCTGGCTCTGCCTTGGATCCCAGTCCAGGATTAGTGTGAATGTGTGCAGACATGTAGTGTGTCCACAGGAGCCTGGTGCTTCCTGTAATTTTGTCTTATCCCTGCACACGCCCCAAGGGGCGAAAGCTGGAATTCCTGTCAACTTTGGACATTTCAGGGTGGATTTTTTGTGTGTTGATTTTAAAGAGAAGACCACAGTCCCCTGCCTGAGCAGCCAGCACCTGACAGTGCTCTTTTTGGGGTATCCAGCCCATGTCAGGAAGACAAAACCTGATGATCACTTCCGCAACCACTGCTGGCTAAGTCCCATGGCGTGCTATCAGCAGCAGAGCTGTGGTTTGGTCCCAGCATTTCACCTTTGCACGTTCTGCTGCCTCCTTAACTCCATTTAAAGGTATAAAATCTGATTCACAGACAAAAAAGTCTCTCTTTTTGCATTCAGGACGTTTCCCATGAAGCAGGTGGCATCTTCCTGCAGGCAGCATGGTGATTCCCAGCACCAGCTCCTGCCTGTGAAACCTCAGGTTTCTGGTGGCAGCAGATGAAATCCACAGCAGGCAGGGAAGGGCGCCGGGCAGCCGGGATCCTGACCGTCAGTTCTCCCGCTGCAGTGCCTCATCCCCACATTGGGAATGAGTCACACCAGCTCACTGCTTCTTGGGAACTACCAGGTCATTTGGTAGGCTCTGATGTACGGCCAGGTTGGCTTCTGTCAGCACTGGTGGCTCTATTAACATGCAGAAAGTGATGTTTAAAATAATACTAGGAAGGTTAGAAAGCTGAACACACAAGGATTAGGCAATATGGCCATTCATGGGCTGTATAATTTTAATTTTGCTTCCATTATGTTTGTGTGTAGTGACGCAGACTTTAATGACATGATCACACACTGCTTTTCCACCGGCTCATTCAGAAGAAAGGATGCCGGTGTGAATCAGCGCCGTGCTCAGGGCGGTTGTTATCTGACCGAGGCAGCAGCATCTCGGCGTGTGGTGGGGCTGGGTCACAGTGCAGCGGTGTGGGCAGGTGCTGGGTGTTGTGGCCTGGGATGCTCTGCTGGCATCAGCAGATCCCTTTGGCTCCCACCCAGCTGGACCCCCACCGTTAGCTGGGCCTGCTCTGGTCAGCACCTTGGCACTTGGGATGCACCTCTGACACGTCACTGCACTCTCTGGGACTTGTGCAAGTCCAGTTTCCTGCGTTCCCATCTCCAGCTCAGCCCCTGGGGCTACCCATGGCTGGCATTCTGCTCCCCAGCAAGGTGGCCGTGTCCTGACCAGCTCCATCTTTGCTCGTGCTGCAGGAGGGAGGCTCTGCGGTGGGAAACGCGCCAGCCTGCCCACGGCCCGGCCCTTCCCCATGATCCAGGAGGTGATGGCCTCCATGGCACATCTGCAGAAGGAGAAGCTGCGGCTGCAGGAGGAGCTGCTGGAGCTGCAGGAGAAGCTCACTGCCCAGGAGAACAACGAGCTCTCCCTCTCTCTCCAGCTGCAAGGCCAGGTATGATGGGGACAGGGTGACACAAGGGGGTCTGTCAGGCTCTTCAGCCTCAGGCTGTGGCTTGGCTGGAGCACTGTGGCACGCAGTTAGTGATGGCTGCACTTGTAAGGAGTGTAGGATCTCCATCGCAGAGCATCTTCTTCGCTGGCTGTTCTTTGGCTTTGGCTGTGCCTCCCTTGGGATGCTTGTGGTCCCGAGTGACACCACAATAGTGCTGACAAGGGTGTGTGGCTCTGTGGACATGACATGGCCAGGAGGGCTTTGGGCATCAGGATGCAGCCCTGCACCAGTCATCCATCCACCCAGCACAGGACAGCTGCTGCAGGATCAGCTCGTTAGACCGACCTACCAGTTTAATTCTAGTGACTTTCAGCAGGTGGAAAGTGAATGTCAAGGCACAGAATTGTCTGATGAAGGGACAGGATTTGGCCACTGTGACACTCCTCCCCAAAACCATCTCCTGCACTGATGCAGGCACATCCTCAGCACGAGTACTTGGGTCGTCCCAGGGACATGGAAATTTTGGCTGCTTGTAAAGGGATTTGCATGTGGCTGTTGTGGAAGCTGTTACAGTCAGGTTCTGCTTGTTCCACGGGTGTCAAAAAGGAGGAGGTAGTTGTCCTCATTTGGTTGGCATGCTCTGCATGACACAAGTGTGAGTGCAGCAGGATCTGGCCCCACGCTGGCCAGTTCGGCAGCAAGCGCAGCCAACACCGGCTGGAGTGAAGAGCTGGCCCAAACTTCCAAAGCTTTGGGATGGCCGGGCCATGGCTCGAGCCAGATCCGGCTGCCAAGGAGTTCCTGTCACGTCCAGAGAACAGGATGCAGCTGGAGATGCCCAAGCAGGTAGGCGATGGAGGAACATTGATGTTTTTGGGCGCCACGGCAGAGGGAATGGTGGGCAGGCTCCAGCGTGTGCGCTGATTGATTGGGCTGGCGGCTTTCCTGGAACAAGCCATGACTCTTTTCTTCTTAGTACCTCCCCTCCCTTAAAAATACTTATAAAAATAGCTTAATAATCTCCCTCAGTGGATATGGAAATGGGGTTTTCCCACTCAAGCACTCGGTGCTCGCTCGGCCCCCAGCCAGAGCGGGGGAGACTGCTGTGGAAGGAGGGAGATCCCAATCCCGGCTGGGAGCAGCCACCTTCCCCCACCTGCAGCTGCGGAGCTCCAGCCGTGCTCCAGCTCCCGGCCGTGCCCAGCACAGGGCACACAGAGGGGCTGCCCGCCCTGCTGCCATCTCTGCAAGGGTGTGGCTGAATAATTTACCAGATTAATTACAGCCTCATGTCAGCACATCTGCATTGGTTATTAATCAGCAGTTCCTAAATTATGGTCCACAGAGGGCCGTGCTTGCTGGTTATTGAGATGGGGCAATATCCAGGCGTGTCCCAGAGAGGGGTTTGGCAGCTTTCTGGAGCGGGGAAACTGGGAGCTGGGCTGGGATCTGGGGGTGGTCAAGCATGGTGGTCAAGCAAGGGACAGAGCAGGTGGGCAAACCCCACTAAAACACAGCCCGCGAGACTGCTGGCTGCACCAAGCACTCACTGCTGCTGTTTATTCCAATAACTGCAGATTTTGGGAGAGCCTTACTGATCTCTGCACAAAAAAAGGTTGAGGATTTCTGAAATCCACCTGGTTTTGCGGGGAGGGCAGCCTGGTCCCTTGGGCTGGGCAGATGCCCAGGTGGAGGTTGATGGAGAGCATCCTCCTGTGGGACTCAGACGCGTGGTCTTCTTGAAGAGCTCTTGCTTCCTCTTTGTACCAAGATAACTTTCCTAGAAAGAAAAATAAAGAAGGTAGAGCAAAGCTGTGTTGTGAGGACAGAACAAGGCACTTCTGGCTCTTCAAACACAGTTATGGATAGGTTTGTTTTTTCCCTTCTCCAAAGATGATGCTATTTTTTTTTTAATAATGGTTTCTGCTAGTGCTCAACATGGACAAATTATACCCATGGTTGAACAAGGTCAAAGCAAAGCTTTCATTAACTCTCATTTTAATCAACTCGTGTGAATCAGGCGCTCAGAGCCAGGTGGAAAATTAAAGCATAACAAAAGTGTGAGCCAGACTGGACGTTGGTGGCTGGGGCGGCACCGCGGGGTCTCCTCCGAGAGCTGCTGAGGTGCCTCCTGGTTAACCCAGTCTCTGTTGACAGGTGGAAACTCTGAAGGAAAAGCTCCTGGAGCAGGCACAGGAGATCAGCCGGCTGCGCTCGGAGCTGGTGAGCTGCCACTGGGATGGGACTGAGCCGCCCTGCCCCTGAGGGACGCTGGAGCTCTGGGTCCCTGAGGAGGAAGAGGGAACACGGGGTGGGCGGAGATGGATTAAACCTCCCCGGGGTCACAGTTTGGACCGCGCAAGCCAAGCGACACTGAGGGACAAAAGTGTGGGATTTTCTGTCCAATGCAATGTCGCACTGGTGACCTGGGGGCTGTCACCCTGCGGTGGGAAGTGAAAGCCCCTCTGTGGGTTGGGGCTCCGTGGGGGCAGCAGGAGGCTCCTCAGTGCAGCAGGCTGAGTGATTCCCAGTGGAGCAGGCAGATTGATGGGCACCTGGAGCTTTGAATGAAATTACAGAGAATAGCACACGGAGGGCTCCTCCATACCGCGGGCTGGGGGATCCATGAGGGCAGCAAGCCGGGGCTCCCCGAGTGCATGGAGATTCCATGTCCTCTCCCATTCGCTCCCGGCGCAGGGTGGCACGGATGCGGAGAAGCACCGGGACCTGCTGGCGGCTGAGAACGAGCGCCTGCGGCAGGAGATGAAGGCGTGCGAG
>NW_008239324.1:4221992-4240903 GCF_000691975.1 Corvus brachyrhynchos
TCAGCCGGCGGCTGCGGGACAGCCAGGAGACCATCGCCAGCCTCAAGTCCCAGCCTCAGCAGATAAAGGTGGGCACCACAGGACTCTCCATTTTTCCTGGTTGGGCTGGGTGCCTTACAGTGCCCTGCAAGTGCAACCTGTCTCTCTGCCCTGAGCACATCAGCACAGCACCATGATTTCCTAAATTATCCTCCCTTGGGCCAGCATCAGCTCCATCCCAGGCCCCTCAGGTGCTGTTTCCCCAGTACACCCGATCTGTGGGTGCTTTCCCCTGCAGTACATCATCAAGACGGTGGAGGTGGAGTCAACCAAGGCAAAACAAGCTCTGTGCGAGACCCAGTCCCGAAACCAGTACCTGCAGGAGCAGGTGGGGATGCAGAAGCAGGTGCTGAAGGAGATGGAACAGCAGCTGCAGAGCTCCCAGAAGACAGAGGCTCAGCTCCGAGCTCAGGTCTGAGTGCGACAGGTGTAAATCAGAATTCACCCTACATTCTCTGCCTGCCTGGTGCTTGCCAGGTGCCACAGTGTGGCAGCAGGTGGGCACTGACTCAGAGTCACCCCCCACTTGCTCCTCTCCCAGATCATGATGTACGAGGCTGAGCTGGAGCGAGCCCATGGGCAGATGCTGGAGGAGATGCAGGCGATGGAGGAGGAGAAGAACCACGCCATTGAAGAGGCATTTTCCCGCGCCCAGGTGGAGATGAAGGCTGTGCACGAGAACCTGGCAGGTGAGGAGGGTTCAGGGGACTCTCAGGGTTGCCTGACTGATGTTGGGGTGTCATCATCTGCCCCCCACCCTGCCTTGTGACTGCAGGCGTCCGGACCAACCTGCTGACGCTGCAGCCGGCACTGCGCACCCTCACCCATGACTACAACAGCCTGAAGCGTCAGGTGCGCGACTTCCCCCTGCTTCTCCAGGAGACCCTGCGCAGCGCCAGGGCTGAGGTGAGCCCTCCCAGGACCACCACCCAGCACCCCTCCATGCAGGGTGGAGGTGCTGCAGAGGGTCACTGAGCCACTGGTCTCCACTGCCCCCAGATCAGCCAGGCCATCGAGGAGGTGCACAGCACCAACCGGGAGCTGCTGCGCAAGTACCGGCGGGAGCTGCAGCTCCGCAAGAAGTGTCACAATGAGCTGGTCCGGCTGAAAGGTGTGCGGGGTGCGGTGTCCCTGAGGTGGGACAGGAGGGACAGGGGAGCATCCCCATAACGTGGTTGGGTTGGCTGCGGGATGCTTCAGCCCACCTCGTGTTTGATGGCTGAGTCTCTGCTTCTCCCCTCCAAGGAAACATCCGTGTTTTTGGGCGAGTCCGCCCCATCACAAAAGAGGACGGTGAGGGCCCCGAGGCAGCCAATGCTGTGACCTTCGATGCTGACGATGATGCTGTCCTGCACCTCCTGCACAAAGGGAAGCAGGTGTCCTTTGAGCTGGATAAGGTCTTCCCCCCACAAGCGTCCCAGGAGGAGGTGGGTGCTGCCATTCACACTGCTGGTATGAGGGGGGGAGGCAGCCACCTTCTCCTCACTCTCTCCTGTCCTCCCCCAGGTGTTTCAGGAGGTTCAAGCCCTGGTCACCTCCTGCATTGATGGCTACAATGTCTGCATCTTTGCCTATGGGCAGACAGGGGCAGGAAAAACCTACACGATGGAAGTGAGTTTGCTTGGCTTTTCTTCTCAGCTTCCCACCCTGCAGTGCCCAGTCTTGGCACTCAGGCTGGTGACCAGCTCAGACCCAGTGTGCTGAGCCGGTGTGATGGTCACTGCTGCTCCACAACAGCACCCTGGGCTTTGCTTCTGCTCAGAAAAAATACAGAATAAAATGCAAGAGGGTGTTTTTTATCCCATTTCTCACCCCAATCCATCAGGGGACGGCTGCAAACCCAGGGATCAACCAGCGGGCCCTGCAGCTCCTCTTCTCCGAGGTGCGGAGCAAAGCAGCTGACTGGGACTATGCCATCACTGTCAGCGCTGCCGAGATCTACAACGAGGCGCTCAGGTACGGGGAGGGGGAAGAAACTTTTCTGGACATCACCCTGTGCTGCTCTCCCCCACATCCCTCCACCCCTGCCTAGGCCTCACAACTTGTCCCAGGGCCCTGAGCGCTGCATTTGGCCCTGCAAGGATTTATTTTTAATTTATTTTGGTGCACACTGCCCTTCCCATGAGCTGCATCATTTACACAGGCTCCCAGCTGCACCATCACTCCCACTCCCTGGCCCTGATGCAGTGGTGGGGGCGTCCCCCTCTCCCCCCTTCCCCTGCCCACGGACACTATATTTAGGAAGTTGTAACTGGGAGCTGAAAGCATGAGAAATATTTTCCTCCCTAGTCCAGCCACAGGAGGGGAGGGGCCTGGGAGCACATCCATGAGAATAACTGGGAACAGGGATGGGAGCGTGGTCTGAGTTGGGTGAGAGGAGGCACATGAGAGCCAAGAGAGTTAAGGTCTATAAATAAGATGTGCAGCTCCCTGGGAAGAGACGGCTGCTCTGGCAGTGTTGGCACATAGCCCTGACACGCGGAATGGATGCCAGCACGCCCCTGGGATGGGAATGATAACGGGTGCCCCTTTGCCCAGGGACTTGCTGGGGAAGGAGCCACAGGAGAAGCTGGAGATCAAGCTGTGCCCTGATGGCAGCGGGCAGCTCTACGTGCCCGGGCTCACTGAGTTCAGAGTGCAGAGCGTGGAGGACATCAACAAGGTCTGGGGAGATGGGGGGTGGCAGGCACAGGAGGGTGGCAGGCACAGGAGGGTGGCAGCAGGGTTGCAGTGAACTGAGGAGGGGTCTTTGGTGTGTGACTCCTGGATTTGGGAGCATTTCTGAAGCACTGGCAAGCAACAGGGACCAAAATAGATCCCTGGGTGTGATGTGACAGTCACTGTCCCATGGAGTGAGCCACAGGGGGTTAAAAATAAAAGCGTGGGGCCCAGACAGTTCCTGAGGGATTAGTGGGATGCGGCTGTCACCGCAGTGCCCTGCCTGTCACCCCTGCCTCTGGTGCATCACCCAGGCTGAGACCTGACAGCGGTCATCACCCTGATGGGCCAGGCAGCCCATGCTCAGGTTCATCCCTGGATCACAGGGGATTTGTGGTGGGACTGGGGCAGGTTGGCCTCACCCCCCCAACTCCCTGGACTCCCCCAGGTCTTCGAGTTTGGCCATGTCAAACGAGTGACAGAGTGCACCAACCTGAATGAGCACAGCTCTCGCTCCCACGCCCTCCTCATCGTCACCGTCCGTGGCCTTGACCGCAGCACGGGGCTCCGCACCACAGGTGGGTGTCACACGGCAAACCCCTCACCGGGGCACCTGGGCTGCGGCATCCCGGGGTGTGTGAGGCTGGGCGCTGATGCCAGCGGTGGGGTTTTGGCTGTGTGTCCTCAGGGAAGCTGAACCTGGTGGACCTGGCGGGGTCGGAGCGGGTCGGGCGGTCGGGCGCGGAGGGCAGCCGGCTCCGCGAGGCGCAGCACATCAACAAGTCCCTGTCGGCCCTGGGCGATGTCATTTACGCCCTGCGCTCCCGGCAGGGCCACGTGCCCTTCCGCAACTCCAAGCTGACCTACCTGCTGCAGGACTCACTCAGCGGCGACAGCAAGACCCTCATGATGGTGCAGGTAGGGGCTGGGCACCCAGTGCCTGTCAGTATCCCCACAGCCAGGCAATGTGGTTTCTGGGTCCCTTCTTGCCCCAGTGCTGGGGCAGGTGGGAGGGATGCTGGAGGCAGGAGCTGGGCTGGAGTCGAGGGACGGGGCTTGCCCATGGGGCATCATCCAGTCTGCAATTGTGGTGCCACAGGCAGCTCTCTCTCTGTCTCTGCACCCCAGACGAGGCCAAGGGATGGGGAATTGACTCGGAGATCCATGAGCCTGCCCTCCCTGCCTGCACATGGATGCTGTCCCTATGGGCACAATCTCTTCGTATATTGTCATCTCCCCATCCCCTCTTTTTCTGGGAGGATTTTAAGCTCTGGCAGCTTCTCCACCCCTGCCTTGTGATCCCCCACTCCCAGCTGCTGGCACCCACACCGAGCCCCCGTGGGGGCTGCCTGAGCCCCTGCACCTGCCACAGCTATTCCAGGCTGCTCCTCGCACTGGGGCAGTTGGTGACAGGGAATCCAGCTGGCTCAGACACTGGCCCAGGCGTGGATGGATGGGGCTAGCCTGGGAGGGGCAGGTTAATAATAGCATCTCACCGGCCAGCAGCAGCAGGTTGCCTGGGGGGAGCCCTTGGGGTGCACAGGCAGCTGCCAGGGTGACTTTGTGCCTGCTCCTCCCTGACCACAGGTCTCCCCTGCTGAGAAGAACACCAGTGAGACGCTGTGCTCCCTGAAGTTTGCCGAGAGGGTTCGCTCTGTGGAGCTGGGTCCTGTCTCCCGCAAGGCTGAGCTGGGCTCATGGCCCAGCCAGGAGCACCTGGAGGTACCCAAGTGGCTGCTAGTGCCCTTCCTCTCCACCCTCACCCCAGGGATCACCCCTGTTTTGCCCCCACACGTGGTCCCCAGAGCTGTTGGATGTTCCCCTAGAGCCACCTCCATTGGGCACCATCACCTGGTGGGATGCAGGTTGTTTCCAAACTGCAGTGTCCAGCCAATGCTGCCACCTTGGCTGTTCCAAGCCATTTTGCAGCAGTCCCATGGTAGCCCCTGAGAAATTTGGACACCACTACTCAGGCATGCACTGTCTGCCTGTGCATCCATCCCCATTTCTTCCCTCTGGGCCCTGGCATGGGCTGATCCTGGGGCTGTGTCCCCTCTCCTCCCAGGGTGACTCGCCGGGTTCTGCAGCACCACCTGGCCGGGGCCACGCATCCCCCAGCCCGGGGCAGCTCTCCAGTCGCTCTGCCTCCATCCGCAGGAAGCTCCACACCTCAGGTGGGTGGTGGGACACCTTGAGAGCCCAGACAGGGTCCTTCCATCCCAGGAGGCTCCAGCCACCAGCCCGTGGCAAAGCCTGCAGGGGAGAGTGAGCAGATTTGTAGTCAGCTCATTAACTAATGGCTAATTAGCCATGGCTAGCACTTCCCCAAGAGTGCCCTGGTTCGAAGGCACTGCTGATGGCTCAGGGGGCAAGGGGAGGGCAATGTCACCAGGCTGAACCTCTCTCCCCTTCGATTTCAGCCTGACTTAGGGGCAGCCGTGGCTGCCAGGTGAGTGCCTGTGGCTGGCGCTGGTGGAGGGCTCTGCTTCGCCCTGCTTCCCAGGCAGGGCAGGGCTGCTGGGCTGTGCAGGGACGCTGCTGGGGATGCTTGTGGTACCAGCTCCTGCTACACTGCCACCAGACGGGGCTGGGGCACTGGTGGCTGTGCCCCTGCCTGCTGTAACCCATGCATGTCTCCCCCCAGGGAAGCTGAGGCCAGTGCCCCAGTGACAAGTGCCAGCCACTGCATCAAACCCACTGCAGGACCCAGCCCCTCACAGTGACACTGAGACGGCTGCTGGAAGACAGGAAGGCTTTGGTGCTGTTCCCTTGGCCACCAGGACCCGTGACCAGAGGGTGATGGCACCTCTCACCATGAGCAGCATGGGGTCAGGGTCTCCCAGCAGCCAGCCCTGCCTCTCAGGGTGGGGGACAGTGGTGCTGGGCAGAGCTCTGCCCCCTCAGATGCTCAGCTCTGTGAGTTTATTTTTGCTGGACAGATGTTTTTAGCCACAGCAAGGAGCTGCTGGTTGCTCCCTCCATCTCTCCAGCTTTGCTTTTACAATGAGATCTGGCTGGAAGGGGTGTGCAGAGCCAGACCAGCCCCTGGCCCTGCCTCTGCTACTGCCACAGGGCCAGCCTGGCCACAGCTCCTGCCAGGCTCTGTCTGGGCAGCTGCCCGATGTCGTTCAGAGCAGCTCTTCTTCCACATTAAGCCACACAAACTCCCAGCAGCTCTTTTCCCTGTCAGTTTCTCAAGCCCTGTTGTTGCATGAAGGCCCCCGGTGCTGTGCATGAGCCGAGCTGCCATTCCTCGTGGTGCCAGTGCTGCCAGGGCCCCATGCTGTCTGCCTGTGGTACACAGCACCAGGGGGGATGGAGCAGTCTTGAATGAAGCTACTGTAAAGTTATTTACCAGTTGTCTTGTCAAGAGAGATCACAGTGTGGTCGAGATGAAAGTGTTTCAAATATTTATACCTGTTTACATGGTCTTGGAATGGAAAACTAGTGGAAAACAAGAAGACCCCAAACCTCCAGCCCAAAAGCCTCTTGGCTTATGTATGGGGATGGTGGTTGGCAGGGGCATGGGAGGAGATGGGACTGCCCTTGGACCTATCAACACCCACCTGTGGGTACATTTCCTCCTGCTCGAAATCCCTGCTGGAGGCACTGATGGCTCTTTCCACCACAGCCCTCTCCTCTTGCACTTCCATGGCGGATTCTATTTAAAAACAAAAAAGGGAAAAATAAATTCAGCCTTTTGTAAGATTAGATGTTTCTATGTATTTTAATAATTAAAAAATATCCTGTTTTGTAACAAAACTTATTTTAAATAAACTGTTAAAGCCAGTCCTCCTGCGCTGCTGTTCTTGAACCCTGCTTGAGGTGGGGTGGGTGCTTCTTCCATCCTCCCAGCATCTCCCATAGGGCTGGAAAAGCCCATAATACCCTTGCAGCTGTCCCCGGGGCCAGCCTGGCAGCACGGTCCCCACCCCATTTTGCAGCTATCAGGCTTCTGCAATTGGCGGGAGAGCAGTGGTTAAACCCAAAGTGAGTCCCAATGCTCCCATGTCCTGCTCCACCTTGTCCTGCTCCACCTCCCATTCCAACAATACGCTGGTGCCTGGCAGAGCCTTTTCACACCTCATGGGGGGCCAGGCATGGGATTATCACCAGATGAGGCAGGAAGCAGCTGCAGAGCAGGAGGACACACACCCTGAGTCTCCTGGTGCTCGAAGCAGGCAGCACTCACTGTCAGTCCTGCCTGTGGCTCAGTGCCAGGGCCTCTTGCTGCACAAGCCACCTTCGGAGCCACCTCCTCCAGAGCCGCGGAGCTGGGAAGGCACTCCCCTTTGTTCCCAAAACTTGACTGTTTGGTTGAAGCATCAGCAATGTGGGGACTGGCTTTAGCTTTCCTGATAGCCCCACTTCACCTCCCCAGAACAGCCTTCCAAACGCATTCCCTGGCTTAGGAGCTCAGAGGCAGCAGGTAGGCAGCACTGCCACTCCAGCTAGATCCGCTCAAGAGCTGTGGGAGGGAGATCTGTGTGCAGCCAGGGACCAGGATGAGCCCTAAATGATGACGCTGCTCCTTGGGCTGGGAACGACCCAGCAGAGTGAAACCGCCCCCGGGATTTCCACGAGCCACTTGGCAAGTGCTGGCTCTCCTGTTGCTCACCACAGCCTCCCAGCAGGATGGGTGAGAATGGTCAGCTTCCCCTGGGACAGGCAGGGAATAGAGCCCTGCTTTTCCTGGGCACTCCCAGCCAGGAGCCACACCAAGGTGAAGAGGACTTCCAAGAGATTCAGGCATTTAACACAACTTTAAAAAAAATTACAAATATTTTAATAAAATTCATTATAAGTTACAGATTCCTGGAGAACAGGCTCCAGTGTATAAAATGGGAGACAGGCTGGGAAGAGCAGGGAAAGCACCAACAGGAACCTCTTTCCCCAGAGGAAAGAAGAAAGAGGGACAGAAAGGTTCTGACAGACATTTATTGGGGGAAAAAAAACAAAACCAAACCTCTAAGAATGGTCCAGTGGATGTAGAAAGACATAAATCAGTCCATGTCCCTCTGTTCCTCCACCCTTCCAAATCCTCACCCCCAAAGGCAAACACATACGACGAGTCCTGTTTAAGTCACATATTTTAACAGGTCCAGGTAGACCTCAGATCCAAGCACAGTCTGAAGATACTGATCTTCTGCAGCCCTGGGTGCCAGCAGGGATGTCTGAGAGGCCAAGAGAAAGTCTCTTGGTTCAGGTCCTTGAGATGCACCGGCACAGTGGCACAGTGTCCTTGCCCATGTCAGATGAAGCCAAAGGGGCTGGTCCCCCATGGCAGTTGAAGTCCCTTCTGCATGGAAAGGGCATCCACCCCACAGCAGGCGTTTGTGGGGCGGTGGCTGCAGTCCTCAGCAGCTGCACAGCGAGAGCACGGCCCTGGCCCACAGGGCCAAGCAACAAGAACCGACAGCACAAGCGGGAAGGAGGGGTGACAGCAGGCTCAGAGCCCTCCTGCAGGGACAGGCCAGCACACAGAGCAGCCCAGAGCTTGATGCTGAGATGAAGAGCTGAAATGAAGCAGCTTCCCTACAGCGCTTTGTGGGGTCCTCCACCCGCCAGGGCCCCTCACACAGCACACACGTCTCTCCACTCGGGTCCTCCATCCAGCCCGTAAGGCACGAGGGCTGGCTGGGCGACCAGCCAGGCAGATTCCATTTCCCTACCATGCTGGAGAGGGGCAGGGGGAAAAGACGGACACACGGAGAGATCTGAAATCCAGCCAGACCACGAGCAGGGGAAGCTTGGCCACCTGTATTTGTACATGAGGAGGTGGTGGCTGTTAGTCCAGGACAGCCATGAGGAGAAGCAGTTCCCGAAAGGCACTACCATGGCGGCCGCTGAGCCCAGACTTGTTCTTAACAACATTGCTGATGTTTTTCAGCTGCTTGTAGCACAACTTGCATTTGTGAAGCCTGGAAAAAAATGACAGCAGACACAGCATGAATCCTTAGTTGCCTGAGGTGTGGCTGTTCCTGCAGTGCCAGAGAGGCAACTCAGCAGGAGAGAAAAGTCCTGAAAATGGCCTGGAAGAGGCTGAAATATGAGCACAGCTCTGCAAAAACACCAGGCATTCAGCCCATGTCCTGATGAGACAGGAGAATGGCATCCACATAAGGGCTCTTTCACCCCTCTTCCCCCTTTGGCAGTACAGTCCAGGGAGGAAGGAGGTGCTGTTTTCCAAAGGCCAACTCTCAGAGAAGAGCTATTCAAACTCAAAATCCAGGGCCTGGCTACCAACTCATGTGTCTTGTGAGGCAGAGGGGGAAGCCACAGGGTGGTTTTACTCCCAATACTTTGTTTAGGTATGACTCAAGATACAGAGACAAAGGGAAAAGCAGTCCTTGGCCTTTTCCTCTGAGCAGGAAAGTTTGGTGTTTGCAGACAAAGGGAAGGCATGTCCAGTCTGGTATCAGAGCCTTGATGGCAAGGACATAGCTCTCTCAAGAGAAAGGCTGGTCCCAGGTGGGAGCAAGTGGAAGCGTGTGCCTCACCTTTCCTCTCTGCTGATGTCCACTCCAACAGAAGGTGGTGCAGCAAGGATGTCTGTGATGAGTGGCAGGAATCTCTGGAGAATGAGCTTCAGGGATGTGCAGCCAGTCTGCACGTAACTGAAAAACAGAATCGGGTCCCACCTGAATTTCATTCCTGTCCCCCCAGCACGCAGCCCTCAAACAACCCCACTCCACCACCTGTAACCAGGGAAGGAGAGCAACAGCCAAGTACCAACAATACATCTTAGTTAAAGCTTTCACAAAGCAAGCCTGTTCCAAAGGTCCTGGCACATACCCCACCAAGTGGGACTTCTCTGCTCAAGGGTAGAGATGTCTTGCCAAGGGAACCTGGCAGGAACCTCTCTCCCAGAAGAAAGGAAGAGCAGAAACTCCCTCTTAAGGGAGAGGCTGCAATGTTTTCCCCCTAAAGATGAGTCCCCAGGGCTGTTGCAGGACTTCATTCCCCTTGTCCCAAGCTGACAGCTTCACTCCCAGCAGTGTGCAAAGCCCATTTGTTTTACATGGCCCCTCCTGGCTGCCAGAGCTGTCTTCCATCCAACACATCTACCACAAATCCCACTATCCTGCTCCTCCTGCCCATGCATACTTTCCGTGTCTTTTCCCGCACACACCTGGCAACTCCATCATTCTTTTTCAGGTGTCATATCAGCATGATACTGTATCTGCAGTGGTATCTCAGGATTTTCTTTCAGGTACAAAATGCCCAGCAGAGCTCCCCTATCACTACCTACACCCTGTCCCACAAACACACCATGCTCTTAGGGCCTCACCTTTCGTATTTGCTTTGGAGCAGTTTTTCTATCTGCGGCAGGACTATAGTACACAAATCCAGCTTCCAGAGAGACCTGAAAAGAACATATCCTGAGACTGGAGACTGAGGCTCTACAAAGCTGAGCCAACACAAATAACACTTCCTAGCAAATGCCCAGACAGACACACTCAAGTTCACTGAGCAAGTTCACTGACTCCCCCTCGTGAGAGAAAGTGGCAGGTTCTGACATATTTCTTTGACTTTCAGCAGAATTACTTTATGAAGCCCAAGACTTTGATTTTCCTTGGCCCCAAACAACTCCAGCAGTTACTGTCACTGCAGGCTTGAAGATGCGACTACAAGCACATGAACTTCATGCCTCCATGGCCCACTGGACATGGGGCAGGTAAAAGGCAGAGCTCCCAACTCCCAGCCAGGCGGCTCTTGAGCATCCCAGGGGCTGACCCCACCCAGGACTCACGCTTTTTGGTTGACAATATTCAAGAGATCCACGACAACAGACAGATCATTGATTGCCACTGCAGAGTCCAGAGAGTTCTGAGAGAGAAGGGGAAGAAAAAGTCACCTATTGCAAAGCTCAGACTGGTTGGGCTAATGCAAATTTGTATCTAGTGCTGCTTTTCCAAAACAAGGTAGAGGAAACGTGAAGATGGCTAGGGAACTCTCTCATGGGAAAGTTTTTTTGGTGACCATTCAGCTGCAGGTGGGACACAGTAGCACTCTGTGGTGCACCCCTGGGAACAAAAGCTGTGAGACCCCATGTTTTGTATGAGGCAGAATCAGCCCCAGACACGCAAACAGGGCTGCTCAGCTGCTCCCCTCATGAGCCCTAGGTATCTCCTCATGCTTGCCTTGATGTCACTGGTGCTCCATACAGCCCGCACGGTGTCCAGGTTCTTGTGGCGGCTGGTGAGCACCACACACATGGTCTCGTGGCCTTTCCTGATCTGGGACATGGCTTCCTCATCCACCAGCTCCGTCTGGCTTTGGTTTTTCACAGCCTGGAAGTACAGACACCAATAACAGAGCAGGATGGCACGGAAAGGTGGGAGCTTTCTCTGGCCTAGGTGAGAGCCCATTTTGGCAGACAGGATGTCAGTGAATACTGATTTCTTTGCAGATGGTTGTAAAAACCTTTTGAAATGGAAATGCTCAATTTGTTCTGGTTTCAGTTACTGATTTTCTGCTTTTTCTACTATGTCAATCACGAACATGTTTAAAGCTTTGGGAAAACTCTCAAAAAAGATGAATTTAAAGTAAGTTTTCAAAACCAGTATGTTTTAATAAAGAAATGTTTTCACAAAAACCCTATTTTTTTATGTGAAACACTTGTTTGGAAACAGCAAATTTTATTAGAAAGCATAGATACAAAATTTATTAGACTCTCAATTTGCTTCCTGCCCAGGCCATGCTAGAACAACTACTTCCTTTGTTCACATTTAGACCTTGGGATCATCAGGATGCTCTGGTCTTTCCCCCTTTTTAAGACAAGAGAATACCCTCCCCAGGAGAGACCAAGAAGCCTCCAAGATGCAAGAGGCAGAGATTCCTGTGAAATTATTATGTACATGTAATGGCAGACGCCAGTTTTTTAAATGAACCACTATCTGGTACATGGAATAGTTCAGTGACTGTCTCACCCCTTGCTCTCTGCTTTGGTAACAGCTTTTTCATGAGCAGGGCTCAACTCTGCTGTATTTACACCAACCACAATGGGGGACCCCCTTTCAGATGCCACCCAACATAGACATTGGCTGGAAAACATTATCCAGAGACACTTACTGGGAGAAAGTCAGAGGCCTTCAGGCCAATGGGCTCATTCCTGGCTGCCGGAATCACTGATGGCTCTGTTCTGCTCAAAGAAGTTGAGGAGGCAATCGCTGGCCTCTGGACTGGATCAGGCTGCAGAAGAAATTGGGATAAAAGCTCTAGCAGGAACAGTCTGGCCCTAGTCTGGTGACCTTTATTTCTGACCTGCTTTCTTCTCACAGCAGGGTCCTAACGCAGCAGCAGTCTCCAGTTTGCTAGCATAGTTTAAGAGGCAATAAAGTACCTCTCAGGTACACACCGCTATGTAATTAAGGTTTGTAAAGAACATGGAGATACCCCAGCAGAAGTGCCGAGTGCTGTTACTGCTATGAAATTAGGGCAATGGGCTGTGGCCAGCCTGAAGGCTAAGAGAGAATTCTAAAGAAGCCAGTATAATGAATCCTGGCACATCAGCTGCTTGCAGTTTTGGCAACAAAACAGCCTCTGTTCAAGCATTTGTAGAAACCTGGCACTTGGTTCTCTTGAGTGCCCCAATTCTGAGATGCAAGGAGAAGCACCACTGCAAGCACAAGCAGCAAACTAAAACAATAGAGCCGGTCGGAGGCTTGGCCTTGGTTCTACTGCTAAGGTAGCAGCACAAAGCCTAGAGCTGCACTTTTACTGCCCTTCAGTAAACAATCAGCCCAAGTAGAAATCACAAATTCCCCAGCTCTGCACATTGTTCACAGAGGGGGCAGGAACAGCAATTCATAGATCACACAGTACGTACGAGCTCTTGCTTTGGCAACGAGGTCTGGACATCCGCAGCTTGGCTGGGCTTCACTGCTTCCTTTGCAGTTCCAGGCTCTACCAAGAGGGAGAGAAGTGGGAAAGCAGAAACTGATGGTCACTTTCAAGAGTTGAGAGCAAAGGTTCTGTTTAGCTACACTGCAAGGAGCCATTTCTGCCTTCAGGCAGCTCTCCCTCTTTTGAGGGCCATTAACCCTATCCCCACCAAGGGGTCATTTCCATACTCACCATCCTCAGGAGGGGCTGGAAAGGGCTCATTTCGAGGAGGAGTTCGGCCTACAGAATAAGATTAAAAACATAAACAAATGAAGGAGCATCCAAGGCTACTGATAAGTGGTAAGTCAACCTTGGAGCAGAGAAATCTCCAACAACTCCACACATGAGGGTAATCAGTGATACAACAAGCAGAGTTATCTCCTTTAGGCCCTGACACTATTGTTGAGTATAGCTTTCAGCCTTCATGGATAGGAGGGACAAAACCGACCCGTCGTTCACTGCTGCTGTAGAGGTGTGAAGCCTGAGACAAGGCACTGTCACAACAAATGATACTAGAAAAAATCCACCTCCTGTTATTGATTTATATAAGCAAATAAAAATAATTGCTATGAATTCCTCAGAAAGAGTATCTCATTTTATCATTTACATAAAAATGAGATACAGACACTGCACAATGCCTCCTAAACAACAATCTTTGCTTTAACAAAACATTTTGCCTTTCCTTCTTTAACGAAGGCTGCTGATCTCATACATATCAAAATTCTAAGCTAATAAAATTTCCTTAACACTCTAATCAGGATAGGAAGGCAGCACATTTACAATAAAGCTCTGGATTCTGAGGCTTCAAACAGACATCACTGTACCCTAGTAAAGGTGCCACCTTTCAGCTGTTCACCAACATGATCTGTGCTTCAGAATATTAAAGAAAAGCTTTCTGAACTCTCCAGTCACAGGTGAAGTCTCTGTTACAGTAAGCCAAAGGTCAGTTCTACTGAATCAGTTTAGTGTCCTCATCTCAAACCCAAACCCTACTCAAAAGCACAAAAACCCCTGGTACTGACAGATCGCATTCTTGGGCTGGAAGATCTCTTTGTAATCCTCCTGGTTCTGGATCTCAGCCTTTGATTCCTTCTCATCCCGGTCATCTTCACTGCTAGGACTGTGCCTCTCACTCTCCGAATTGTGCTTCACTCTGCTGTGGAAAAAGAGTTGTTGTCAGGGGAAGCCGTATTGTCAGAGAGAGAGAGAGAGCGAGCACTGAGTGCCTGGTGCATTTCCTTAAAATCTTGAAATTCAACAAGCCAGCAGACTCCCTCACCTCTGTGGCTTGCTGCAGCTCGTTGAGGGCCTGTCATAGATGCGGCGAAGGGAGGACCCTGTGGGGGTAGGTGGCACAAGAGGCTGGTCGTCCCTGATCAACCCATGAGGAATAGAATCTGACTTTGGGACTCTGCTGAGATCCACAACGAAGGAAGAGACTGTGCTTTGTGCAAAGGAAACTCCTATCTGCAGAGGCAAAAGATCAAGGTAATTCACCAAGGAGTGGAGTGCACACCAGCCCTTTTGAGAACAGGAGTGATGGAGTGACCCTGAGCAACTGCGCTTGAGGACTGCTCAGTTCAGTGCTGAGGATTTTTCAACCTGAAGTTGCCAGCAATTTATGAAAAGCTTGGATAAAACTTTTGCCAAGCATAGCTTCTAAATACTGGTCAAACTAAGCCCGAGTTCTTTCCTCCAGAAGCCAAAGAGACACGAAGTGGAGCACAAGGCACACAGCCTTTGGGCATGCTGCAAGCCCTGACACAATCTTACAGGTCTGAAGGCCTGCAAGGAGGCAGCAGGATTTTATCTTGTGTTTCACAGCTGCCTCCCCCCGCCTCAGGAGCAGTGCCTTACCAGCTGGTTGTTGCTGATAGACAAGTCAGCTACTTTTCCCCAGTTCACCAAGACCACATCAAAACAGCGCTCTGGCTCCCAGCCGTACACACGCAGCGAATCCTGGAAGCCGCTGTACAAGCAGCAGCCATCTGGGTTGAAGAGCACACACCTGGGAGGAAGGCAGAAGAGAATCAGGCACAGCATTCCCACCTTGCTCAGTCCTTGTGGGTCTCTGACTACACTGAACACCTTCAGTTCTGTTTCTAACAATGAACCTTCCAATCTGGTGTGCAACCTGGTGGGCCTGTGCAACATCTCCAGCAGCCCAGACTTCTCCCCAGTAACGTCTCTCTCTGAGGAAACCCTCCCTTCACCCCACCTTTAGTCTCTGCCTAGTACATTTCAGTAGGAATTTAATGTACCTGACAGGAGTAGCTTCCTCTTCAATACAGCTCACAACTTGAAACTTCTCCAAGTCCCAGAACCGAACAGTCCTGTACACACAACACAACAAAATTCATTGCTCTAGAAATCACAGTAGGATCCAGATTTTTAACAAAACAGTTAGAATGACTTTTGCTGTTGTGCACATACAGTGACCCTAGACAGAAGGCTGGTCTAGCTAAGATCCATGAATCCAGACAGGGATACTCAGAGGCTCTAGACACAGACAGGCATTTAGAGCTGACCCAGAGCTAAGAGAACACCCTGCCAGCTGAGCAGGGCTGCCTGCTGTTCACACAAGATGTCAGCTGGATTAGAGAGATGCTTGGGGCTACACATTGGTTTCTAGTGCGGCAGAAGGTGCCATCAATTTTGGATGAGAAGGGAAGATCTCCATGTTCTGCCCATCACAGATGATGTCCAGATGTCTGGCTCTTGCAATAGCAGGTTTGAGTTGTGTGACATTCCCCTTTGTCATGTTTCTACAAGGAAGAGCATCAGGAAATAGAACAGACATACACATTTCTCTTCTTTCTCCCTCCCCTTATGTACCTGTCAGAGCTGCCAGAAGCCAAAAGGTATTCATTGGGATGGAATTCAACAACGTTTACTGGGCCGGTATGTCCTGTAAACTCAAACATTAACTTCCCAGCAGTCAGATCCCACAGCTGAAAGGAGGAAAGAACAGAGACTCTTGAAGAGATTTAATGTTAGAGATTTCCAATACACTTGGGATTTCCTTGTACTGGCAACCTTCTAACACTTCCCCCCTCCAAGAACAGGATCAAGTCTGTCAAAGAAAGCAATAATCAAGGAAAAAGTACCATCCCAGTCATTTAAGGTTTTGCTTTGGTTTTGGGTTTGGGTTTTTTTGCATTATCTTTTATTTTCCATGTAATTTGTCCCTGAGAAGTTTCTATTTTATATTTAGAGACTGAGACAAAATATAGCAGTTCCATCTGTCCCCACAGACTGTATCTCAAAAGTGAACAAACAAAATTCCAAAAGCTCTGAATCCCTTTGGAATTCCCTCTTCCTGTGCTCTAGTCTCCACTTGAAAATGCAGGGAAATAACTGATCAGTTAATCATGTGAAACTGAAAATAAGATCAGTCCTTCATCCCCATTCCTCATACTCCATGTGAAACAACTGAAGTCACTACCTCAGTCAATACTTTTCTGAACTCCTTCTCTTACTCTGTTCAGTCCTGACACCAATTTTCAGACTGATAATCACATGTAATGTATATAATACAAGCAGAGCCAGAAATTAGTCTGGTGAAGCAATGTGCTGTGGACAACTCATTCTACAAGGTTTACTGAGGCCAACGTTCAGGTACCACAACTCTACTACCATCAAAACATTAATTTTTCTGTGCATAGTCTTTCTCAATATGTCTGCTGGATAAGGGCATTTCAACACATGCAGCTCTTCTATGGGTGTTGAGGGCCATCAGACACGATCCCCATAAGAAAACTGGTCTCTGCAAAGCCATGGGGCTCAGTCAGCTGCCTAATGAATGATGGGTGTTTATGAGTGAGTGCTGGCAATGCCTGGTAAAAAGACAATCCCAGCATTCCCATGTGCTGCAAGCACATAAGGATGGTGTCACAATAAATTACCTTTACAGTGTGATCATCAGCAGCAGAGGCCACCCATTTCCCATCAGGGCTAAAGCGGAGACACCGAACTGCTTCTGTGTGACCCTGAAATGAGGAAAAACAGTGTTCTGGCTTTTGTCTTTCAATCCTATACAATATAATAAACCAAAATCAATTAAGTGTTTTACAGAGTTCACAGCTTGCAGAACACAACACTGTACTCAAGACACTACACCCAGCCACACTAAATGTGTGTCATCTCTCTCATCTAGACATTAATGCCATCAGTTTGAGTATGGTAAATACAGATCTGGCTTCACTAATACGATTAGTTCTAAATTACAGATTTACATATGGTCAGATAGAAGTGTTGTGACACTTAGTCTCCAGTTTCTACACAAAATTAATATACAGCAAGTTCTTTAGGTAGAAGAAGGTCCCAAGAACAGAACCATCTCAGTGCAGAGGTAATATCATTAACAATATAAAGAAACCCTTAGGATGCTCTCAATCCCCCACTGAAGCCATCCTCACTATAGCACATTATATCCATTGATATCCCATAATATCCATTTCATATTCCCATACAGCTTGCGGAGGCCTGCTGAGGTTTGCCAGGCCACTTCACAAATCGTGCAGATCTTATTCTCATGCTGGAAAACCAGGAAGTTAATTGTACATAGTCACATTTAGGTTTGCTCACAAGTCCTCAAAAGAATATTTCTCCCCTCTTTGCCTGAAACCTAATGAAACATCATACCTTGAATGTGAAGATACAGCCTTTTCTTCTTACATCCCAGAGCTACAAGGAAGAAAAGCAAACAAATGATACGTTTAGAGCAGTGTGTGGGGAGCCCAAGGGTCCTGCCAGAACAAGGGGTCTCTGTGTCACCAAGCTAACAGACACTGCAGAATGAAGGGGCTGCTGGACCCCTGTTGGCCTCAGGGGACTTTTCTAACTCCCCAAGCAAGAATCAATCCTGGAAGGTCTCTCTTACTACAGCAGCTCAGTTCTGACAGTCAAACACCAGCCTGAGGAAGCAGATACAATCCACAACAAGCAGGACATCTGTGCTTGCTGACACCAGGTCTTGGCTGGCACCTTACTCAGAGCCACATTCCACACCAGAGGAGTCACATTCATGAGCTGGCTGTGAAAATACAGGCACGGATTTCACAAGCACTCACAAATACACCTGCCCACACATGGAAATGATGATGTGCAGCATCTACCAACAGCTCAACACAAAACACGTTCTGGCACTCTTCAAAACAAAGACACTGCAGGTAAAGAGGGAAATCTCTAGTGGAAGCTGGTATTACCTTAATGTTGGTGTCCAAGGAGCCAGATGCCACAAAGCTTCCAAAAGGATGGAAATGAAGGCTGCAGATATTCGCTTTGTGACCTGGTAAGGTACGAAGAACTGGGAAAAGGAAAGGCAGAGCAGAAAGAAGGAATAGGGGGAAAAATATTTAATAGTTCACTTCCACACGGAAGTGTAGCCATACTATCCCCACCGTTATTTTATGGAAATATATATTATTTTGTGGAAACACCTCTGACTTTACCCTGGCAATGCAAAGAAACAACAATAGAAAGGCCATGATCAATGAACCTAATGGAAGCCCTGTCCTTAGGTATGGAAGCTATGGATAGAATTCCAAAGGTCTCCATTCTGAAAATGAGGCAGCTGGCAGGCAGTGCATCTTCCCACTTGTTACACAGACAGCAAAATGGGCCAGAGGAGGAACAGTTTGAGCCAGGAAGTGAAACGGTCTTGACTGCCTGCAGCATTCACCTTGCAGTTATTAGACAGACCCTTTCCCAGGACTCTGCATCCCCATCCAGGCACCACCTCTTAGGTTTCAATATTCACCCCAGACTCCTTCAATTGTCCCTTGCAAGAATCATTATAAAGACAGAAAATGGATGCTTAGGAAGCAGGAGACCAAGAAACGATCAGAGTGTTTCAGCAAGTCATCAAGTAACACCCCCTGTAATTCTGGAAACCAGAAAGGACCAGTAGAACTGGTACATCCTATCTCGGCAAGCAGTGACAAATGCAGAACTCAACTCTAAGAAAAATTGCTCAGATAATAATAAGGGAAATCCCTCTCCCTCATCTGTCATCTGGAACAAGCTGATGATTCCCCTGGCAGAAATCAGCTCTTGAGCCAGAGCTGGGGTGATCATTTGCACAGACACTGGCTCATAGGTCTTCTAATAAATGCACCCAGACCAGCTACTCCCCACAGGCCGAGCCAAAGTATTCCATAACTGAACTGATTCTAACTGTCTGAATGACAAAAGTGCTTTTCATTATTGATGCTGCCTGTGGTTTGCCTGCTTAGCTCAGCCAGTGTAAGTCTATTTTCATTACACATTCCTTCTATGAACAAGCAGCAACCTATAAGAAATACTCAGTCATTTTCTGGTATTCC
>NW_008239324.1:4241019-4261429 GCF_000691975.1 Corvus brachyrhynchos
TTCCTGCTGGAATGCACTCAAGTGATTTAAGATACCTTTGAAAACTCATGCTAGGATTTGAGCAAAATGCAATAAATAAAGCATGATTCAACAGTGGCCTTTAAAGGATCAGAGCTTGATGAGTTCATAGCTTTTACAGTTTATTAAAAATTAGGTTTTTGTCTATTTATGTGGCCATGCAAGAGCAGGAGAGCAGAAAAATTGCTTGAGGAAAAAAGAAAAGTTAGAACCTAAGAACTAGAAGTCAACAAGCAGGGGATTCCTGCATTTTTGCAGAACCTAATAAACTTAAAACTTCCAAGCTGATTTGGGATCCTTTTATTAAGGTTGGCAACTTCAAGCTGAGACTGAATACAAATTCTATATGCCTAGTTATCTACACATGCATGGAAACCGATCTGGAATGTAGATTTTGACACACTCAGGTCAAAACCATAGAAACTAGTTCCTCAGATCAGTGTCCCCAGTACATGTCCAAATTTCTGCTCAAGCATGAATACACCTCTACAGCCTCAGCAGAAGGACAAAAAAGAGTTGCAGATGAAGATGAAAGCAATGCCAGTCTCCTGCTCCTTCTTAAATCAGGAACCTTCTGGGTCAGCACAGATATTAAGCGTAAGGATTCTCCAAAAAGTGTGCATGAACAGAAGCAGAAACTCATGGACACATACCTTTGGCAGCTTCCAGGTCCCAAACTCGAATGGATCCTGACCGGGACCCTGCAACTATGAGCTTCTCATTTGGGTTGACCTGTAGGCTCTCGATGGGGGTTGTGTGGCCAGTCAAGCTCTGCAAAGAAAACCATCAGTCACAGTCAACAGCTGCTGGCACAGCCCTGTATGAACCACAGCATCGATCATACCTGAGGGGTGACTCTTTAGCCATGAGTTGGGACCACCTGGCTGTGCCACCAGTCCTTTTTTCTCAGCAGCCACCAGTATGGCAGAGCACACTAAAGCCCATCACTGCACCCAGCACAGCACACCTGTCTTCCCACATTATCCCACTTTCTGGGGCACACTGACTAAGTTTTAAAGGATCCATCAACAGAGACACAGGTAGTTAAACATTAGGTGTGGATGCTCAGACAAGGCTGACACATTCTTACATCATAAAAATTATGCTGCGGTAGCACAATGGCACTGTGTTTGCTCTAAATGGGTCATGTAAGTGTCATGAACCAGTTACAAAATCAAAGCAAGAGCAAAAGCAGGGCTACTTTGAGATCTTCACACAAGCACCAAGCCATAGGTTGCTGTCAGCAATGGATGTCACAGTGACAGCATGGTGCTAATACTGAAGTACTGACTTGAGGCTTAAGGCAGTAATTCACATGTATCAAGTTCCTTTCATCCTTGAGCACCTGAAAGCTTACAAATTACATCAGCATTTTGAAAAGGCCGACATTTTAGTAGAACACAAGAATATTTAAAACTAGCTCTAGAAAACAAATTCCACCACTGCAGACTTTCTGCTTGCCAAATAAGCAGTATTCTCTGCTTTACTCCATCCTCAAATATGTCTTTTTAAATAGCTACACTGGCTCTGTGCCTCCCACACACATACAGAGGCTGGGAATGCCAGTTGGAAGCTGCCTGTTCTGATGGCACTTTCTTAGGAATCCATGTGCAATTGAAATCCTCTACAAACTCCACAGCTGCAACTGCCATTGCTAGTGAGAACTAGAGCTCACACTTAAACCAGGTCACAAGGTTACTTGAAAAGTTCCTCTTCTCCCTCTTTCCCAACATCTAAACATCCATAACCCTTATAATATAAACACTAAAAACTAATTTCAGAGGACAACCCCAAAAATCAAGATTCCTTTGACATACAAGAATGGCACAGGCAGCTTCAGTCAGCCCCTGCCTCTCAGAAACAGCAGCTCCCAACGCCTGTGGTTCCCAGGAAGCACAAGAGAGGTGCAGCTCTGATCCCACAGAAAGGGTACAGAGTCAGTTCTTCAACCTTCTTCTTGAGTAAGGCAATAGTCCAGTTTCAAACTACAGTCATGCTACCACCAAGGGCCTGGAAAGACACTGCTTGACTACACTGTGCAAGAAGCACAGCCCTGCCAAAGGTGACCCTTCATACACTGAATGAACAGAAAAATAAAGCACACACGTTCTCCTTTTAGCCTTTTTGACTTGACTTTCCTGATTTCTTCCTCACAAGGCTCACACTGGCTAGAGTAATGCCTTCAATACCACAACATTATTGTGTTGTTAATTAAACAAATGACAAGAGACGTGCTAAAGCTGGTTTTATACAACACCCACTCAAAGTGATGCAGGATAGGTATCTGTTAAATATATATTTATGGTGCACTTTAGTGATCACTGCTGGGGTAACCCTACCCTTGCTAACACGCTGCCAACAGAGTTACTCCTCCCCAGCCTACAGCAAACTATTGTGGCAACCTTTGTGCTGACAGTTAGGGATGGTGGCACAGGTGGGAATGCATCCTGCTGGGGATAGCTCCTGCTGTGACTGCGAACCCCAGGGTATAAAACTGGCCCCTGTAGCCTGCACTATAAAACTAGCTGTTCTTGCACAAAACTCTTCCTTTAATTATTTGTAGACTGGTAATATATAAAGCACAATATTCTTTATCTGAGTAAGCACTGGCCCAGCTCAAGCATTCCCACTATACCTCTAGAGCAGTGGACCCACCAGGCACCCAATCCTGTCCCTACCTTTAGCTAGAATCTGGTTACACAGCTTTGTGTTGGCAAACTCTATTCACAAGTCCCACAGGCTCCACCCCAACAATCTCTCCCCTCATTCCCTACCCTCCAAACCCCAGAATTAATATTCCCATCCCACAAAAGCTGAAAACAGGCCTGTTCTTACCATGATGCAGTTGGGCTTGCTAACTGACCATATGTTGACCCGACAGTCATCACCTCCAGTGGCCAGCATCCGGCCTGAACCTTTTCCCAGGACTACTGAGGATACATTGCTGCTGTGGGCCATGATTTCTTCTGCACAAAACAAAGCAAACACTTATTACAGATTAGTATAAAAATTTTCATCCCATCCCTCCAAAAGGTCTAAAAAAAATATTCTTCCTCCAGAAACTCTTTCCAGTTTCCACTGGACAAGCTGCAGCAGCCCACTGTTCAGATAAGAAGTCACACTATTATCTTGCTTTGAACAGTCCCTCTTGGCTCTGCCTGCTGCACTTAAAACATTTGCTGACCAAAGCTTCACAACTCCAGTGCTCACATGGCTTACTAAAAGCATCTTCTCCCACTTGCAGCAGCTCAGGAGCTTTTGAAGATTTGCTCAAATGCAGCAACCTGATCACAGAAGGTGCTTTACCTGCAATAATGCACAGCAGCCAGAGTCATGTAGTGAAAGGCCCTCTAATCCTGTTCTAGACAGCAGCAGCAGACAGTCCAACCTGAGAGGAACTGGCAGAGAAGCAGCAGTACTGTTCGCTGCCTTACCCAGAAGAAAAGTCAGACTCAGCAGCGGGGAGAGGTGGAGCTCCCTCCCCTGAGTTTTGGCAGAGGCTTTGCTACATCCCCACTAGGTAACACAGGCAAAACTGAGCACTGCAGAGCATGCAACTATGACAAAGGAGAGTGAATATCTATCCAAAAGGGCAGAAAATAACAAATCTGATTGATGCTAAATGACTGTTAAAAAGCCAGGAGCTGAGAGGAAGTTCTGACACTGCAACAACAGAACTCTATGGCAATCTCATCAGAAAGAAACCAATTTGGGACAAAAAAGAAGCCAAATGAGCATCTTTGCTTAGACATCTCACAGCGGAATTTTCAGTTCACTCAACATTTTGGCAAGGCCTTTTGGCAGATGCATTTACCAATATCTTCACCTGACTGTTCTCTTCTTTGAAAGGTCACAGGCTTTGACCGAATAGTTATGAAACTGTAAAAATAGTTATGAGTCTGTAAAAAGGCTAGGTAGCATCAATGCAGCTTTCGTTCAGATTGTTTGGCTGGGAGGAGCAATTTGATCATTTTACATGCAACACTAATCCAAAAGGATATTAGATGGCTGCAATAATAATTACAGGTACTTTGATCTCGAACTCTCAAGACTTTTTTTGAAAGCAAAACTGCGCAACTTTCACTTGGGCTGGAGAAATACCTTTCAAATTACAAAGGTAACTGGGCCATAAATTACGTGTGAAGGGCAAATCTGAAAATATACCTGCATTGTGTTGAAAGACCAAACTTCCACATAAAAATGCTAAAACAAAGCCCGTATGGATACACAGACTAGAAGGTAACCAAAAGTACAATTAGCATTAATAGACCAACTCACTAGTTAAAATTGAAAGGACAGATGCTGAGCACTGCTGCTGGAACAAGTGTGTCAGCAGCTCCACTTTTTCCCTCTTGATTTCCTTCTTAATAATATATTGTAAGTTTAAAAGTCACTGTGGAAACATCCAAGCCTCTCTTCATAAAAGCCAGGTGATAACCTGACATCTGCCTTGGCCAGAGAGGTTCATTCGCTCCCCCATGAATGCCTTACACACACAAATTTTTTGTTTCATGAAGTTCTTGTCACCAGCTATCACCCACCAGCCCAGCACCACTAAACTCCTAATTAGCATTGCTGAAACATCACTAACACTCAGAATGCTCTAAAGAGGATGCTAAGATGGGGCAGAGCCTAGTAAAAATGAAGATCGAGAACTTCTGCCCACCTAAGGAGAATGGAGATGCATAGACTACCAGCTTTTCCTGCAACTGGAGTTTCAGGGATGGGAAGATAACATAGCAAACTGGCTTTCTGCTCAAAAAGATACAAAATTCCTCAGTCAGTTATCTCAGATGACTTCATGTGTTACCAGTCAAGAACACTATTTCTGCCAGCCAGTTTCCAAACCCCACTCATTGACTAAAGCAAGTGATCACATCCTACTGCTTCTAAGCATTCCCCAACAGCCCCTATGAAATAACTCACCAGTGACCAGCTAGAAATTGGTAGTCAGCAACAGTCTACTGCTCCTTCAGAGGAAGAATAATGGACATGAAACCAGCAGATTCTTACTGTCTCTTTCAAACCAATTTCAAGAGAGTGGGACACACAGGCCCTGCAAAGATTACCCCAGTCCTCCTGCAGCAGAGAGCTCAGTAAACCTTCTGTAACAAGTGAGCACCAATGAAGGACAACCCAACAGAGGCTAAGTTTGGGACCTTCTCCCTCATACTGAGGCAATTCCCCACCGCAATCTGGCAGTCTCCATTGAATGACAGAATATTCTAAGTTGAAAGGGACCCACAAGGATCATCAAATCCTATTCCTGCTTGTCCTGCACAGGACAAACCCCGCTTAGCCTGAAAGCGTTGTCCAAACGCAGGGTTGGTGCTGTGACCACCTCCCTGGGGAGCGTGTTCCTGTGTGTAACCACCCTCTGGGTGAAGAACCTTTTCCTAATATTCAGCCTAAACTTCCCCTGGCACAGCTCCAGACACTCCCTCAGGTCCTGTCATTGATCACAGACAGCAGAGATCGGAGCTGTCCCTCCAGCACATTCATGAGGAAGCTGCAGCGCAAAATAAGCTCTGCCCTCAGTCTCCTCTTCTCCAGGCTGAACAAGCCAAGAGACCTCAATCACTCCTTTGCATGGCTTCTCTAGACCCTTCACCATACTCATAATCCTTCTTTGGATGTTCTGTTACAGCTTTAGATCCTTCTTGAACTGTGGTGCCCCCAGACTCGAGGTGAGGCTGCACCAGCACAAAGCAGAGCAGGACCATCACCTTCCTCGATGCACCCCAGGACACAGATGGCCCTTTGGGCTACCAGGGCACACTGGTGACTCATTTTCAACTTGCGATCGACCAGGAACCCCACATCCCTTTCTGTGGGGCTGTTCTCCAGCCTCTCATTCCCCAGCCTCTCCCTACATCCAGGGTTGCCCCTTGACAGGTGCCCCATCCCTCATTGCCTCGGTTGTTCTTGTACTACAGTAGAACCATGTGGGGTTAGACAGGCTCTTAGCCTCGTGCTGCATCAACTAGTCAGAAAAAAATAAAGGCCGTGACCCTTTGGAAATAGCACTGATAAGGCCACGCTATTCACTGTGCCGCTACGTTTTCCAACAGGACTTCCAGGAGTTAAATATTCCAGCCAGCAGTGTAAAAAGAGGGCCGGGGCACCACATCCAGGGCAGGGATGAGGTGGCTCCCATCCCTCCCCGCTCCCAGCCGGGGCGGCTCCCCCGCCCGGCACTCACGCAGCTTCCATGCCGTCTTCGTGGTGCCGGCCACGGCCATGGCTCAGCGCGGCGCCTCTCGGGCGGGCAGCGCCTTTCTCCTCCCGGCGAGGCTCCGCTCTGCTAGCGCGTCCTCCGGCCAGGCCGTGCACCGGGGCTGCCCCGGCCGTCCTGCGGGCACACAAACACGGTCACGGCGAGACCCTCCTGAGAGGCGGCACGGCGGGGGACGAGGCCTCACCGCTGATGAACATCACGGGACGGGAGCGCTGGTCGGGCCGAGGGCGATCGCCTGGACGCTGGTGGCAGCGAGGCCCGGCGGTACCGGACCGGGACCCCCTGCCCGCCACCGCCCTGCAACCGGCCCCTCACAACAACCCCGCGCCGCGCCGGGCGGTTGCCCGGGCTCCGCGCACCGCTCGGCCAATGGCAAGCGAGGGCGGGGGGGTTACCATAGCGACGGCAGCGCGGCCGCCACTCACAGCGCGGCTTATTGGCGGAGCCCCACAGGCGCGGCCAATGAGGAGGCGGCGCTCTGGATGGGGGCCGCCATTTTGCGGGGCCGCCCTGAGGGGCGGGGGCCGGACAGCTCCCGCTCTGCGGCCGGTTCGGAGCGCGCAGCTGCCCCGGAGCTCCCGTGAGGGCGGCCGGGGTCGTTCCCGGACCTCGTAGCTCACGGTCTGCCGGCGGTTGAGGCCGTCGTGTCCCAGCAGGCGGTTCCCGGGTGTCACGGGCATGGTGGGAGCGGGACTCCTGCGAGGCTTCTGTGCCTCTCGCCGCCCGGCTGAGGTGCGGTCGCGCCGCTTGTGCGTGTTTCTCGCCGTCTCTGAAGCCGATTACTCCACCAACAGAGAAAAATCAAATTAATTTGACGCTACTCCTTGATAATGACCCAAGAATGCAGGCTGAATTTCAAAGATCATATTCTTAAAGCGCAGGAGCGATGGATCCCGGCAAGAGGAAATCGGGCAAAAATGCCAGGAGGCCTCCGTGGATGGATAAGGAGCTGCTGAGCAGTAGGGGGGTGGGGAAAGACCGTAGAAAAGACGACTTTTTTCTCAGAAAGGAAAAATAAACTTTCAGGAAGTGGAAACCAGGACAGGTGGCTTTGGAGGAATACAGGGAAATCCCATGGCCGGGGGGTTGGGACTAGATGATCTTTAAGGGCCATTCCAACTCCGTAATGTTCTATGATTCTGTAATATGCATTTGCTGATGGTTTGGCAGCTGCTGTGTCCCTAATGCCTGTAAAAGGATTTTTAAATTAATTTATTCTGGTGTGTCCTCTGGTATTGAATTAACATTGATGAGTTCATAACTACAGCATTATACAGGGCAAAGTTTTGTCAAAATTAATTTATTCTGGTGTCTCCTCTGGTATTGAATTAACATTGATGAGTTTATAACTACAGCATTATACAGGGCAAAGTTTTGTCATTATAGGGCTCTAAATGAGGTCAAAGAAATGTTATATTTATGAACTCACCAGTTCAAAACCTTTGCTTACGCAAAACTGAATTATAAATTCGTTAAAATATTATGTTGGGAAAGAATCAGTATTACTAAATAATCCTGCTCCTGATACCAAGCAGCTATGGAGCAGATTTGGAAAAGAAGAGCCCTGAAAGACTGTGTATGGTTTGTCTCCCCTTCTGAAGCAGACCTTAGAGCCAAGGTCCAATTCAGACTCAGTCTCAAAAATGATGGGGTTTCAAGAGGACACAACTGATGTAATTGCAGATGGGCCACAGAAAAAAATAGGGGAAAGGAAATGGTGCAAATTCATTAAAATCTCCACAAATGTGATGATAGTGAAAGATTTATTGCAGGCAGCTCCAGAAAAGGAATGAAGAAATCAGTAACACCTGAGGTGCCCAGCCAGGAGAGGATTCTTGAGCACCATCTCTTTAAGTTTCTATTGTGCCAACTGCTTTTCTGTAGAAGAAGAAGGGGGATATCAGAGGAAAACTGCAGTGGGACATGGACTAGAATATTTTACAGAGTACCTTCAGTTTCATGTTCTGGGGGGCTGACTGATAAACCTCCCCTGCTAAGGCAGTCATTCCCAGTCCCTGCTGAGTCTCTAGAACGAGGAGTTGGTTGCAGTGTGATGGGTGAGGGATTCATCCTCCCCTCTGATGAGCTGATTCTTGTTCTCCAAGGAACTCTGGGAGCTCTTCTGCTCCTCTTTCAGCACCTGTGAGGGAACAAGCAACCAGAAGTCAGGGAAGTAGAGAGGAAAGTAAGGAACAAAGGCACACAAAAGCACAACTCAGAATTCAGGGAGCTGAGATGAAGGAAACCACAAATTGGAGCAGATTTATTTTTGAGGGGGCAAAAAGTTTGAGATGAGGTCTTATGAGAAGAAGAAAACAAGGGGAATCAAAATGTGGAGCAGGAAGAGGCAGCAAATCCAAATGTGTTGCCTCACTAGAGTAAAGAAGCCCTGAAGAACCAAAGCATCTGTGATTGAGATAAGGACTAAATTTCACCCTGGAGCTATTTTGTTCTTTGATCTCACATGCTAATTACAAATAAATATATATCTATATATACAGGCATATTTATCGCTCTCTTAAAATACTCCCCCCATAATCCCTATTATCAACTAAACATTCTTAATTATTTTCTTTATTAACTAAACACAGTAACACAGTAATATTTCTTGGAGATGCAAGTTTTTCCAGAAAGTAGAAGGTGACCATAGCGTGACCATGTTATGTTTCCCTGGGAGGGCAATTGAAACTGTGCTGTGATTTGTCCCAAAATATTTTAATGATATTAAAAGCTCTTCAGAGATAATTCCTGAGAGAGAAAAAGCTGACTCTGGATTTCTTTGACCACATGTATTGAATGCTGACATTAATGAAGTTTACCTACCGTGGCTTCATGCTGTTTTCCTCTCCTTGCAGTGTTATACATTGAAACTGACAATTTAATATTGGCTTCCTCATGCTCACGTTCCGTCAAAATATTTAACATCTTCCAAGAAATCAGAAGAAAGACCCCTCAGCATCCCCACAAAATGACTGTACCCTTACATGCTTGACCTGCTAACAGAGCAGATGCTGCATACAAGAATTGTAGAATAAGGTTAAATATAGATCTGTACAAATATGTCCGTGTCCTGCTGATAGATCAAGCTGATAGTAGTCTTAATTTTAGATTGTTATTCTGTATGAAATTCTTGAATCCAGTTATTGATATTAACCATTAAGAAAGCTTTTCTGGCATCACAGTTTTGGCACTACTTTAAAAATTGCACAGATAGCTTTGGCTTATTCTTTGTCTTATACAGGATATGCAGCACAAGCAATGGGAATATTTTGTCTGTTGATACATCAACACTGAGAAATTTGGCAAGGTGGTTCATGGGGTCACACTGAACTAGCCTCAAATTTCTGAGGAAAAAATGCAATTTTTGCAAAGTTGTTCTTAATTATTACTTATATTCTGGGCTAATATAGTTAAGCATTCCCTCTGCAGCTCCTTCAGGGGTTTCTCTTCCTCAAAAAACATTAAAGAAATCCAATAGCTGTGCCTCCATCTGCTAGAATGGTTATATTTATCATGAAGTTATCACAAAGAACATGGAGGTGTTATACCAGTCAGTGTGATTAGCAGTACAAGCAAAGTATTTTATGAACAGTTTCTCACACAACAAGTCACTTCAGTATTTTGGATAGGATTTCCTGGCAATGCCTAGTACCTAGATACAGCACTACGTACAATATCCTTTCCTTTTGGCCTCATTCCTGGGCAAATGGCAGATAGGCTTCCAGATGCCCCAGTTCATATATTGTCATTTGCTCTCTGAAACTCTTCTTCAAAGGGGAGGAAGAGTAAGAGCAGGAGCAGGAAAGTGTGTGACTCTCCATAAATACACTACAGCTACATCTTCACTGAACAATGCCTGGGTAGCAAGCATGATAATTCAGCATGGAGACCAGCTTTCTCTTTTATCACAGTTTATGCTGAGGAGGCTTTGGCCTCCAGTCAGCTGGAGGCAACCAGTCAGCTGAGACTGTTTCCACGCCTGATCAGCCCTGACACTGTGGACACCTCCCTGTTACCTCTGCTTCAGAATCCCGGACTTGTTGCTTCAGCAGCTTCTGTTCTGCTCTCAGCTCCCACAGCAAGTTGTACAGATGGAGCATGTTCCTGTGTTTCTCCGGGGCCCATGGCTGGAAGCAGATAAGTCAGTGAAAAACAGCAGCACTCTCTGGGTACACAGGATCGGGTACTCTGCTGACAGAAACTGGCACAATCCTGCTATAGCCAATAAAGCAACCCTAATTTCCGTCATTGAAACATCGAACCCATGGTCAGCATGGGTTTCTCAGACTTCATTTTGATTTGGAATCCATCAGTAATGTGAGCCAGATGGTATGTCTTGCACTTTGCTGATGCTGCTGTTTTATAGTTGGAATGAAATTAGATTAATAGGAATGTATAGAAACAGAGATGAAAAAAATGGGACTCCTGCAATGGTGTTCTGTGTATTCTCCCCAGTGGGAAACAGAAATTAAAAAAACCCCATAACATTAAAAAAATTCCCTATTTTTAATCTCTGTTTGGCTTTTTAAGGGTAATTGTGCAGGATCTCTGCAGAATTTACTGGCAGACTTCTGCGTCTGGTTACAGACTCGCATTGATGATGTTAGTGGGGTGACCCCTCACCCCTGATGAGATCATTTGGCTTAATGGCCGCACTCCACTTTTTTTGGGAATACCTTTAATTTAAGGCTATCTATCTATCTATCTGCAATGTATTAAGCCTCAGCATCTTGCTCTGCATCTGCAGGGTAAACACTGGGAGATTTAAGGAATGACAGGACTCAAGAAGCCCGTGGCAGAAACAGAACCACAATACACAGTGTCTGCCTTTGCTGCTCTGTTCTCTCTCTTCTTGAAGAGGGAACAGCAGAGGAAATTTCAGCTTCCCTGCCATGTATCTGCAGAACTGAGCCCAACAGCTGCTGAAACTGCATTTTGCAGGGTACCAGGGAATGTGGGATCTGCCTGATGACCAAATCTGGGAAGATGACTTCAAGCATGGCTAGAGCAGGCCTGTCATGCCACATTATGTCCTGCACTCCCAGTCACTCCCAGCATGGCAGCACATCTGCCAGGCAGTTGGTGTCGTCAGCCTGGAGGTGTGCAGGTGGAGTAGAGGGGCAGCATGGAACATGTCATGCTTGTAGTTCTTCCACTGACATTTCACCTTCCCTTTGTGTCTTGCCATCTTCATACCTGGTATGTGACAGAGTTTTCTCGGCTCAGGAAGATTTCGTCTTCTCTCTTCTCCCTCCCTATTACTCTGCAGAAAACCACCTTTGAGGCAATGGTGTCATGAACCTCGAGGTGATATGTCAGCTGGATGATATCATCTATGACCATAAAGATACGTTCCTCTATATCTTCGTCAGCAGGCTTTTCTGGATTTCTGTGGAAATACTCCTTGATTTGCTAATGGAGAGTGAAAAAAAGATATGGAAGCAAGTTAGAAACACAAAACTGGCAAGATTTACAGATTTGAGTAAAAACCCATGGTAAAAACTGTGCTTTTCTGCCTGGACTTGCATCTCTTGGCCAATGGTCCTACTGTTCTTGCATATGTCTTAAAAAAACCGCACCATAAAGCTGTTTAAAGCAATCCAGAAGTCTCCTATTTGTGGAGTTGAGTATGCTTTCTGAGCTCCAAGTTAGCTTGGGATGCATCCCTGCCTGAGGGTTCTTCAGGAAGCAAGGTATTTTGGAGAAAAGCAAACTTTCCCACATTTCCCAATACAGGGAAGGAAAAGGTAGCATGTTGGGTGCTAGTTCAAAGACAGGCCACTGCATGGCTTTGTCTTGGCAGGTGATGTGTCTGAGCCATACACACTGCCAGATGTCAGATTTCCTCCTCCTGTTCTGCAAACCAGATCTGATAAGAGGAAGAGGTAGATTACCTGCCTGTAACAAATCAGAGTGATGGGACAATTCATCAGGAACCTAAAATTATATTAGTTTGGGCTCAGCACACAAAATCATTTTCCTAGTTTTGAATCTTGTGAAAATTTTGTTCCAAAGTCATGGTCAGGTTTTTTCTTTCCTCTGACACACAATTTCCAAGCCTTAGTTTCCCAGTTTAATTCTAGGTGCTCAATGCCATTTCTGACAACTGGTCACACTGTAGCTGTCTGTCAGGCAAGCAACTGTGAGACACAGCAGCTGAACAATGCTTGGATGTCTCATCTGGAGTTTTACCTCAGCCATGCCCACTGAAAATGAACTCAAGCCCCAGGCAGTATGTTTTACATACTATAAATATCAGAGGGACACATATTTTTCTGTTCCTGCCTTGGCCATACCACTATAGGCCGGGGGTTAGCATCAGTTCTGATGCCAGCCGTTTGCATTTTCTTGTCTCTTTCGCCAAGCTCTATGTGCCGCATGTGCAGGAAGTCCTCCCGCCCCACGAAGTGCTCTGTTATCTCAGTAGCATTTTCAAAACGTTTCCAGAGGCCATCAACTCGCGCTGTATGGTAATACTCCACTGTGTGTCCAGTCTCAGGTTCCAGCGACGTGTAGGAGTGAGCTAAGGATATATCACACACATTTTCAGAGTTAGCAGCCATAATACACTGAACACAAGCGTGTCCAGGGGACATCTCATTTTCTTCAACTTTAGCAACAGATCTGATGCAGGACTTACCCCCAGCTGCACTGAACAAACATAACCTCTCACTGAACACTGAGAGAACAAACATAATCCTAAAGAGAAAGTTTCAGCTTCTATCAATTCTACTGATAAAGGTAGAAATGTATTACCCTGATATACATGATAACTATGTATTTTTCTAATACACAGAACACTACATAGCTGGGTAAGCACTGCCCAGGACTGCAAGCCACCAATCCAACTCTCTACTCTTCACTGGAGACCATTTTATTTATCTAGGCAATTTATCCCACAAGTATCCTGTCCCCCCACCTTTCAGCTTTGGGCTTTTGCCATTGCTAGAAAGGCATCCTGTGGAATCCCGTCAGCTGCAGGGGCTGCCCAAATGAGCTGGAATACCTTTAAGAAGGAGGGGGTGTCCTGGCCTGAAATAGTCTGTGATCAGCTGTGTTTGTTTATTCACTTCTCTCATATACAACAGGTCTTCTCGATGTTTGAACCACTCCTTCACCTCCACTTCTTCAGTACCTGGCAGGAGACAAGTCATTTTGCAACCTTAGGTCACCCTGTTGGAGGTGGCAAAATTTTGATGAGCTCTAGCAATGCTGGAAAGTTTAGGGGCTCGACAGACAGTGAGCGTGATGAAAAGGTTGAGGATATGGTAGATAATTCCCCCACAAAGGTGAAAGGAGAATGAGAAGAGAGACTCTGTCAGAAAGCAGACCACCTCCCCCTCTCCATCAGCGTGCCCCAGGCTGTTTGCTCAGTGCGTGGAGTGTTCATTTGTCCCCCTTACAGTCTGAGTCTGTGTAGACAGTGACACGTTCCACCAGCCCATCTCCATTCGTATACGCTGCCCATTTCTCCAGTTTTGCTTTATTGTACAGGATCACCTTCTTCCCCTGGGAAAAGGGATTCTCATATTCTGCAGTGGGCAAGAGAGATGTCAGACAAATTGACTCCCCTGTATTCAGCCCAAAAAAAAAAGAATTAAGAGGGAGAAAACCACGGTCTAAGGGACACTATGCATTTATTTATTGCATTCTGCTGCCAATAAAGCTGTTCAAACCCTGCCTATTGTCCTTTAATGTTATAATGGTATAATAACTTTTTTCTCTCCCAAAACAGGTATTTGATAATGCAGGGGCAGTTCCTTGTGGGTAGCAGTAACAGAAAGACCATTCCAGGAAAAATTCCCAGCTGGCAGGAAAACACAGCGTGGGTGTGGGTGTGCGTCTGTGGAGGATGAGACAGTGCAGCACTGAGGGCAGCCACTTGAACCAATAGCTGTTGTGGCCTTCATCTATTGTGCTTCACTGTTACTGTTTGACCACCCTGAAGGGAGAACCCAGTGAGATAAACGAATGTCCCAAATCCACTGAAAGGTCAGCTGGGGGCAAGCAAAAGGCAAAGGAAGAATACATACCTCTGTAAGATACCCTAATTGGGGCTACCCACGATAGTGGCATCTCAAAGATCATGTCCATTTCCTCCTTTTCCTGCTGGAACAGAAGAAGAGATTTGTGGTTTTGGCAGTGTCTCTTACTGTGCCAGGAGGCATTTTGGTTCTGGTGAATCACAGTGATCAGAGCTCAGCTCGTGCGAGGCTGTGCTGGTCCTGAGGAACACCATGGCACAGTTACGACAGCACATCCCTACTTGAGCCTGATGAAATGATCTTCTCCTGGCCACTGCTTGTGCTGGGCAGGGAATGAAGGTGGCAATCACCAAAATGACCAGATTATTTGATGTAGACCCTGGAGGGCTCTTTGCTCCCCAGTTATGGGCACAGGCTGTGAAGAGTAGAGAGCAAGAGGGAATTGTTATTGGCATTCCTCCGTCCTGCTGTGCATGGCTGTTTTATCATGGTGTCTTCTCCCAACAGGACAACATTTTTTGCTTCTAGTACACAGCACTTTTTGTATATTGACATACATTATTTCTGCATTTTGTTGGCAGCTCCACCTTGCAGCCAGAAGGGGAAAGTGACCAGCACAGAAAGAATGTCCAGAAAAATCTCGTTCTGGATTTTATTTTTTAAAATTATTTCACCTCAAATGTCAATGCACTGGAGGCTTACAGAGATCCCTAGCCACTTATGACACCTGAAGTACCACTTGGGGTCCTGCTTCAGAAAGCATCAGAACTCTTCAAGATTGAGAAGGAATCTCAACTTGGCCAGAGTAGAAGGGATCTGACCTGGAGAGGGCAGCAGGCAGGCAGACATACACGGGCCTACGGGCACACTGGTTCCAAACAGCGTCCCCAGTGCACAAGAGCATCGCTTGGGTCACTCACCATGTCATCTGTGTCTTTCTTGGGTGACTCTGTGGGCAACTGAGAGGGCTCCTTGCTCTCTGAAAACATAATTTCCCAGCAGATAGAATCACTCAAGTCAAAGCTGAGATCCTAGGGCATACAGGAAAAACACTTCTAACTACAGGGCATTGTCAAGGGCCTGACACTAAACTTGACCACTGCCTCAATATGTCTGTGGTGCTCTGGACCTGCCTGGGTGTCAGAGACTTTAAGGACTCTAGAGATCTGGACCTCAGTGAGGTGAGCTCCTCAGACCCTTGGCTGGCTGGTGGGACCCCAAAGACTGTCCCTGTGCCTAGAGGTTGCAGAACCCATTCCTCATGGTGTGTCTTCCACAGATGAGAGGAAGTGGCTGGGAATACTTCTGCCTCCTTCCTCAGGGCAAGCATGGGCCCAAGGGCAAGCTGATCTAACTCAGACCCTCACCTTCCAGACTGTGTGTCTGCTGGGGAGTAGCTGAGGTGTGGGAAGAGCCTAATTGAGATCTTACCTGCCTTGAACCACGCCTGACGGACCCAAAACATCCTCTGCCTCAAAAGCTGTTGTTTGAGAGAATGACTGCCTAGCCTAAAAGCTGAAACTCTAGCACTGTAGGGGTTTAATAGATGTGATCTGTATTTGCTAACTCAGAGTCTGGGATGTCCTGGAGTAGTTCCATAGTCTATGTAATCAGAGCAACATGACCAAAACCAACACAAGGAATGGTTAAGTGGAAACTGGACCACTACAGGTCTTGGACTTCCCCAGGACTCAGGTTAACCCAGCTGTCCCTCACACGCCCAGGGTACTAAGAGCTCCCTACCTTGCAGCCTTGCCGGCAGTCCTGCATGTTCACCCAGTAGTTCCTGTGGTTCCAGATGCTCTCAATCCCAAGGAAGCACTCATCTGTGGTGCTGTGGTGGTTTCCTGTGAACGGGTTGATGAAGAAGGTCTCGGGAACCTTCCTCTTCCCAGACAGAAGCAGAACCCATGCGTGCACCCGTAAGCCGTGCAAAGGGTCTCGCTTGGGCTTTTCCACCTCCTGTAGCACAGAGGATACAGCAATAGTTATTGCCATTTTATTGCCGCTCTAATCCAACCCAAGGGCAATCTCATCCTTTCCTCTGCCCACTTCTAAAGAACTCCAGGCTCTTAATGCTCTTTAAAAGTGAGGTAGTACATACCCAGCACATGTTCCTGTGCCAGCACACACTGTGCTCCTGGAGGCCAAGTGCTCATGGTCATGATCAAGGTCGTGTCATACTTCACAGAGGAGGGTGTGAGCTCCTCTTTTTGGCCAGCCATTACCTGTGTCTCAGCTCTTCTTCCTGGAGCTCACAGGAAGATGGACCTCGCTAACTCACCATGACAACCTCCTCTTCTCTTTCCTCCTCTTGTCCAGGTTCAGTTTCTTCCTCCTTCTTGTCCTTCTGCTGAAGCTCAAACTTGCTCTGTGGCTCTAAAGGGTACTTAATTCTGTACTTGCTGGGGTCCTCCTCTTTTGGTTCCTGCAAAATCAGGGTATTACTATGAAACCCAGCAGAGATCAAGAGAAGGAAGTAAATGTATGGCTTACAGGTACCTCCCAGTTCCCAGCACTTGGCAGTTTGCAATATTGCACCTGGTGAGCAGAAATTCAGTGAAGCCAAAGAGGCCTTGTAAGGAACTGTAGAAAATCACTCAAAAGATTCCTTTGGTGAGGTCCCTGGTACAGACTGAAACCCAGTGTGCACCCCTAGCTCAGCTCTGGAACTCACTGGACATGAACAGGCTGAGCATGCGTGCTGGGCTCCTCCCTGCCTGCTCACTGCAGGTCTCACCTCCAGTGGCTTCCTGAGCAGTGGGCACACCTCCTGAGTCTGGTCCAGGGAGCACATTTCACGGGTGGCATATCCATGTACACAGTAGGCATCGTAGCCAGCCCCGATCAGCAGGGAGCACAGCAGCACAGTGAAGTCAAAGCAGTTCCCTCGCTGGTATTTCAGGATGGTGGTTGGGGAATAGAGCGAACTGGGCTTGAAAGAGAGAGATGCAAGTTCATAGTGCTTGTCATATGGAGCTGAAACATGCACCAGGCAGAGAGCGGGGGAGAGAGGCATTGCCCACATCCCTGGGCTCTGCACACATTGGGAATCTGTTATATAACATTCATTTAAAAGCCACAGACTCTAAAAGTCCCCTCCAAAGTGATCTGGGGAAACTCTGACCCCAAATCCGGTGACAAATTTACCCACAGGAAGAGAAGGGCATGCCAAACTCATTAAACTGCTGAAAACCTAATGCTAATCACAATCCTGGAATGGGATTTCCCTCTATCTCCTGCTGTTCTGGCTGCAGTATTTCCAAGGAAAACACCCATAAGCTAAATTATAGTTCACAGGAGGAAATATATTTCCTTCTGGCCCTCACTGGAGAGCAAAAAAAGATCAGTACATACATACTGCATACAGAGAGGTTCTACTCCCACTCAGATCTCAGACATCACCTAAGGTGATCAAGGCAGTCTCCATCTGCTAAATAGAGATACCTTCTCTATGGTCACAAAGTGCCAGAGCTCATCTTGAGACCCTGGGACTCTTGGGACAGCCTGCAGCTGGTGTAGATTGTTTGGGTCACTCTGCAGTCCTTGCTAGCAAGGAGTGTGTTCTCTTAGCTGACTCTCATCAAGAACTTGCTGCAACTCTGGCATTATCCCTTTTTGCTAACCTAGAAATCTCCCTTCAACCATCCCAAAATATCCCCAGATATGACAATAGAAATGCCTAAAAGTCCCTAAGAATGGGTCATTGAGGTCAAGTATCATCCCCTAGGGTTTATGTGCTCCTCTGTTCCAAGGTGTCTTGGTTTTTGGAGGGAAAGCTTGTCAGCCATTGCCTCCCACAGTACACCAGGTGCTCATCTGGGCTGGCTGAAAGCAGGGTCTGGTCTTGAAGAAATGGTGTTTAATTACTTAGAAGGTACCACACTGAACATGCACCGGGACTGTGGGTCCAACAGAGTGCACAGGGGCTGGGAAAATCAGGGGGTTGCCTAAATAGTGAGGGGATGGTGGAAGTGTCAAAGACCTCTGTAAGCCCAGCCACTGGGACCTCCCCACTGAGAAGTCCTTCTGTCACCTCTGTTATGTCTCTGATGGGACTGCAGCCCCTTTCTTACCAGTGTGATTGGGCACTTGAGGGGCTCCATGATGAGGTAATCACAGACAAAGCTGGCACAGCCTGACCAGTAGTACAGCTCTGGGAAAGGCAGCAGGGTTGGCCTCAATGTCGTGCTCACAAACTTCTGCAAGGCAACAAGAGGATTTTTGGTTATCCAACAGGGCCTTGGCAGAGTCTCCTGCCCAAAGCCATCCTCAGACCACCCCTGGATGTTGCAGCTCATATCAGGACCTCCCTAGAGCATATCAACAGCATCAGTATCCCTCCTCTCCAGTTCCAAGATGGAAATTTCATGGAGTTGGGAGGTCATCTGCTTGCCTGTGGCTGAAACTTCAAGCTCATCTCAGACACATTCCCGATGTGAGCCAGTTCTTCTCTTCATTTTCAAGCAAGTCAAATAACTACTGCCCTTTCTGGCTTTTACATCCTCCAGCATTTTTTTTTCTTTTTGCCTTGCATGTTAATGATACAACAAATTTTGGGGAAAGCTAGTACACAGTAGCAATTCCAGGTGCCCAGGGGGAACATCAGGTACAGAACTCAACAACAGTTGTACAGCTTGGGCCCAGCAAAAACAAAACCAGACCACAAACTTCCACATTTACTTCCTTCCCTGTGACTTCTGTGAAGTTCAGAGTAAGATCTAACTCTGCATCCATACTCCCTATCTGTGGCTGAGCCTGAGCCTTATCTATTTCATGTTTCTTTTACTTCTCTTTATGTTTCTGTGGTCTCTCCTGTTTCCTAAGCATCACTCTGCAGCCCACATGGCAACACCACCACTTATATGGCACAATGTGCTCATGGATTTGGACAGCCAGGGTGTTCCCAGGGTTCTGTGTGCCTGCTCAGGGGCTGTGGGTTCAGCCAGCAGGTTCCCATTCCCTTTAGCCAGGAAGGAGGGCAGGAGGGGCTGCTGTTCTTTCACAGCATTTGGCACTATGGAAGCCAAGTGCTCCGTGTGCTGTGGGCCAGCCCCACAGCACCCCATACCTGCACACCACACTCGTTGACTGGGTGGACAAAGAGCGGCTTGCGGTCAGGGCACAGGTGAGTGTACTGCTCGAGGAAATGGTCAGCAAGCTGCAGCAGTTCCTTTTCCTGCCGGGAATTTGTCTTGTACGAAGATGGTAAGTGGGATGTGTCAATGGAGCTCCAGTCAAAACCACTTATGTGGCAGGGGGAGGCAGAGAGACACAAGTAATAAGCCAGGAACAATACAGGCAAGGTGACCTGCTATCAAAACATGGCAGGGCTTCCCTGTTTTACAGGTAAAAAATGGGGACCATATCCAAGGATATGATTTTGACACAGCCGAACATCTCTGGAGCAATGGCAAGCTGACATATACCCAGAGTCTCAGGGGATCTTTATACAGTGGTGAATGGATGTACAATCAACCAAGTTACCTTGTCTTACTTGCACATGCATGCTCTTGGACAAACTCATCAGGCACATGAAACTTGCTCAGTCCCAGCCCTGTGCAGGGGGACCACACGTGCCATCCACACCTGTGCATCCATCCACACCTGTGCATCCATCCACACGTGCCATCCACACCTGTGCATCCATCCATACCCTGTGGGCCCCAAAGGGAACGTCTCTGCTCATCCCAGCCATGGGCAGACACACGTGACTTACGGGACATCACTTGGGACAGAGGCTTCCTCCACAGTTATATCTGCCTCCAAGTCATCGAGGAAATCACTGCTATTTAAAGAGTTCGCGTCTTCTGGTGTTTGCCCCACTTCCTCCGTCTCCTCCAGGGCCTCCATTCTGCCTGGCACTACAGGAACGCACACACCAGGTGAATTCAGGGGTGGGACCCAGCTACACAGGAACAGAGAAACACATCGCGGCCACAGTGGTTTGGTACATGAGCATGGCTGAGCCAGCCAGAACCATGAGAGTAAAGGGAGAGCACGGAGTTTGGGCTGGGTTTGGTAAATAAGCGGCTCTGTGTTCCTGGACACCCTAAGCGTGGCAGAGCAGGCAGAGCCTGGCTCGGTAGGGCAGAGCACGTCCCCACGTTCAGAATGTGTACCCCGTGTCCTCCCTCCTGCCGGGGGTGCTGCTGGCGGGGCAGGAGCT
>NW_008239324.1:4261824-4266625 GCF_000691975.1 Corvus brachyrhynchos
CGCGCCCCCCGGGCCCTGCCCCAGCCCCCGCCCGGCCCCCAGCTCCGCTCCCCGGGGCCGCTGGGAGAAGGGGACAACGAGGAGCAAAAGGAGGGGACATCGGCAAGCGCCTGCCCGCCACCGCGGCTGAGCCATCGCACTCCGAGACCTGCTCCGAACCTCACGAGTTCGGCTCTCCTAAAATGAAAGCCACCCCCAGCCATCCTTCTCCTTTGTTGCAGAGGCACTTACCCAAAAGCTGGCACCAGACAACTTGTTCTCTTTTTCTTTCTCTTTCTCTTTTTTTTCTTCTTCTTTACCGTTTCCTTTTTCTTTCTCTTTTTCCTTTTTCTATTTTCGTTTTACTTTTTAAAAATTTTTTTCCTATTTGATTTTTAATTGGCAGTTCACTAGGCTGTACACAGGGTCAGGTGCTAAACACTTTTTTTTCTGGTTTGTTGTTGTGGTTAAGAAAAAATATGGATTGATGGACGGATGTTCACACTAGGTGCTCTGTTAAGGTCACTGTAGCAATTAAAGCTCTGAGAATGCACAGACTGCAGTCAAAATATATCAAGAAACATCATTTTGAGTGATTAAGGCAGTTTGCAGATGGTTACTGTTGCCCAAATGGCATGAAGCTGTGTTGAGGGCAGGAGGCAGGGGTTTAGGTTGGATATTAGGAACAGGTTCTTCCCCCAAAGGTTGTTTGGGCACTGGAAAAGGCTCCCCAGGGAAATGGTCACAGCACCAAGCCTGCCAGAGTTCAAGGAACATTTGGACAATGCTCTGAGAGGCACGGGGTGGGACTTCTGGGGGTGATCCTGTGCAAGGGCCAGGAGTTGGACTCAATCCTTGTGGGTGCATTTCAACTCAGGATATTCTATGAAACAAAGTGGGGTAGGACCCTCCATCTCTCGCCAGTTACTTCTCAGCAGTTCTTAGATGCCAGAAGTCAATAAAAAACCGGATAAGGCAAATATATGTTGTGGTTCCAAAACTGTGTGTACTGGGCACCCAAAGTTATCTGGCCTTCGCATGTGCCACTGTGGTATCTGTTGTTATTGCTGCATCAAAAACAGGTACCACAAAACCAGCTGGATGCACAGACCCCAGATTCCTGAGGGTTTTGCTGTTACTCCCTGTTTGGGATCCTATCAGGGCCATGAATTGGGTCGGCATTCACGAGCTGTCGGCTCATTGGAAGCGCCGTCTGTGCCCGGAGGATGGACTTTCACAGAGTCCTTTCCTCCCCAGCCGCCGAGGGATGCTAAACTGGCTCTTGTGCAATCCCAGAGGCAGCCAGTTTGCGTGGGGGAGAGGGATGAGCTGCCGGAAGGCAATATAAGGCACACAGCAGGAGGCACAGAGCAACCCCGAGTGTGACGACCCACCCTTAATGCGAAGGAACCAGGGCAGTGGTGGATGGAGGAGCAGAGAGCAGCCTGGCAATGGTAAGTGGGATGAGTACAAGGTGGTGGGATCTCTCAGGCTTGCTGCAGCAAGCAAGGAGCAGAGCAGGGAATGAACCCTCCTTGCCCAGCAGTCTCGCAGTCTCAGCTGCACAGGGTCGGTGGAGGCAGGTACGGGTGTGCTGTGTGAGGGGGGCTTTTGGTGTTGGCTTTGCCCTGCTCTCAGAGCGCTGACAGAGCATTGCCCAGCCACCAGTCCTGGCTGACTCACATCCACATCTCTGATAAGGAGTATCTGGTGTCCAGGACTAATCCAGCATGGTGCCAATAATTTCCCCAAAGAAATCCATTATCTGTACCAACAGAAGATATTGACTTAATCTGAGTCCTTTTAACACTAATTTTAGTCATGTTCAAGGCTTGGGTTTGGTTTTTTACCCCATTGTCTCCTTGTTATGGATATGGTTTACTGGAACAGTGAGGATCCTTTTACAAATCCTAACTCTTCAAAAGAGTTGTAGTGGCAAGAGGGTAACTCCTTTCCTCTTTGGGGACCCCAGACTGATGCCTCAGCTGTGCAGTTTTACTTAAATTGCCTGTTCTTACTTAAATGTGGCTTTATCACTGTCAGCACATCCCTGGGGGTCTAAGGGCTTGTTTCTCCCGCCTCCTCTTTCTGGAATAGCTACCTAAATTCAGGATAGTGTTTGACCCTTGTGTTAACCTGATGGGGGAAGGCTGATCAGGCCCTTTGGGTTGGGTAATGACTTTGTGCCACGGAACCTAGGAAATACAGTACAGAAATTATTGCACCCATGCTTGAGGGTTCACTCTTTCTGAATGACTGCAAACATCTCCAGTGAACATAGTAACAAATCCGAGTTATCCAGAGCCTGCTTGTTTTTCCAGGAAAGGACTGTGAGATGTTTGCTGCTGCTCTCTGTGCTCTGCCTGGCTGGCTGTGAAGGCAACAAGAGTGAGTCTCCCTGTGCTCTGCCCCTGCTGGGTCATGGATGGGTAGTATGGAAAGGAGAGGTCAAACCCTCACCTGATCCATGCTCAAGTTCCTCATTCAGGGCACTGCTGAAAGCTGTTAAGGCAGAACAACAGAGTAGGGCTCAGTGAGGCAGGAACTGGGGTGCAGGAGTCAGCAAAATAGGCAGAAACTGCAGGCTCTCCACCCCAGCCACAGAGGGTGTGTAAACCATGGAAATGGGCACAGGTGCTGCAATGTGCCACCATGCTCCTTAGTGACAGTGACAGGCCCTGTGGCTCTGATCCAGATTACAGCTGTGCTGAGGAGGTCTCACAGCTTCCCAGCAAGCTGAGGCAGCAGGTTCTTCCTCGGATGTGTCTGCTCTGGCTCTAGGCAAAGATCTCAGGCCTTGAGAGCTGTGCAGAGCTTCCTGCAGTGGGGTGAGTTCTCAAATCTCTCATCAGGGAGATATTCTTGCTGCATTTCAGCTTCCTTGCCTTTCCTTTGCTGCAGGTGAGCTGGCAAGCACCCATGGCCTGGGGCCAGGGGTTGCCCTCCGTGTCAAGAGGAGCCCAGACGCCTGTCTGCCAAACCCATGCCAGCACCAGGGGCAGTGCCAGGTGACAGAGGACAGACCAGTTTGCAGCTGCAAGCCAGGCTTCACAGGGGAGTTCTGCCAAGGTAGGGCTGGTGAGCCCTCCCCAGTCTGTCCATGGGCACTGGAGGGAAGGGTGATGGGCACAGTACGCTGGTGTTACCATTGCTCTCCACTCCTGGAGCACATCCCAGCTCCTGGTTTAGGTGCATTCCCCACCAATATAACCATATTCTGGCTACATGCTGGTACAAGATGCAGCCACAGGCCATTTTCTTCTTCCCCAAAAGCCTTCATTCCTTGGCTGTGCCATGGTGTAGCAGGGCATGCTGCAGGGCACAGCTGCCTCACAGTCTCAGAACAAGCACATGCACCCTGGCACAGATATAGTGAAGCCCCTTCCAGACACTGACCAAAAACTGTGTCTTCCTCTGAAGGAAAGGGTCACTGTCCCTGTCCGGTGCCCTTGACAGACTGGGGGGGTTCAGCCCTCGAAAGGGACCAGACTGCCCTTTGCCCAGTGTCTCTGAAGAGCCCTAGAGCAGCCTGCACCAAGGATGGGACAAGGGGCTGCTGAGCTCAGTGGGACTGTGCCATCCCCCAGCTGACCTAGGGCTCCTTCAGGCCTCTCCCTTATTGCTATTGCAGATGGCTTTTTCCCCCAGATGTGGTACTGAAGTTGGCCTGCGAGGAAGAGCACATGAAGATGATGGTGAGGAAGGAGGTGTTTGAGCTCTTGAAAATCCCACTGGAGCTTGTCCACTTGAAGAACCAGGCATGCAAGGTTTCAGAGAAGGAAGAAGAGGGTGAGCTGTTCTTTGCAGCCACTCTCACAGGTGAAAACCACACTGCCTGTGGATCAGTAATCCAGGTGAGGATCCATAGATCCGAAGCTGTGAGAGGAGCAGATATGCTGAGGGGGTACAGCGAAGGGCAGCCCCAAAGGCTTTTCCTTCTGGGTGCTGTAAAGTTTTCATTCCCCTTGAAAGTCTTTCCTGCAGATGTCAGAAAGCTCTTCCGTCTCTGCCAAACCCCTGCTGGCAGCACATTTTGTCTTATTTAGGAGAGCTTGGAAGTCTCACTGTGCACTGATAACAGCCCTCAGCTTTCTGGAAACATTCTCTGAACTCTGCAGCCATGGCCCCTTGATCCCTCACTTGCTTCATGGAGCAGGAAGGGTGCAGAGGAAATGGTGCTCCAGCTCTGCATTGCGCAGAAGAGCCCTGTGCTCACTACAGTGACTCCTGTGCCAGCAGCCCCCAGACACAAGCTAGAACCCCAGCAGAAATCCAGGCCTGGAGCAGCTATAGCTGAATTGCACCCTCTGAACTTGCAGCTCTGTGTATGGCTTTAATCATGGTCTGGAGACTTAATTTCTGTGTCGTTCCAGCAAAACAGCTCCCACATCTCGTACTCCAACGTCATTGAGTCAGAGCAGGAAGCCCACAGGGCCATGATCTCCCGGAGTTTTCAGCTTGAGGTGCACTTCTCCTGCATCTACGCCTACGAGCAGGTTGTGAGACTGCCCTTTGCTCTCACTGCTGTTGACAAGTAAGTGTCCCATTTTACCTTGCTGCTGGCATGGTGTCTTTGAGTTTGGAGAAAAATAGATTCAGTGAGATAATTTGCAAAGGCCCTAGGAAGCCCCTAGAGAGCTCTGAGAGCAATACCAGGCACTCTGGTGGCCTCACTTGTACTATGTCCTTCCCACCTTCTTGTTCTGCTCGTCAGCCCTCATCCTCTGCTCTCAGGCTGGTACAGTTCGTGGTCAGAGAAGGACACTTCAACGTCAGCATGAGACTGTACAAGTCTCCCTCCTACCTCCAGCCTCCTCACCTG
>NW_008239324.1:4266708-4274141 GCF_000691975.1 Corvus brachyrhynchos
TTGGACTGCTGGGCCACACCGAGCGTGGATCCACACCAGGACATGCAGCACAAGCTCATTGAGCAGGGGTGAGTGCAGTGCCCCCAGCACATCCAGTCTCCCTGCACCACAGTGTGTCAAGGACTGAGATAGAAATAGGCCTGTTCAGTTAAGCCTGTGTCCCTGTGGGATGTGGTGTCCCAGGCTGGGATGCTCCACCTCATTTGCCACGCACTGATCCAGCCCTCATGTCCCAGGTGTCCCCATGATGAGACGGTGACCTATCTGAATGCCATTGGGGAGAGCACTTCTGCCAAGTTCAGCTTCCAGATGTTTCAGTTTGTTGGTTACCCCGAGGTGTTCCTGCACTGCCGTGTCCAGCTCTGTCTTCCTGACAGCCCAGAGCCCTGTGCCAAGGTGAGCTCCCTCGCTGGTCTGCACTGTGCCCTGGCTGGGTGTGGGACCTCCCTTCCCTCGGCCTGCTGCTTGGAGAAGGGGCTCTGTTCTGGTTTTGGGTGCCTCACAAAATAAACACCGCCCAGAATCAGGAGCTCAGCCCAGTGCCCTGAACCAAAGGTACGAGGGCCTGAACCCACCAGAGAGCTCCTTTCCCTCTTCACTGGGAAAGGAAGGGAGGTCAACAGGCTGACCCGAGTGCAGGGTGCTTCTCCCCTGCCCTCCCATCACCCTTCCCTTGGCTTTGTTGACAGCAATGCCCCGGGCACTGGAGGAACAGGCGGGCGCTGGCAGATGACTACAATAGGATTGTCTCCTATGGGCCCATCCACCTGCTGGCTGCTCCTTCCTCAGGAGCAGAGACCCATCATTCCAGCACTGACCAGAAGGACCCAGCGGGTATGTATGTCCTCCTGAGCACCGAGGTCAGTCCAGGAGATCCAAGCAGCAGTCCAGGAGCAGGGCTGGGGGCAAGCCCACCTACAGCATGGCTCAGACCAGGCATGCATGCTGAGCTGTGTGGAACTCCTGGGCAGCAGCGGTGGGTGGAGGCCATTTGAGGTGACTGAGTCCTGTTAGTGCCCTCAGAATCCCAACGTACCCCCAGCTCCAGTGGCTCCTGCCCTTCACAGGAGATGACCTCCCTGAATCTATCCCCAGTCAGACATGCCACACCAGGGCTCAGAGCTGGCTCAGGGGACCCAGATACATACCCAATCTCTCTCCTCTTTGGCAGGACCCAGCCCGTGGCTCTCTGGGGCCCTCGTTCCTCTGTGTGTGCTCGCTGTGCTCACCGTGGCTGCTGCCGCCGTCAGCGTGGGGCGGCGAATGGTTTAGGAAACAGCTGTTTCCCAATAAACGAATGTTTCTCAATAAATGAAGTAGCAGAGAGGCTCTTGCTGTGTCTTTATGGGTGTTTTAGGGAAGGGGGTAATGGTTGGATGCAAACAGTGCTTGAAGGGTGAGGTGCTTCAGAGTTTCTGTTTCCTGTAGCATCTCTTGGACCTTAGCCCCTCCAGGCCCACGGTCTCTAAACTCAAAGTATGTACCTAGGGATGGGAGGATCCTTCCTCCTGCTTCCCAGAGAGTCACCCTAGCATGTGGGAAGATGGAAGTACCCCACTCTAGATACCTGCCCTCCCAAAGCTGGTCTTTACATAGTTCTGTGCAACACCAAAGTAGCATTAGCAGAGAAGGGGCTGCTTTGTGCATGCACGTGTGTGTGTGCACTCATCCTTAGTGATTTCTGCCTTAATTCATGACACTTCTCTTTTCATTCATGACAAATTACCAGCAAAACTTGTGTCCATTGATACATCCCTAATATAAAGCAAATAACAAACAATACTGTAGGTATTAAAGACTAAATTCACAGTGCTCAGACAGCTGGCAGGGATTTAATATTAAAATACAGATCAGGACAAGACAGTAGTTGCCCTGCAAGGCAGCTGTGTGTGCATTTTGGCTGAAGCACAGTGTCCATGAGGGAATTGTCACTGGCTCCAGAAGGTGTTTTGCAGGAAGGATATCCAGCATATCTCTGCCAGAGAGCAGGGAGATGTACTGCAAAGAAGCTCATGGATTGCCTCTTCTTTTTGCCGACTCCCAGACACAAACCTCCCACATCTGGGCTGGAGCAAGTCAATCCTCTCCCTCCACTGTCAGGAAACTCACTGCTGGGCTGGTTCAGCACCAAAGACCACTTTTGACAAAGAGGGTGATGGCTCTTTCATGGCTGAAGGCAGGTGCTTTGTGGGCTTCCTCCTTGTCCCCTGGGGAATGAGATCAGGAGCCCCTCAAGACCGTGGAAGTGCAGCCTGGAGAGACTTTGTAGAAGCATCATCTCTGGAGCTCCTTGCCCAGGGCCACCCACCAGGAATGAAAGGGATGAAGCAAAGAGCCCTGCTGAGGTGGATCATGCCCACTGAGGGGTAAACTGAGGTGTGGTAAACTGATCCCTCCCTCTGTGAGGAAGCTGCATCTGCCAGGATCAAAGATTGCTCTCAGTGGATGCAGGTGCAGGCAGGAAGAGAGGTCCAGCCAGGAGCTAGTCCTGGGAGGCTGTGGTGGTTTTGTCATGTCTGGTGATGTAGGAGAGGGAACCAGTGGTCTCCTTTGTCTTCGGGTAGTAGAGGACGACCAACCAGATGAATATGAAGATTCCTGCAGGGAAAGGAAGACAAACACTCAGCAGCAGCAGGAGACTGGGAAGTATCTTGCCTTTACCTTGCCAGGATGCTCATGACACTTCCACTTCCAGGGGGTTCCCTCATCTCACTCCTGTCCCCCCCTCCTTAAGGTGAACCATTTGGCTGGGACACGCCATAAGTGGATAATGTCCCTAGTCCTCTGCTAAGGAATGTCTTCCTTGCAGGAAAACCACCACCACAGGTCGGGTGGATGTAGTTGGAAGCCATGAGCAGCTCCATGCTGGTGGCTGAGACCTACTGCTTGACATGCCCTGCCAAAAGGAAGGGTATGACAGTGCTGGGAAGATGGTGGTACCTTGGGATCCCTGGTCAACCCACAGCCAGGCTGGCTCCTGCCTCCTCCATCTTCCCCACCCAAGCCCAGGGAAGTCAGCTCAGAGTGAATGCTGACCTTGGAGAGAGTTGAGGATGGTGAAGATGTAGAGCACGGCCGCGGAAGAGATGCCGTAGGTGAGGAATGCCAGGGCCCAGGTGGCTCCCAGCAGGCAGAAGAGCCCTGCTGCCACCAGAGCCACCTTCCAGGGCTTACGGTGTCCCTGCACTGCCCCAGTGTTCTGCAAGCTGCAGCTCTTCTGGGTCACCACCCCGAAGACAGCCATGTTGAAGAGGAAGATGAGGCCAAAGTAGCCACAGTTGGTGATGTAGTGGACCAGAAGATGTTCGGAAGTGATCCAGCACCTGAAAAGAGACAACCGTGGTGCCTCCAGCAGCCCTGCAAACCCCAGCAGCACCCATGGGAGCCTTCCCTGTGGGTCTTTTTGGGGATGGAGGGACACCCTTGTGCTGGGGGATTTTCCAAGGCCAGGTGAAGCAGAGGGACAGTGGTGCATATCACTGCCCTCGTGTTGCTCAGCTGGGAGGGAGCCTGGGGAAGCTCCAGGTGGACCTTGGACGTCCCTCCATGACCCGGGAGGGCTGCAGGTATCACTGAGAAGGCTCAGCATGAGAGGTGGGGGTGGCTGATGTGTTGCAATCACAATTAAGGAAGCAGAAGCAGAAGCATGGCGTAAAGCCAAGCCAGATGGGTGCAATCCCTGACCAGTGCGCTCCTGGCAGGACTGAGCTACCCCTCCCCGTGCCAAAGAGCCACCTGAGCCCTGGGGGCAGTGGCACACGCACAGGTGGGCTATGACCTGGTGCTCCATGTTCTGGATGCTGTATTCTCCATAGCTGCCAATAACTCCTGCCACTCCCACCACGAGAACGGGGAAGCCTGGAAGAAGGGAGACACAATCACGGAATTGTTTAGGTTGGAAAAAACCTCTAAGATCATCAAGTCCAGCCATTAACTCAGCACTGCCACGTTCACCACTAGACCATATCCCCAGGTGCCACAGCCACACATCTTTTGAACGCTTCCAGGGATGGTAATTCCACCACTGCCCAGGGCACCCTGTTCCAGTGCTTGAACACCCTTTCAGTGAAGAATTTTTCCCAAATATCCAATCCAAACCTCCCACTGCCCCTCTCACCCCCCATCTCTCGTCCAGGCTGGTGGTGCTCACCCCAGCCAATCAGGCACAGCTTTGCCAGGTAGTGGTGGATGTAGATGCCCAGGACCTTGACAAAGAGGAGGTAGAGTTGACAGCCCTCCAGCGCCGTCCAGGTGAAGCAGCAGAGCAGGCAATAGTGGGTGAGCCCCCCCAGGACTCTACAGGTCCTTGGGTGGCTCCTGCCAGAGAGCCCACTGTTGAGCAGGAAGACCAGGTTAAGGAGGAACAGGCTGCCCACGAGGTTGACGTGCAGCCCCAGGTTGATGTGGACGGTCTCTTCAAACCTGAACCTGCACCTGAGTGTCCCCAGAGGGACCAGGAAAGGCAGGGGTCACAGCTGAGCAGGGCCCTGTGCTGTACCACAGCAGGTCCACGCACAGGCACCGAAATTGCCTCACATCTCTCCCAGGCTGACAAGCCCTCATGGAGCTGCTGGCACACCCCACCTTATGAAGATGCAGAAGGCGATGGTGAAGATGGCGAAAGCCATGGCTACCCCGCAGCCAGCAGTGGCAACAGCTATCAAGGCTTTTGCTGTGGAGCTGTCCAGAGCTGGGTTCTGCCAAACATGCAGATGTTGAGTTAGACAGGCCCTGGACCAGCCTAGAAAACCTGACTGCAGCTACCAGAGCCATGGGGCTGATAACCCCAGTGGGCTGCTGCAGAGACCCCGTACCAGCCCCCAGTCTGGCCCCCAGAAGGTCTTCAGGGGAAGCAGAGCAGTGGTGGCTCAGAGGAGATGCTCTGAGGTGGGGTGAGGGGTGGGTGAAGTGGACCACCATGCACACCCTCCTGGGAGTCTCCCCCAGGATATGGGACCTCAAGCCTTGCTGTGTCAGAGCCTCCACAAGGCTGAGGCCTTTTCCAGCCTGTCCTGCTCAGCTGACCTGCTGCTGCCCTCCTGAGCTGGGGCCTGGGCTTGCCTGGGAACAGCTATAACTGTCTCTGTGTGGCTACTCATGACACCCGAGGGGCCACCAAAGTGAGAAGGCAGCACCGCCAGGGCACAGGAGCTGCAGGAAGTGGGATCATCACCAGGAGGAGGGTGAAGAAGGTGAGATGGTCGCAGGAGCAGACTGTCCCCTTGTCCCCGGGCTGCGTTTCACATCCACTGCTGCTCCAGCCTCCTGCCTGCCCTGCAACAGGCACGTGGGGATGGCTGTGAGTGCTGGGCACAGCACCTGTGCCCTGCCCCGCACCCGACGAGGATGTACCTTTGCTGGGATCCCAGAAAACGCATTGCAGGGTGACGCCCTGCAGTGGGGAAGAGCAGCATCAGCCGGCGCCACGGGGAGGGGCACTGGAGGGGAGATGGAGGGCAGGCAGGGCTGACTTACGTGGGGCAGCTGCCTGTGGGCGAAGGTGAGCTTCACAGGGTCCTGCAGCCCCGAGATGCTGCTCTCTCCCACTGTGATGCCCACCACGGTGTTGTCCAAGACCTGTGCTGTCTGGTTGACTTCCTGTGGAGGGGAAACGCTGCCAGAGCTGAGCTGGTGGTTAGCAAGTGCTGGTGGCAGCATGAAGGATGCTGGCAATGCCAGCTCATACCTTGAACATGCCAAGCCGCTGGATATCGAGGACTGTCACCACCACCCTCACTGTTTGGCTACTCAGGGACCGGAATATCTCCCTGGGGAGGTGGATTTTACCTGTCTCTCCTTTCTCTGTGGTGTTCAGCCTGCTGGGGCCCTGTGGCAGAGAGCAGTGAGAGGCTGTTGCTGGCAGGTCACCTCTCTGTTCAGGACCCACCAATCTTGCTCCAGGCACAAATTCAGCCCTGCACAGGTGGGTTTGCAGGAGCCCTGAGGGCAGAAGGGGAGAACCTCATCCCCAGCACCCAGCATCCATGGGGGCAGAGCTGGCAGTGGGACCTCACAAATTCTCTACCCACCATCACCCACACACATGGTCCCCTGGGACATTCAGAGCCTGGGAGAGCCTGTGGGTGGGCAGGAGGCACAAAGTCACACATGTTCCTCCTCCTTTCCTACCTCACCCTCCCTCTGACCACCTCAGTCTGCTGAGATGGCTCCTTGGGGAGGGCTCTTTCCTCCCAAGCACCACTTCATGTGACTCCTTGCCAAGGGATGTTGAAGTTGACATGGGCCTGTGATGCAACCCCACAGGGAGGAGGAAGAGCACAGCGGGGCACACCAAGCCCTGGGGCAGGGGCTGAGGGATGCTTGGAAGGTGTGGGTCCTTCCAAGCAAGGGAGAGGGAGGGGCACATCTCACCGCCGTGGGGGAGAAGGTGATGAGGACATCTCGGGTGACGTCCTCCCTGCTGACACTCAGGAGCAGCGTCTTGAGCCCTTCCAGCAAACTGTGCTGCCCCGACTGCAGCAGCCTGCGGGACAGGGGGCTGTGGGACAGGTGGACACGGGGACTGAGCCCACAAACCCTGCCATGGCCACCCCTGCCACTACCTGAACAAGCACTCCCGCAGGCAGGCACAGGCGCGGCTCTCAGAGTGCCACAGCTCCAGGCAGTGCCGGGACAAGTGCAGGAGGTGGGTGATGTTGCCTGGGTCCTGCTGCTTCACCATCACGTTGCAGCACTCATGGTGCTCATCACCCCGAAAAAGGGCTGGGAGGATGGGAGCAGGTGACCACTGGGCACCACAGCAGTGGGTGGGCACTGGGAGCAAGGGTGGGAAGGGGAGGGGACCACTCACCAGAACAGCTGTCCCGTCCTTTGGCAACATCTGGAAGAGGAGTACATGGAGAAACAAGGGGGGAAACACCAAAATCCAGGGCCAGCCCTCCCCCTGTCCGGAGGGAAAGGGGAAGGGAAGGCAGGAGAGTCTGGCGGCTGCCAGGTTTTAAAGGAACAGTCCTGCAGTTACGTGGGCTTCAAAACACCTGGACAGCGATCAGAGCTGGTGAGGGCAAAACTGCTGTGCCCAGCCTGCCAGAGGGGCTCACAAAGGAGACCCCAGACTGCTGGTCCCAGGTTTTAACAAAGCGCCCAGCAACAACCCCCCCCAGTCTCTGTACATCCCAGTGGGGATGCCCCCCTCTGGCCTGTCCACATTTCAGGATGAAATCCCCACATGGTCTTTTGGTGAACACTTTCCCATGAGAAAACCTTCCCACAAAGCCCATGCATCCCCTGGGTTAGGGATGCCTGTCCCCACTTCACCTGCCACTCACCAGGCAGCAGCAGAAGCAGCAGGACAGTGCCCAGGAACAGGTTCATGCCGCTTTGTGGGGTCTCCTGGCTGCCCTTGGCCATCCCACCACACTCTGCTCCCCTTGTCCCGGCAGCTTTGCTCCTCCCCAGGCTCCCCCGGGGCT